>NW_024609876.1:2048553-2242259 GCF_016920785.2 Ixodes scapularis
CCTAACGCTCGATTGAGAAAGATGACTTAAAGGGGTTATGACACGCCAAAAATAAAATATTACATAACTATACTGCTAGGACCCATTGTATGTTCCTATAATCCTGTTAAATTTGTGTTTAAAAAGGCGCGATAATTTCGTGGATAAATCGATTTATATGCGGGCCCCTCGGAGGGGCAGATCCGGGCGGACCTGGAGGCTGATGACGTAGCCAGCCTCCAGCGCGGTGTCTCGTTGCACGCACTCACAGACTTGACTCTCTTGGCGTATCGAGCCTCAGCTTCCTCGTTTACCTTCCACGTTTTCAGCATCCGGTCTGTGACGATTACGTATACGGCATCGATCGCCTTGTCGAAGTGTTCGACATTGATCAGAGCAGCGATGAGAGTGATTGCTATCAAGAGATGTTGGAAGCTGTTCATTTTGACTGCGATCCGCTGGCGACGAGCTCCAGCGACGACGAGTGGTCACCGTCGTCCGGGAATGTCTAGCAGGCGCATGCAGGCTGGAAGGTCAACTGGCCGGGGGGCGAGAGCGAGAATAGCTTTCAGTTTAGCGAGCTGTTTGAGCGGTTTTGTTCGTACCGCGACGAGAAGAGCTTGGGCGATCATGGGGGCGCCTAGAATGAGAGAGTGTTCATGGACACGTGGTTTATGGACACCATGGTGTGACTAACTTGAGCAGTGTTGCCTGGTCGCCAGATGAAAATTATAAAAATTCGTAAATTGAATATTGCAATTATCAGAGCTCTAAAAATTGCGTAACTTGGTGTATATCCTAAGTAGCCTATGAGCATTCCATTTCAAGAATAATCTATCCGTTTAATTTTCGTGTCATAACCCCTTTAAAGAATCGAGTCCACGAGAGTGGGTAAAGACCGAGCTCTGCGGAACGCAGCGGGAAAAAGCGCCCCCTATGTTCCCGCCAATAATCTTTTGCGGGTTACGAAAGGCCCTCCTGCAAAGCTCTCCACTCTGTCCACTTGAGCAGAACGAACGCTGGAGGGTGGACTCGCGTCCTCTCCACCCTTCGCTCTGCTCAAGGGCTCAAGTGGAAAGAGCTTCGCTGAAGGAGCTTGTGCTGTTCTTCTTAACCTGCAGCAGAGTTTAGTCTCTAGAGTTTTTCGTGGTCCACTTCATCAGGGCGATCCCACGATTGGCCGATACGTGTCTGCCCTCGGTCTGCCTCGCCTCGGGCCAACTCTGCCGATGACGCTTCGTTCCGCGGCTCGTAATTGGTGTCGCCCGAGGCAACCTAAACTCAACTCCGTTTACTAGAACACAATTCCCAAAAAGTGAAGCTTTCCGTTTGACCAGATGGCCATGAGTGAACGAGCCCTTGAGCCACCAGTGGGTGTCCTCCGATAACCGTGTTTGCAGCGTCTGCGGCGATTTTGTACTCCGTTCACCCCCAGGCTGATAGTTCGGTTGAAGGTAATACCTTCTCGTTGGATCATACGTCAACCCTTCGCCACGTGATCACGTTCTCGTCCATTTCCAGGCGCGGAGAGCGGGGTCAGGGGATCAAAGGGAGGCGGTTGGTTGACCCGACGAGCGCGTAGCTTCCAACCGCTGTGTCAGCTTATGGGATGAACTTTGTACGTCCGCTTGCTCGCGCATGCTGCGCAGGGAAATTGATGGCCTGACCGTTTCGAGCACAGCAGATGCGGTCGGCACGTTTGGTGGACTGCTTGGCCTTACACTGCGCGAAAGACGTTGCAGAAACCTTCGGGATGCGCGAAAAACAGCTGGCGAAATTGATCTTATTCGGCGGAGGCAGAAAACGCCATTTCGAAAATATCGACCTTCTGGCGTGTTGGTCGCTATTTCGTTTCGGACCAAACCCTCGGGTTATCTTAGAAACGGACTGCAACGGGCTTTTTGAAAATCGTGGAGCGCCGTCCGCGGCGCCGTAAGGATTCCTGGGAACATCCTGTATAGAGCAGGATGTAGCGGACGACGGAGGAACCACAGTGAAACAGGCAAGGCCAAGCACACAACTACGTTACCTTTTTCCACTCTCGTTCTCTTTAGTCTCGGGTGGTCGATTCTGCTGGACCAAAGAGCATACAGGATGTACCCATAATTCGTTGCGCGCCTCGCGCGTGGCCTTTTTGGGGATTTTTGCGAAAGATCTCCCAATAAAGGAAATAGCGAGAGAATAGGAGGATTTGTGCAAGCCTAACTTATTGAGCCCGAGATTGGCACAAACAGTTGTTTATACCTCCAACTTTACAGCGCACAAAGGCGCATAGCAGTCTTAACGAGAAGTTCGGTGACGTCATTGGTAGAAGACATTCAACGACATGCACGTTCACATCCTTCCAAAACCCGGGTCCGCGCATGTCATCTCTTACGTTTCCATGGCCTCCATCATTTCGATTCTGCTTCCTCAACTTACCGCCAGATGGCAGGAAGACACGCTACCCTCGCTAACAGACGCCATTCTTTTCTTTTTAAAGATGATTGCCCGTTCAGGCCATGAACATTTCCAAGGGGGAGGCGGCTAGAGAGGTCCTCATTATGAAACAACGCGGACACAGAACGCCGAGGCTAATGGAATGATTCAAACGGCCTCGTGTCTCTAATTAAATGAGGGAGCGGTCATTAGAAAGGACAAATCGTTTTGTTTTCTGCGCCCGGTCGTCTCGTTCGCCTAAAGCGGGACATCGCCGAAAGCACTGTAGGCGCGTCCGGCCCTCTATTGTCTTCGATTTTGGCTAACAGGCGCAATTCGCCGGACAAGGCGGCTGCCGAGCCGGTAATTAATTAAAAAGCCGGCTTCGCTTTGCGTGGGCTATCCTTCTCTCTTAAAGCCGCTAGGCGTCGCTTTATTTGTACGCCGTCTGGCACTTCAGCCTCCGGTTGTTTCGCTTTCGAAAGAATGCTGACCACTCTCCGTGGCGCGCGCGCCTGACCAAAATAAAGTGATGGAGATTCTAATTTCGTCCGAGTGGTAACAAAATACATTACAAAATAAATGAAAAAAGTAATATTACTAAATGCCAAAGTATAAGTTAATACGATCCTCTCTGCTTTCGTTTGGACGGTTTCGATTTTGGTGCTCAGAACCGAAACCGCGTCGTCTGCTCGATCGCTTTTTAGTGTCTGCAAAGCGCTATACATTAAATTTAAGAAATAAAGGAAAATAACAAAACGGAGATTGGGTGTAGCGGGGAACAATTTAATCGAAAGAAACACCAAAATCAAAATCCTAGATTGACTGTTCCGTGCGCGCGGTCGGTGGGTTCTGTAACTCCTTCCCCAATTTCCGTTCCAACGTCTGCTTTTTCTCTTTTTTTTTGGCGTGGGCATTTTACTGTTTTTTTTTTTTTTTTAGGAAGAAGGGGAAGGTTCAAGTCGGCAAGGAAAAGAAATTTGTCCGCCGAGGGAAGACAGAGGTTTCCCGTCTTCATTTCATTTTACTTTGGAAAGGCGGGTGGTGCAGTATATATTCCGCGTGGGTCCCGTTGCTGCCTTTTCGAGTTTAAGCGTTCGCGGGAACTGCGCACCGCCGCCGCCAGAGGGAGTGTGCGGAAGGCTTCGATTCGGACCCTCCCGAAGTTCCGATGCCGCCTCATCCTTCATCGGGAGAAGTATTTTGGCAATTTCTACCAGGGCGGAACATCGTTTTCTAGCTTTGCTTTCGCTTCTCTCTCTCTCTCTCTTTTATTTATTTTTGCTTAGGGGTAAAGTGGAGAGGAGCTTCTCTTGCCACAGAAAAGAAGCCTCATTTTTATTGGGTCGATGCGGATTCTTTCTAAAGTATTCATAAAGGCTTAAAGGAACGAATACTGAATTACTCAGTTATTATTATTATTGTAATTATGAAAACCTTATTAAGAGCGGGGCCACTTTACCCTGTCGCAAGTTAAGAAAAGCTGGTCAGGCTGCTCCCGAAATCGCTCCTCCCTTTCC
This sequence comes from Ixodes scapularis, assembly GCF_016920785.2. NCBI lineage: Eukaryota > Metazoa > Arthropoda > Arachnida > Ixodida > Ixodidae > Ixodes > Ixodes scapularis. The sequence continues at coordinate 2,052,471 of NW_024609876.1, forward strand.
ACATTAGTAGAGCGAACGCTGAAGAGGAGGTGAGTCCACTCGCGCCTTCGCGTCATCGTTCTGTTATAAAGTGGAAAGGGGAGAGGGTATTGCGGGAGGTGCCTGTCCCGTTTTCCTTAACCTTGCGATTGGGTCCACAAATAAAAACGCCATCTCAGCTCATTTAAAAAAAAACAAAAAAACATTGCGGGTAAAAAACTGCGTAATGCATTTTATTATTCTATATTGCCGCGTGCAAATAGCTGAGTCAGCAGCGTGCTCGACTTCCACGCCGCTAGCTGAGGTTTGATCCCCCCCCCCCCCCCCCCAAGAGCGCTTTTTTTTTTTATCTTTATTTTGTTTGCATGACTGGAATGCTCCAGATGACTCGCGAATCTTGTTGTTTGTTCGAACTTCTAGATGCCCATGCAAAAGGAGCTTCACGTGGTTGCTTGAGGCAGCCGTCCTTCTGTCGCCGTCAAAGTCGGTCTTTGTTACTTCATGTTTCTCGGCACGAGTCCGCCGCATTAAACGTTCATTTTAAGTTTTATTAGTCGAGTTTTTTTTTATTCCTGACAATATTAATGACAAACAGAAACAAGTAAAAGCTTTACTCGAGTTTGCGCTCCCCCTCACATGACAGAGGGTGTTCTTCCTTTTTAGCCCTCCACCACAGTTGTAATACGTTGCGAGATATCCTAAACAATACTGAACAAATGTTAACCACAATGGCGCCATAGCCTACCATGACGCGGAATTAAACAATGAAAACAGAAGCAAATTTAACGTTAGCTACTCAAAGGGGCCCTGCAATCATATTTAAGCGTCTACCTTTTTTGCGGTTTCCACGTCTCTTGGGGTTCAGGCAAGCCAGCGGGCAAGGAGAGAGTAGCTAAATATCAGTGCGTCATATTTTAACCGGACGACGCGGAAACCTCCTCCACCGACAAGGGCGACCCGCGGTACCGAAAGCGCGCAAAATGTGACGTCTTTGGTCCTGGGCTTACTACTGGTCAGAGCCGCTAAAAGCTTTTTTTTTAGTCGAGATACAAAATATAAGCGTCGCGAACCGTTGAAATTATGTATGAAAGTAGTTTTTCTTCAGTATTTTAGATCAGAAAAGAAACAAATGCAGTTTATAAAGTACGGAAACAAGAAATGACCCGTCGACATACCCGCCACCAAGCGGCGGAAAAAACGGCGCATACTAGAAAGAACTAGTGGGATGAGGCTACGACGAACGAGGAGCGTATAAAGGTCCCGGATGTACGCGGCGGCGCTGTGGTCGTATACCGGCTCGAGGATCCGACCGGTTCGGAGCGTTCCGAAGGCCTTCGGCGCGGGCCCTGCAGGTGATTTGGCCATTTGGCTTTACGTCATCGTGAAATGGCTCCCGTTCTGAACTGATCTTTACCTCGTGTTTGCTGTCGTTTGTGGCCAATGAAGTCTTATGCCGAATTAGTCTTTAATCGCGCAGCAAATGCAGTGCAAGCTGCCCTGGCCGCCCGCTTCATAGAGCCTATCCAACACATGCTTTAGTGGCGCCCTCTCGAGCCGTCGACACGGAGTGCGGCAACCGTGAGCGCTTGATGAGCTCACTATCCCTCCTCTAGCTCACGGCCACTCAAGCCAGGACCTACGACGTCATGAAGGAGGTTATTTTTTGCTCGTTTTTGTAATTCTAATTCGCCTATAACTTTTAAAATAAAGCGAAATTTGAGAAAAGAAAAGTTTGGTTAAGTTACTACGTCCAGTACGCCCAGGTTTGGTGCAAATTAAAAACCAGTCAAAAAGTCATTGCAGGGCCCCTTTAAACAGCGTGGCCGATCGTTCTGCCAAAGCAACACCACCTGGAAGGATCAAGACTCGTGCGCTCAACCTTGACGTCCTCGCTGTGAGATCGAGCGAAGACGCTGATTGGATACGAGTGCTGCGTCAGCGCTCGGCTTTGCCTCGGTGCCCAATGAACGCGTCGAAGGACGGTCGGCATCGGGCTCGGGTCCCACTGCCGAGTTGGCGACATCTGACTGTGATGTCGTTCCGTCTGGGGGAAGAGCGGAATTTTCGCGGGCCTGGATTACTCCAGGTGACGTTGGCCAGGGTCGACACTGTTCCACGCTGCAGATGAGAAATTCGGTCGGTGGAGTTAGTAGTGGGGACGTACGCGACCAGAAGCGTCGCTGCAGTCGCCCTTCCACGATTGGCCTAACGCTCACTATGACATCCCGAGATAGGATAAATGTTAGTTTCATTCGTGGAATTGGAAAAAAATGCCGGACAATCAACTTTGTCGGTGTTGGTTAAGGACCCGGTGAGAAATTTTCACCGCGCTTTTACGCACCATTTAAAGTGTCTCTGGCGATTGAAAATCGCAGTCGTGACGTCACATATTGTGACGTCACGATCCTCATCCAGTTTGAACCTGGCAGGGCTTATGACTGAACCGATGTAAGTGGAACCGAGGGTGGAATAAGGAGAATGGAATGTACATAAATTAGAATAGGCAAAAAGACGGGACAGGCAGCGTCTTAAACTCAGTGGCGAAATAAACTCAGTAGCCCGACTTTGAGACGTAGATCCAGTGCAGGAGACTGAGTTCTATCTACGTCAAGCTGTTTTGAATAGCTTTTTTGCCCCATTGTATCCATCAGCATTGTTTTGTTTTGTTGAAAAATAAAATGTATTATTATTATTATTATTATTACCATTATCCGTGCCGCTTTCTCCTGGCTCTTCCACTGATTGAATATTCTATCTTATTTATTTCATTCTCAGGGTAATTTGCATAATTAATTCATTTATTAATATTTTTTTTTTCATTTCGCGTGCTCATGAACAACTTAGTAATGATAGACGACAGGAAACTTAAACAAGAAAAACATCCTAAATGATACCAAATGCGAGTTTAAAACGCTGCTGCACCGAAGGTGTTATGCAGGTGACTCTTCTCGTCTCGGAGCATGAACATAAATATAGCCACCGTGTTATCAGGATCTGGGTAATCAATTAATCCGCGAAGTTTACCGAGGCGCGGCGAACTTCCGCCGGTTTGCATGCACTCTGTCTGTCTTACAGCTACTGCCGTTAGGGGGGAACCTCTCCGGGGAGCTGCGTGGTCGTCCGCCGGGAAAGCTCCCGGTGACGTCTTCATCACGTCATCAATCACGTGACCGCTTGCACGAAGAACGCGACTGGCTGTTACGGTGCGCTGCTGTCGCTGTGACACGTCACGCGATAGCGTTAAGCCTCAGTCGTACTGCTCCTACATCATACAAAAGACACAGACACGACGGCAGACATACCGACGGACATGCCTGGTCTGCTTCATGCACATTTCGGCAGACCGTACTTGTATGAGCAATGTGACCGTCATACGAGAAACCCGCCCCACACAGTTTCTGCGACTGTCTTTTATTTGTATTAGAAGTGAGAGTGCCCCAAAAATGCACTCGTTTATTTATTTATTCTATTTTTATACCGTGACCGCAGCGTGATGAGCGCAGTTTCGCAGCGTCAACAGACGACCCGCCGCCACCTCGCCGGGTTGGTCGTCAACGCGTCTGTCAACACTTTCCGTCGTCTGCTGTCGACGTCTGCTCGGGGAGGCCGGAAGCAGACCTCTCTATTGGACCACAAAGCTGTCCGCGACCTCCGCAAACAAAACAAATGACTTTCTTTAAAACTCGGCGAGGAAAGAAAAAAAAAAAAGAAAAACAGGACATACACCAATTTTCCCGCGCAAGAATAGCGAGGGTGTCGGGCGGCCTGGAAATTGGTTCGCCCTTCTGTCAGTTTTGTCCCGCACAACGGTTCAAATTTATGGCACTCCACTTTTTTTTTTTCTCCTAATACATTTTTTTTTAATATACTATTCTTCTTATCCTAAGGTGCGGACAGTTCAAGCTTCTATTTTTTTTTTTTTCGCCTACCATGTTGTGGAATTTTTGTGTATACCTGTTATTGTATTCTATATGGCATTAAAGTTAGCACGAAATAAGACTTCGCGGTTAGAGGGGTCCCGGCCATAGGCTGCATTTGTATACCTGGGGCTTGGCAATTCGGTCGTCATTGTGTAGAAACGCGGAGATCAGTATAGAAAGAAAGAAAAACAATACTGTATTTAAAACCGGAGACGATAGACGTAAAAAACGGACAACACAACGTGTCTCAACTGAAACCAGTTCGCCGGCTTGCTCGCTTTGTCTTCATAAAAGTAACTTATAACTAACTTCCCAGTTCTTTTTTTTTTCCACAACCGTGTGTGTCTGTTAACTAAGTGCATGGGCGGTTTTTATTTAAATGCAGACATAATGTGTGTGTATATATATATATACACTTTTTTTTTTACGAAAACAATGTGTTGTGGTGGCGTTTCTAAAATTAATGGAGATGCAAACTGGAGGATGAAAGTTTTGTTTTCGTATTTGTTCAGGTTGATTTTATATAATAGTATTTACTTGCTCTTATATACTGATGTCCTGAACCTCCTCCTCCTTTTTATAAAGCTCGTAATAATAATAATAATAGTAATAGAAGAAGAAGAAGAATATTGATTAGAGCCCTGCGCGAACAACCCTTTGATCGTCCGATCCGCATCCGCAGACTTCGTATCTGCATCCGAACCGCATCCTGAAAATTAAGAACCGCATCAGACCCTCAATCCGGGCATTCATTTTACATCATGAAATCGAGCATGAATAAAAAGGAATTGAAATGCATCTGAACGGTATCCTATAAGCCGTCAGCTTACCTTTGTACAAGGAACTCTTCGTGTGAGAATACGGTGAAAGTCATTTTATCGTGTTCTGTCGTATTTATAAAATAGGCGATCATCCTTCCAGAGCCACTTCGCATCGCTGGAAAGATGATCGCAGTTATTAGGTCGTCTTGAAACCGTGACACACACTCTCCAGGAGATGCGCTCAAAAGGAAGGAAATGTTTGTGTTTATGTTACTTTTTGCTCTGTAAAGCCCACATCAAGCAGTCGCATATTTTATTAACACGAAAATTAACAAAGGACTGGCTAATAACATTGTGTTATTTTGTTTAGGCCAAGCGATAAAAAAAAAAAAATTGGAGGAGAACGGCGCTCACTCACCGCAGGAAAATATACTCGTGTATATATATGTGGTAAGGGGCGAGTACACCACTCGGAAAATATTACAATATTATTAAATATTGGCAACACCTCTTATCTGTTTCAGCTTTAAACACGGACCATCAACTGCATGCTCAGAACCATATGCTTAAAAAAAAAAAAAAAAAAAAAAAAAAAAAAAAACTCGGTGCCGGTTGTCGAGAAAAAGAAAATGCACTCACGCGCGTCGTTTCACTTGTCGAGGTTGCTGTGTAAAAGAAGCAGAATATCGTCAACATGGACGGATTCAGACTGTCTTAAATTAATACCCGCTAATGACAAGTCTCTCTCCGTGATGCTGGGGTGGCATGCACGAACTGCTCTTCAAGACGGCGGCTTGGGCGAGTTGGTTATTTATGTCCCAAAATTAACAGCGGAAATATGGAGTTACACACAAACACAAGAATGAGGTGCGGAAACTCGCGCTGGTGCAACTTCCACCCAAGGTTACTGGAGCAAGCTCAGTTTCGCAGCTCCTTTTCTCGCCTGCGAAAGGCGAGCGGCCCAGGTGGCGGTCACGCGAACTAGCGGCGCTGCAGTCGGATCTTACTTCCCTGTCCCCCGAGTCGTCTGCTACCACCGCGTTGAGAGCTTGTTCCCTTTCTTTTTCAGTTTCCTTCCTTATTTTTTTTTCTTTTTATTTCTATCTGTATAATAGCAAAAAATATGTTGAAGATGAAGTGTAATACAGAGTTGAGAGTCAGCGCAGTGCGAGAGTTCTTTCTTTGAATGTTTAAAATTTATTTTTGTGTGTGTCTGTTCCCTTGCGCCGTGAAGTGTTAGTATGAGTCACCAACTCGCCCAAGCTCAAGTATTGCTATTCAATCTTGGCGGGCTAGACAATCCGGAAGTGAGACTCGACTGCAGCGCTGCTAGTTCTCGTGACCGCCACTGAGCCCACATCGAAGGCTCGTGACCGCCACCGAGCTTGCTCCGGTAACGTTGGTTCCACCACTCCATGCGGATTGAATTCAGTCTTGTCGTTCCACTTGTAGGCGAAGAAGCACTTGCGGATTTCTCCTACTTGCTTGTGACTTGTACGTTTTGGGTTCTATTTGCCTAAGGAATGTTTCCCGCTCCTTCCATGCAAAACAAGAACACGCTTTGACGGGACGACTGATGCTCCTGCATTCTTTACTTTTTCTAGGGACAGCATGTTTGGCGAGATAGAACGTTCTAAAGCTACCTTCGGTGGGAATCAAATATTTTTGGACGTAAAAAACAATTTTTTTCCCGATCGGCAGTTTTTATCTAAGAGGGTACTTGGCCTCTGCAATACATTCGATGACACACTTCATAGTAGAACTCACTTCTTCACTCTACACTGCGCAGTCGCACGTGTTTATGGGCCGCCCCGACAGAAATGTAGGATCTGGACCTGCGGATAAACTCATCCGATCCGCATCCGCAATCCGCCAGATCTGATTCATTTTTATGCGCATCCGTCAGTTTACTGCCGATATCTTGGGATATCAGGGCTCTTATAATAATACTAATTATAAGAAGAAGAGGAAGAGGAAGGAGAAATCCTTCATTTTCCATCAAAAGCGTGCAATGTTGATGGAGACAATGAGGGGGAAGCTCTTGAAAACAGCTCTTGACAAGACCGAAACCCTCCAAGATACAGCAGCTGAAGAGCATCATAAATAAAACGTAGATTGCAGAAAAAACATAAAATTTACTTAATATAGAAATATGCGATGTAAGGAAAGCACGCGCAGAAATTTAACAATAACAGTTGCGAAGAAAAAAAAATCACTTTATAGAAGAACACTAACGTAAATATTAGGACTGGGGACAAACCGCTTAACCTACCGATTAATGGTTTAATCGCCATTAATATGTTTCTACCGGCTTATCGGATAAGTTTTGACTAACAAAAAACAAGTAAAAATGCAACGTGTCTACCACGCAAACGTGGACCGTGTACACATGTATGAAGGTGAACTTGAATTGAAATCTCGACCTAGAGTAAACTTTAGGGGCGAGATTCGTAAGTCAAAACTAGTAGAGAAGGTTATGCGTGCCCCAGCCGCTTCAACGCCGTGCGAGTGCCCGTTTAGCCCAGCAGAGACTCGTGAGCAACCAACGGAGTTCCCTATTGCCGGTGAATATCTACGAACCTCAGCTTCTAAGAATAATTTGCAAGTGTCAGTTGTTTTTTAACTACATTTAAAGTTCGATTTAAAATCCGAAATTATACATCGCGCCGTTTATCACATATTCAGCGAAGACAAACAAATTTATTCTGACTTTTTTAAAAAGATGTAATGCATGGTAATGAATCAAACCGATTTTAATCGATTCATGAATCGATAAAAGGGTGGCGATTAATCGGGTTACAATTTTTAATCGACACCCAGCCCTGGACTAAATATATAATTTGGTTGATATTGATATTAATTTTAGCTCGGGAGAGCCGCGCCGCCGCCGAAAGGCAAGTCGGGTGAAGACTTGGGCGAGCTGGTTTTGCATATTAAAGAAGCTGTCTGGGGGGGGTGTCTATGTCTCCCCTTGTCCTTCGTCTTGTTCGCAATGTTTTTTTTTAATTCTTCAAAAGACAAGTCGCCCGTACCACGAAGGGCCGCGGCGCCCCGGCTAATGATGATGCAGTGGTATTCTACACGGACGAAATAAAAATGGTCACGATGGTTCAAGTGGAGCTTGTGGGTGAGGCGTTGGTGTTGCGGGTGAGATGGCGTCATCTTTGTCTGTAGTTTTTGCTACTGCTGGTTGGGGAATGGTCTTGAAAGGGAACCAGGGGTTCGTACCATTCCTCGTGATCATTCTTTTTATTAAAAAAAGATGTAATTACAGTTATGATGCTGATGACAATGAAGTTCTTAGGCGTCAGAGTGGCTGCGGCAGAAGCTGGTGTTCCTCGACCGCGGGATGTTGTTTATTATTTGTTTATTTGTACCTACATCACCCGGTGGGCATTGAAGTAAGAAGAGGGGGACACAAAATTTGTAAAAAACACACACACACACACACACACACACACAGAAACAACAGCAAATAATAAGCGATGAGATTGAAGCAAGATAAACTCTCAAAATGAAACATTTCAAACACATTAAAATAACATTATTTCTTTAAAAAAAATTAACGGTAGGAAGATCTAAAAAAGTTTCGGGTAGCACGTTCCAGTCATTAATTGTTTTGGGAAAAATGATTATCTTTAGATGTTAGTTTCTGAAAAAAAAATGCCCGTACTGTTTTTTGGTTATTTATTCTACCAGAAACATAATTTGGTGCCATGCCGTATTTTGATATATCCAGACCCGTGTTACCATAATAAAAATTACAAAAAAAAAAAGTTTAAGACAAAGGCATTTTCGCCTTTGCTGTAGGGGTTTCCAACCGACACTACACCGCGCGGTTGATTGTGGGCACAGAAAAAAAAAGATTATTATTATTATTATTATTATTATTAAATAAGCTATGTTTCAAAGTAGCGACACTGCAGCGCGCGGTGCTTCATTGTTAGCAGTTTTCTGAAGCGATATCTAAGATCGCAGGGAACGTTTTTGCTGAAATGTTCAAAGAATCCGCAACAGTGCGAAGTAATATCGCCCGAGCTTCTTGTCGCAGTATCTATAAAGCTGGAGAAGGCACATTTGAGAATCGTAACGATGCCGTGCTGTTTAACTAGACTCGAAGATACTCCCCCGTAAAATCAATTGTTTGCTGTTGGAATCGAAACTGAGGATAAAGTATTTTCTTACATTTCAATATATTTTTATCTTGAAAGCTGCCAGCGTCACTATTTTCGGAATCATGCGTCATGAGCGAACACAAAAGAAAATCGTTTGTTGCTCCATCTGCGGAATCTTCCTTGGCGCTGATGAGGAGTCCCAAACAAAGCATTTGAGAACTTACTCGTAACTGCTACACTAAACAGAAATCAAAATCATTTCGTGATGGACGTGGCCAGCTTCAATATAGGGTGGTCCAAGTCACCAGACTCGATCTGAAATGGACCGTAAAAATCGACGCCTGCACGTAACAATTCTAAATTTTTCGTCAAAGGTGTATTTCACAGGCCCAGCCCCCTTTTCCCCTTCCAGATATTTCGGACTGTTAAAGAAAACAATACGGGGAAAGAGGGCGTGGTCGAGCTTATTTTAATCTGAAATTATTTATGCATATGTATAGCTACTGTCGCTGAGTCACTGCATAAAAGATCGCGTAGATGTTCATTGTCAGAAACTCGTCAGAAGGTACAACTCGTCACATGCTTATAGTGGTTCGGAAGTTCAAGGCTATGTCTTTTCGACCTAAATAACTGTGCCATTGATAAAAAAAAAAAGTAAAAAAAAAAAATAAATAAAAGTAAACATAACAATAAATGCGAGAATAAAAGGCTGGAGAAAAAAAAAAAAAAAAAAAACTACCAAGAATTCGCCGTAAGTGTTGTATTTTTGCATATTCGGAGGCTCAGAACTTCGAAACAAGGAGGCTATGGTACAGGCTAAAAGAAACACGTCCCAAAAACGTAAAAAAAAAACAAAAACAAAAAAAAAAAACATTTTTTTTAATGACGTGCTGAACTTGAACAATATTAGATATCTTCTTTCATGAGCTAATTTAGTCCTCAACTTGAAAAATCAATAAGTACATTATTTTGTATTCTGCAGATGGCAATGATGTGTACTGTCTGTAGTGTTAATTTAAATGCGATACCTCAAACAACTTAGGCGAAAAAGAAAATACCACGTTTAGGGCATAATTGCCCGTAGATACATGTTTGGACATTTCTTCAAAACTCATCTTGAATAACAATAATCACATCTTAAGACAACACTTACTTAGAGCTGTATATAGATCAATCTTAAAAAGTTTAACATCTCTACCATAAATAACTTCGGCTATAGCGCGCTTCAAATATGGCACAAACGACAATCGTAAAAGAAAAAACAAAAAAAAAAAAACGTCGTTTTTTTTTGTTTTTGTTTTTTTGGGAATTTATTTCTTTAAAAGCTAAGAAAACCAGAACATTGAAATGAGCGGCATTGTCTTTCGTAAGGAACGCAGCACCGCATGTAAAAATTCGAGAAAAAAAAGTATGAATGTACCTCACTAGTTGAATTCAAATGAAACCGTCTTGCCGGTCTTTCGGAGTTCGACGAACGTCGAACTTTTACCCTAAAAGGTCGAAGTTCGTCGACCTTTTGACATTCCACGATTCGAAAGTTTGAAACTTTTCGAATTCTCTTGATAAATAAGTTCGAAAATGATCGATTTCCTTAGCTTAGGAAATTCTAAAGTTCGAAAAGCTTCGAACTTTTTAGTGCGAGAAGTTCGAAATTTGAAAATCATCGATTTTTTTGTCTATAAAGTTCGAAAGTTCGACAAGCATCGTCACGGTTTAATAATAATAATAATAATAATAATAATACTAATAATAATAATAATAATCAATCAATGTTTTTATTGAAGTGCCCAGGAACAACCCTGCGGTCTTAGTACAGGTGCACTCAGGAAACATGAAAAACAACACTACATACAACAAACAAACAGTAAACAATAAAACACTTAAAAAAGATCACATATGTCACATAAACTCGCTAGGCTATACCACCACGATAGCGAAAGGAAAGGAAAGCGAGAGTATAAAAATTGGTTCTGAGCAACTTAATCAGGTGCAAAAAATGGGAAGCCAAATTTAGGTGAGGAACTTTAGCGCTTTGATGAACTCCGGTGTGTTATTGTTAAATATATCAATAGAGTCTGTAAAAAAGGAATTGTAGGTGTGCTCAATTTTCGACACGGGGTCGTGAAGATTAGTTACGGGAGCATTGTAGAAGGATGCATTTTGCCTTGTAGTTTTTACGGGAATTTTCAAACGCACATTTGATATCAATGATGTGCAGTCAGTGATGCCATGAATAAGTTTGTACCGAAATAGGATGTCGGCATGTTCTCTCCTACGCCGCAGGGTGGGCAATGCCAAGCTATGTTGGACTGGGACTGCTGGATCATCGTTTGAGGTAGACGCATTGCGCGACGAGAAACGATGTCTGTAGATACATAAGAACTTATTGTGAACACGTTCGATTCTAGCCGAGGTTGTTGCGCTGATTCCATTCCATACAACAGAGGCATACTCGACGTGTGGTCGACATAAAGCACTGTACAGTGTGACAAAAGTACTAGGGTTATTAAACTCTTTAGTAATGCGGCACGTGATACCAAGCGTACGTAAAGCTGAGCTCACAATATGGTCAACATGACTCGAAAAGCGTAATGTACTATCAAATACAACTCCAGGGTCTTTGATTTCATTCACACGTGTCAAAAGAACTGACTGAATGTCATAAGAGAATATAATATTATGTGTCTTTCGAGTGTAGGACATGACTTTAGTTTTCGAACTATTTAGTTTTAGGGCATTCTGATTGCACCAGTTTTCGAATGCATATACATCATTTTGTAGCAGAACACAGTCGCGTTCGTCTTGCACTTCTATAAGCATCTTAATGTCATCTGCATATTGTAGAAAGGAAGAGTGAAGGTCACAGCCGAAACATCATTCACAAAAACTGAAAACAGAAGGGGGCCAAGAACGGAATAATAATAATAATAATAATAAAAATAAATAAAGAAATAAATATAAATAAAGAAATAAATAAAAAGGTATAAATAAATAACAGGGTGTCGAACCGGAACCGAACCGAACCGAAAACCGGAACCGAACCGGTATTTTTTCCGGAACAAAACCCGAACCCGAACCGTTATATTGTTATCGCGATGAACCCGAACCGGAACTGAACCGGAAAAAAAATAACGGTTACCGCCTCATGTCAAAACGGTTCGGCCACGCGCTGTTGACAATGAATGTGCTATCAATGCCATTTGTTTTTTAAGTGCCGTCAACTGACACACACCTCGCTTACATATTTTTCTTCTCCACTCAGTCTTAGGAATATAAACGATGCATCCATGAATCTTGACAAACGCTGCATCCATGAATCTTGACATAGGAACCAGTATTGCGCTGGTCGCGGCTTGCACGGAAAAAAAAAAAAATTGGAAGGCTGTGCAAAAAAAAAAAAAAAAAATCGCGTCACGGGAGTTTATTTTCCTACAATCTCGTAAATCCTAAATGCTGCTGTGTGCTCATTTCATAACACGTTTCTAGAACGCGCGAGTTCTTGAAGCTTGCTTCCATCGGAATGAGAAAAGAAAAGGCTGTGGAGTTTGATAATAATGCATCCGGTTTCGTGTAGGCACTTAGAAGCTAACATATTTGTGAGACAGCGAACTCTTCTATTTTAATATTTATCCTATTACGTCCTTCTGGCGTTGCGTTCGGTGAAGTGCTTTTTAATATTCCGTATCTTGTTTAATGAAAGGGTCTAATTTGAGTTACCGAAGGCTAGTTCAAATAAAGAAAGCTGTATTTTCTCCCCACTGTTCCTTCAATTGCTTACACGCCGAGGTGGCGGGATAGTTAGCGAGTTCTACTTGTAAGTGGGTTTGTAAGGAGGTCGCGAATGTTACAGCTACTGCGTCGGACCCAGTTAGATTAAGTGCGAATGCGTAAACGTCGGTGAGGTAACCTTTGAGCGCACATAAAGAAACCATTCCTGGTAGAAATCCCTGAGCCTTACACTACGATGTATCCCGTTTCGTATGTGCTGATTTCAGATGTTTTATTTGTAATTTATTTTGATGTTGCAATTTGTCATTTATAATTTCCGAACCGGTTCGCGAACCGGTTCAGCGCCCCGAACCGGTTCGCGGATCGAATTAATCGAACCGGAACTGAACCGGAACAAAATAAATTTACCTGAACCGTAACCGTAACCGAACCCGTATTTTTTTCGTTTCGACACACTGATAAATAAGTATAAATAAATAAATAAATAAATAAATAAATAAATAAATAAATAAATAAATAAATAAATAAATAAATAAATAAATAAATAAATAAATAAATAAATAAATAAATAAATAAATAAATAAATAAATAAATAAATAAATAAATAAATAAATAAAAACAAATTTTGTGAAAATAAGATTTCTTAAAATGGATAAGATATATTTCATGTAATCCGCAGCTAAAAAAAAAAAAAAAAAAAAAAAAAAAAAGAGGAAAGAAAAAATTGACCGCCTGCCCCGGGTGAGGATCGAACTCACGACCTTCAGATTATGAGACTGACGCGCTGCCTACTGCGCTACCGAGGCGGTACATCCACGGTGCCGCAGAGAGCGGTTTTCAAAGCGTACGCAACATGTACCAGAATATGGTTGACAAAGTTCGTAGTTTACATTGTTTATGGCTTTCAATCACTCAAACTCCATGACTAGCTCTCAGGATTATAGAACTACTTGACACAAAAGGCAAGTGCCGCTTAAAAAGGGGGAATTCCATAGGTTTGGAGAACCCGCAAAGGTCGAGAACATAAATAGTCAACGGGTAGACTTGATGCGCCATCTCTCGGAGGAAACGCCAAACCTCTCTCGGTGTTTCCTCCCTCGCTCCGACTTTGGTCGTTGGTCCACGTGGTCCACGCCAGATACGACTCTCGTCCGTGCTAGGGTACCTTCATGTCCCGCTCCGTGCCACTAATGCATGCAATCTACGCCCTGTTTTTTTTTTTTTCTTCTTTTTTTTTGTGGGGGGGGGGGGGGGGGGTTGGTTTGTGGTAAATAAAAAACAAGTTGCGGTGTACCTAGAGTATCGAGTCTAACCGAACAGGCAACAAATGATAGCGCAACAAGTCAGGAGTGGGGAAACGTATGATTATTAGAGGAAGGTTTGCAGGGGCACTAAAACACACATTTATCTCCTTATCTTTGGTTGGATAGCCTGCAAACAACTTTAAATGTCTCGCTTCAATGATGCTGGGTTGAGGTTCATAGGGCTCGGCAATAAGCTAATAAAATGTAACTTACCTCCCTGAAAGGTCAATCGTAATGCTCTTCTGCTAAATATATATATATATATATATATATATATATATTATTTAGAAACATTTTATTGTGTGCTTGTATTTTAAAGAGTGGGTGGCTAAGAGCCTCCTTTCGATTTCACTTTCTCTACCATCCACGCTTCCATATCAAGTGAAACTTATGTAGGCCATAAAAAGTTGTTTATTTAATTATTCAGTGTCACGCAGGTACCCGCCGTACTGGTTAATGGGCAACTACAATAGCAACACGGGGAATAAATTAATAATTATGATACGGCCCGATACTCTGTTTATCCCTAAGCTGACAGTGCAGTGGGAGCTCACGTTCGTCACACCAAACAACCGCCTACCTTTCAACATCTGACCCTGCTCTCTGCGCATCAGGTGTGGGAGAGAATGCGGTCACGTGGTGAAAGATAGACATATATGACTGGTCAAACGAGCATGTTGCGTCCACTGCACTGTCAGCATAGGGGTCAATGGAGCATAGTGGCATTGTACACAATACCAGAGGGAGCTCTGGTGCAGTGCCTAACCAGCGAATTGGGTGTGCTCAAAGAAAAATGGGTAGTAAGTCGTTTGGCTCGGTGGTTTCCTTCTGAATTGCAGATCCTCCGTGAGATTGACCTACACCGCCCCTTGGTGAACAAGAATGTGGTGCGACTTCACGGCTTCTTTGGAGACTCGGAAAACATCTACATCATCCTGGAATACTGCCCCCGCAAGGTATGCAGCGAGAGGTGACGCGTCACCAAGTAAATGCACGCCATAGTGACATTAACACAAGACTGGATAAAGATTACGGTTGCAGAAAAAAGAAATGGGTGCCAGGGCTTCGTCAGAAGGGTCTCTCACACTCTGCTAAGTCGTTTCTTTAATCATCTTTCTTGTCTATACGCAACCACAATGCCACCAAGCTGCAGAACATCTTGTTTTCAAGGACATGCTAAAAAAACTACACTTGCACAGCAAAAGAAAATGCAAACAACCTTCTGAACTGGACAAATGCTCCTGTACTTAAAATAAGCTGGTCTCAAACATGACACATCAACAAAGCTGCAGGGTTCACCCTGTGCCTCACACCCAAACTTCTAGTCCTGACTGAGAAAGGCCCCCACCCCAAGGGTACAATCTAAACTCTTCATTCTGCCAGGTTGCCTGCTTGCTGTATTTTCGTAAATGCAAGATTATTTAATAACAAGTTTGCTGTGCCAGCCGAGCTTACCTTGCTGGAATCCGTCGACAGCAGGGGCACGAGCGCATCAAACTCGTCTTCAGTAAATAGCAAAGATAACTTTGTATACTACTACACCACTGTCTTTTTTAGCGATGGTTCATCCAAATTTTGATTTTGTCTTGTGAAAATATGGAAGGAACCATTCCAAATACAAATATGCCGTGCGTAAAAGTCATTGAAACAAACCCAAAAAAGAACCATTTTAGTGGGCATAAAAACAGAAAAGAAAGTTTTGGAGATAGTTCTTACTTTGCTCCTGCTCTCTGTTTTGTCTATGAAATGCCCCATCAACCTGCAACAATGTTTTTCTTTTCGTTGACACAAAAGTCTCTTCATGTTGATGCATTGGAAAATATTTTAAAAATTATTTATAGCTTTTTATAAAAATAAGTCTTCTCAAATTAAAGAAAAAAATTCACCGCATAGCCAGCCGCCTTTTCATGATACATTACAGCGTTGCATAAAACTGATTTTTGAAATTTATTTTTGAGTGAGTAGACTCATTTATTTTATGCGGCATAAATGTTTCAGTCTTGCAGGAATGTTTTGTTTATTTAATCATTTATAAAACTTTAATAGTGTAAAGAGTGTTAAAAAAACAACCTAGAAAACACCCAAGAAAAATTTGTGTAGGAGTCTCTGGATTGATTGAAACTGGCGGGTTCCCAAGTGTAGCTTCTTAATTTGATCTTGTTCACACTGTTCTAATGTGCGCTTTTGTCGTCATTGCTGTAGAAAATCCCAGCTCTGTGCTTGTAACATATAAAGTGACAGTGAGCAGTATGTCAAAAAGATTGTCGTCTTGTGAAAAATCCAGTCTTTTGAAAGAGATCTCTAAGTGAATATCGCACACTTAGTTATGAATATTGTAATTGGTGTCCTCCCAGAAGTGTAAAACAATTTCTGAGGCAACCTTTATCTTTAAAACATTAGAAATTTGTGAAAGGAATGCAACAGGCATTCCCCAGGGGTAAGACGCCATGTAATGCACAGAAACTACCATTCTGACACTCATCCAATCAAAATGTTACTTGCACACAGCATACCTTTTTGAAAGAGCAAAGCACCTATGCAAAGCACCATCCCTTGACGTGATGTCATAAACATGAGCTACTCCTTGGATATCGTTTTTGGTGCTCACATTGTTGGGCTTAGGATAGGTACAGTCTTGAGCTCATTGCTGCTTTAAAGTTTTTTTATGTCGATTTTCTTTAGTCATGACAACAGTATATGTGATACAAAGAAAAAAATTTGCTGATGTGCCCATTTTATTTAAATATATGCCACTTAATCAGATAATGTGGACAGTTTGTTTTTTAGCTCTAAGCACACTCTATTTTATTTACCCAGTCGACACTTCCCATTAAGATGCCCTAGCTCGCTGAGCCTCCATAAAATCACGAGACATACTAAAAAAAATGTATCTTAATGTAATGGATAAACTTGGGAAACACGTAGGATGTGCTGTGTGTTTTGAGCCGCTCTGGGAGTTTATTTACAAGCTTTTACGAGCTCGGGAGTAACACTAAATTCTGTTAAATTTGGCACACTTGTGTCCTGCTTATTACCTCGACTGGTTTACCAGTGTGCGGTGATGTCTCGTTAATACGGACACCTCTGTTCCCTCGAAAATATTCTCTGTAATATGAGTCGTCCATCATGAGACAAAGTTTGTTTCCGAAAATGTTGTCTGTAACAGAGGAATTGGCCGTCTTTTGGCATTTCCCAAAGGTGTTCAAATGCGTAGCATTTCTAGGACCTCTTCATTCTTCTCCTTTTGCATACAGAGTAAGCCCATTCAAGAGCACATTGTGAGAGTTTTGTTAATATATAAAGCAGTTAATATCACATGACATCATTATATCAATGATGTCACAGTATCATGTGACATAACAGTGGTTAATTTTGTCATGGTATCAGGGTGATGTCAAATGATGTCACAGTTTCATGTGATGTCAGTGTCACATGACATCACATGATGTTACAGTGTCATATGTGACATCACGGTGTCACATGACGTCACGTGACATCATGACGTAACGTCAGTGTCACGCGACATTAGAGCATTATGTGTCATAGTGTCATATGACATCATGAAGCCGTCACTGTAGTTTTATGTGACTTCATGAAATCACGTGCCATTGGCATCATCAAAACTACATGCCACGAACACAAAATCCTCGAAGCTGGCCCTATAAATGTCGCATGACATCACGTGACATCATGACAAAACATCAGTGTCACTGATGTCAGAGCATCATGTGTCATAGTGTCATGTGACGCTATGACGCATAGCGTCAGCGGCACAGACATCTGTGCGTGTGACCCGAGCGCGTGCATGACCTTGCAGTCGCTGGTGCACCTGCTGAAGCAGAGGGGCCAGCTGACGGAGTCGGAGGTGCGCCACTTCATGCGCCAGTTGGCCGAGGGGGTGCAGTACACGCACGGCCAGGGGGTGGTGCACCGGGACCTCAAACTTGGCAACATGCTGCTCGCCGAAGACCTCAGGCTCAAGATCGCAGACTTCGGTCTGGCCACACGGCTCACCTCCGAAGTCACCAAGAAGTAGTAAGTCCACCCGCCGCCGCTTTGCCTCGGACACAGGGCCGATGTAGCTGCGATGGACCCTTCCTGAAATTCAGCCTAACCACTTTGATCACTATCATCATTTGAGGTCATGTTAAAAAATTTGCTCAGTGTCGCTCCAGGGCCAGTTTGCTGATCGCTGCGACTATCTTCCCCGGGGGTCAACTTATTTGCAAGAGGGATTTTGAGGTCATGTGACCAGCTCCATGGGGACATTAAACTAAAGGTACCATTACAAAATTAAAGGTAGCACTAAAAATGAGGACAAGTGGAAGACGGACACGGACAGGCACTTGTCCTCGTCTTTAGCGCTACCTTTATGTCTGTGATGTACAACCAACTAGCCCGTTACATGATCCTAATATAAGGGTACCATTGTTACAGCAAAATGGCTACCATAAATCTGTACTTGCTTCGAATGTTCACAACTGATTCCACGTGCAGAAAAGGGGTGAAGAGGCTCAAAGTGAAATAAACTGCGTTTGTGTACTTTGGGAGGAGCAGCATGTAAAGCTATTTTTGGAGACGGCCGAGTTGAGTGAGAATGAAAGAAAATGGCAGGCTTGCTTCTGCCAATTAGAATCAGCTGGAACGCTAGGTAATATCTTTTCAAGGAGCCAGTCGCATCGCCTAAAAATCCCTCTTGCGGCTATTTTACTTGCCGGTTCAGATACCCACAGAGATTGGTAAACTGCCCTTGAGTAAAGGATTCGCACCTTAGCATTAAAAACCTACTCGTGCCTAGCGTCACTCTATTTGTGGTATTCCGTGTCATGACCTGGGGGGTGTAGCTCAAATCTACTCGAGTAAGATTCAGAACACAGCACGAGTGTATGATATCTGTCGCATGCTAAGGCAACCTTCTGATGGCTGATGAAGGAGTTGTGAAGACACGCGCCGATGTGGATAACAGAAAACTCGTGCATTCTAGACAATAGCTTTCCGCAGATCACAGATTGGGCATTAGCACTGTGTGCACATTTATTTCAAACGGTGCAAGAAAGACACAAAGACGAGTAGACAAAAGATGCAAACACAGTGCCGTGTTTGCGTCTTTCATCTACTTGTCCTTCTGTCTTTTTTGCGCTGTTTTCTCCTGTTACCTGTTACCAGTATGCACCGATTAGCCCACCTTCAAACTCTATCATACTTTCAATCAGTTGATTCAAACTTAACCCACAATCCCTATTGATGCGGTCAATTTTAGGGAGGGCTTTACTCAAGTCAGTGCTTTTTATAAAGGGATAGTTTCTTTAGCACCATCGAAATTGAAATGAACCGAGAAAGGGCTGTACATCACAGAACCTGTTCCCATCTGCCATTGGTTAATTTGAGTCGTGGTGCCCAATGAAGTGCTACATTTTTATCGTCATTAATCTGAAAAAGTTTGAGTGATATTTGATCCACTAGATGAAGTTGAATTCTGGGAAAGGTCTGCTGGCTTAGTTATATTTCTCTCGGTTGCCGATTCTGTTCCGCATTTCTCGAGTAAAACTGTTTGGCTGTAACACTATGCCTACATACCGTATTGACTTGAGTAATAGACACACTCTGTATGAACAAAGCCTGTGAGTCTGTTTTTCCACAGAGCACTAGGATATCTAACCACTGTTTTTCCACAGAGCGCTAGGATTTCTAACCACTGCGATGGACAGAAAGATACCAGCTATTTATGGAACAGGGATAACGTTTGTGCAGGTTGCATGTTTACGGAGAATCGTTTTCTTGACATTGTTACTTTTGTGTGGAATGTAGCGATTGGCTGTATGTGTGTTCTGCAAGAGCAAATACAATAGTTACCCTCGCGAAAGCAATAGTTTGGGAGACCTAGAAAGCAGGCAACCACATCCTCAATAGTGGTCCTTGGTCCCTCTCCCGACGCTAGTGTGAGGAAGCAATGGTCTGTGTCGTGTGGCCAATTTAGTAAAAAGAAACGGTGGTGTTTTTAACTATTGTACCTCATGGAATTGCCTAAACCGTTTGTGACCCCCATTTTCAGTGCCGTATGTGGCACGCCCAACTACATAGCGCCGGAGGTGCTCAAGATGCAAGGTCACGGATTTGCCGCCGACGTCTGGGCCATGGGTTGCATCATGTGAGTTGCCTTAGCTGTAGTCACTGACGGAGCGGGAACGACAGGACGCGTTTTTTGAACGTCCGGCCTCTGGCATGGGCTCCATACCTTCTGCTGTGCTTCGGCTGCATGTACATGCTCGAGGTGCATGAGATTTTGCAGCATTGTGGAGGGTAGAAAACTCATACTGGAGGGCTCAAATAAATATCAAATCGAATCAAATCCTGTCACACTCACCCTCTCAGTGGGCATGCACGATTGCATCCACTCCACCTTTGATATTTCGTAGAGCCCCACGTTTACATGGAGAGGGGCAAGCCGATGACTCAAATTTTGAGAAACACCTTTTATGCATACAAACGAGGCATTTTAGTAATGACAGTTTCATATTCGCTTGATTTGTAATTATAGATTTTTGATGAAATTGCAGAAAACGTTGAAACTTGAGAATATTGTAAAAATAAAGTGTTACTTTTTTAGACTCTTTTATTCGCCCGTCTCTGGCTTGAGCGGCGTCGCCGTATCCGTCACCGCGCGTTACATGCAATGCGCATGAGAAAATTTCATGCAACGTGTTGCATGCAAGCGGCAAAACCACACGTTGCATGTGCGTTGTATGCAACCCCCGTGTTCCCTGCAACCCATACATTGCACGCAACCTGAATGTTGCATGTAATGCACATACAAAGCTTGCATGCAATGCATTGCGTGCAAGCGGCGTAACCTCGCGTTGCATGCAACGGCGTAACTGCACGTTGCATTATGGCTAGTTTCCCATAATGACGTCACGAGGGTTACCCTTGTGAGGGTTACGAGGGTTACCGTCACAAGGATCACGAGGATTGCCGTCACGAGGGTCACGAGCGTTATCCTCACGAGGATTTTGAGGGTTAATTACCCTCAAAAGAGTTACCCTCATGAGGGTCACGAGGGTTATGAGTTACTCTCACATACCCCCCCCCCCCCCCCCCTGAGGTCACGTGACCTCAGGGAGTTACCTATCCCCTCAGTACCCTTCCATCCTCCTCCTCAAGAGCTGCGCTCTAATCCGGCTTTACAGGGAGTTGTAGATGGCTTTCATTTCTTTTTTAATATTTAGTACTCTACGGGTTGAGTGTTTAGTACCATATTTTCTGGGGTATCGTCTGCACCCGGGGCATAGTCCTCAAAAACAAACTTTAGTTCAAAATCAAATATTTTTTTAGATAGTTTGCATGTAAACACTTCTCATATATAGCACTTCCTTACAAATGCCCGCTTTATTCGCAAAATCTTGTAAGCTTGTATCCTACTGAAATTATATCTTAATATTCGACTTTTTTCTTGGTCTCCGCCATTCAAAATGGGAAATAAAGATTATTATTATTATTATTAATATTATTATTATTATTATTATTACTATTATTATTATTAATATCTGCGATTCACATGATTCGTCCCTTCTTTTCGTAACAAACAATCCTACGAAATGCAGATCCTTTCAATGCATAAAATTTTAATGTTTTAGTTTGTCAACTATAATAGTCCAGAAAACATGATACATTAGGATTTTCCAACGACGCCATTACTACCACCTGGGAGGGAAAAAGGTTGCATTTACCGCGTCCTTGACGAGGCACTAACTGCCGTCCCTGGGGGCAGGTACGCGATGCTGGTGGGCTACCCGCCCTTCGAGACGTCTACGCTGAGTGAGACGTACCAGCGAATCATGCGCAACGCCTACACCATCCCGCCCTCGCTGTCCGAGCCCGCCCGGCAGCTCATCGCCGCCATGCTGCATCCGGACCCGGAGTCCCGGCCCAGCGTGGCACAGGTGCTGCAGCACCCCTTCTTCACCGACGTCTCCGTGCCGGACCACCTGGCCACCAGAACCGTTGCAAGGTGGGTCCCCATTCAAGGTCACTTCTGGCCTTTACATCTTACGAAAGACTCGTCCATAAAGACATCTTTCTTTGTTCCGGGGGTGGTCACGTTTGTCACAAAATGAACTTGCCCCCAAAAAAGAAACTCTTTTCGTGGCACAATATTGTTGCGGATGAAAATAGATTGACGAGCATAAAACTGAAAGTAAAGGTTTAATCGGCGAACTTGTGCCAGAAACAAACGAAAGAATGAGCGTCAAAAAAGCAGCAGTGGGTGTCGAAGGCGGCAACAGTGAGTTCGAGGTGTCAGCGTGACGGCCAGCTAGCCCAAGATCCCGAGAGTTGGAGCGAATCGGCAAGGCCACGCTGGGCTCCTTATCCACTACGCTCGGAGCCTCAAACGCTCTGGAGACCGACTGGGCAAAGTTGTGTCGGCCTCCTCATCCATTACACTTGGTATCTCGAACATACCGAGCAAATGTCAAATCATTTGGGGTAAGAGTAAATGCATATCTTTCAGAAGTATGGAGTGGCATTCATCCATGCACACGGCAATATTGCAGTGCCTGGAACATGTCTCTGACTGGTGTGTTTACCATGTCCTAAAGAGTGCTTCCTCGATTTTTATCCGACAACGTCATTGAACTGTCACGCTGTCGCGGGCCGCGATCCTGGCAGTGTCACACTGGCGGTGGCGGACGTGGCAGACGCTTGTTCTGCTGCATGTCGCCCTCCAGCTGGGCAGTCCACGGAAGCTTCGGCAGCCAGGTGTCGGGATGTTGCAACGGGAGTGACACTCTCATTCACTCAGACTTTTTGCCAGGGCCTCTATACTTGTGAACTACTCTCTGTGGCCATACAGCCAAAGTTGTGGGTGTGCGTGTGCTTTCACATTTTGGGCACCCATCAAAGCTGTACTAGAAAAAAAAATGAAGACAATATTTATGTTGAGAGATTCCAAAGCAGGCCTCTATTTTGAGACACCGGGCCCCGACATAAAAGCATGTTTCAGAATAATAATAATAATCATTATTATTATTATTATTATCATTACTTCCGAGACAGAAATGTGATCCTGGGTGGCGTGCAAGGCTGTGCAGAAAGGTTACAACCCGTACCCGAGCGCTCCTGCCAGCTGACCACCCAGGATTTGAATTTAAAAAAAAAAAGAAGTGGAGATAAGATAAGAACCTTTTAAACGAGTCTCACAACGCAAGTACCATTTATAAATTTATGAGAAAAATGACCCGCAACCTCACTTCAAGGACTCAAATCTAAGATATTTTTCCATAGTCAAAATGATTTGAGGAAAATCAAGTAAAAGAATGGTTCTCATTCCCATGACCAGTTTGGGTGCCGTAGAGCACGCATCGAGGACGTTTTTTTTTCTGTATTTTCGTCTTCGATCTCAGCAGGGTGAATGCCACAATCCATTTCCTCTCACCCTGGAGTCAATAAAAGCTATTGAAAGATTACATGCCCAGTATAGACTGGAGCCACCGAATAAGATAATAGAGTGTCGGCATTCTGTTTTACAATTATCTTAGAGGCATTTTAGTGTTCAGGGCAGAGTGGGCACAATTGGTGACAAGGCAGAGTGGGCACAATTGGTGATCGTTGCGGTTCGATAAGGCGACTTTCTGAACTTGAGATACAATGCCAGGAAGCTCGGGCAATAGTGTCTTGTTCTGTCGCCAACTGTTTGAGCGATTCTGAGGAACAGAAAAGTGCTTTCTGCGATTTAAGATAAAGTTTTGATTAACTGGCAAAATGATTTTAGGCACCAAGATGGCTGGAGTGTAGCTTGCTCTTACCCTATTAGCCACAGTTAAGCATGACTGAGGTTGGACCTAACTGCTGTTAAGGTTGTTCAATGGGCATCTTAAACTGCAGCTATGCTGAAGTATGATTGGCAGTTACTGCCAGCTATAGCTCAATTACACTAGCACCCATAACACTTCAGTCACACTTAAATGCGGTTAAGGGTGCCCGTGTGTGTCGGTGGCTCCAACATAGACTGCACACTTTGGGTGACGTACTGGGGGTCTCCGTCGCAGGTTGTCTCCGACCGAGGAGTGTGACGGAGCACACTCCCAGGAGACGCTGAAGGTGACTGCACTGGTGTCCAAGCTCCAGGTGCAGCCGCAGCAGAAGAAGCCTTACACGCTGGACTCCAGCAATCACAAGGTGGGAGGCCTCAGGATTCAAAATAAAATCCTAAACTTAAAAAAAATAAAAATTTTTTTTTTTTTTGTAGCAGAGGCAGCAGTAATACAGAAGATGGTTTGTGTTGCTTTGTGGTAATGTTGTGAAGATGAACTTAGTGTGCATTTTTTGCCTTGATGGCCTAAACGTAATCGTGCATAGCTATAGTGTCTCTGAAAAAAAGTCCTGCCAAAGCTAGTGCTCAAAAGAGAGTAAAACATGAAGTATGCGTCTCTTGCGGCCACACAGTCCAGCTTTGATCCTGCTATTTCACGTCTTCCCGGTTCCTTCGAAGCGTGTGATTGTTTCCTTTTCCCGCCACCTCGGTGGCGCCGAGGCAAAGCGCCAGCCTGCAGATTCCCGTGTGGCAGGTTCGAATCCCGGTCAAGGTGCTCGCAATTCGGCGGATGCTTATTGCGGAGACTGCACCGTGTAACCAAGCTTCTGGTTGCATGTCGCAAGATCCCTGGGTGGTCGAAATTAATCCTCAGTCCTACACTGGGACGAGCCAAAAGGCCTTCGTTGGTTTGGCACTTAAACCCCCCGATTTTGACTTCCTCTTTTCTTCCCCCTTGTATTCTGCACACTCTCCCACCATACGTACGTTCGCTGCCTTGTGGCGACATCTCAAACTCGCTTTTGTTCATTGCAATTGGTTTGAAGCTGACTGCTTCCACGCTTTCTCCGGTGCTTTTTTATAGAGGTGAATTTTCGTGCGTGGCTCCTGCTTACAGGAAATGTATTATAGGATGAGCATTACAAAAAAAGCTTTGCAGTATTCTGTATTACAGGCAGTGCTTTACAGGAAGTGCATAATATTGCGGGATATGCATTACAGGAAGAGGTGGTTTACAGGAGCCTACATTACAGGAAGTACTTCCAAAAATTTCGATATCGGAGAACTTCTAGGAGCCAGTCATATACTAACAAATTCTATGTTAACTGATCGGGAGTAGAGGGGAATATTTATCACAAAGAAAGGAAGGGGCACTTTGTTTAGCGAAGCAAAATAAGGCCTCTCCGAGAAAACATAAGCCTTATTTTATTTGAAACCTGTTTTCGATCGCCGAGTGCAAAGGTAGCTGTAGATGCTGTCGGAGCGCGAGTCCGCACCACAGCAATGCTGAGGACCACTCAATTCGCATTCGATTGCCGAGTTCAAAAGTAGCTGCAGATGCTCTCGGAACGCGAGTCCACACCACAGCAATGCTGTGGACCACTGACGGCAAATGGCGGAATGCCATTGCTCAATTCGCACTCATATTGTCTTTGCACTCATACTTAAAATTGTAGATATTGTGCAGCGCAGCTGTCGCTCCCACGCTCCACGTGGCTTACTGGGTGGGACTTTCGTTAAAAACAAAATGTGCCAAATGTTGTGTTCAGAGTCGAGCGCAGACTGTAAGAGTGTGTGTTGCCCACTTCCAGCCTCAAGCCAAACCTGCGGACACCGCACCTGCCTCCAAGGCGGAGCCAACGCCTACCAAGACAATGCACGGGGGGCTCATGATGACCCTCAGTCGTGTCCTCTGCCCTGAAAAACGTAAGTAGACTTTCTTCTCAGAGTTTAGCGGGTATTAATATAGAATTACGTCTTTATATTCTGTCAGTTCTTGTTGAATCCCAGTTAGAAACTACGAGACAAGAAAAAGTTACGAGGGAATTAGCTAAGCTTAGTATAGTTGGTTATTCATGAGGTAAGACGTGCTCATGTAACTAAGAAGATAATTTACAAGGGGAATGAGCTAAGCTAGCTGGTTAAGCTTGCTTCCTCTGCTCAACCACGCTGTGCATGTTTGAATTACAAATAAACAAGTCTTGCATAAAGTGTGTAAAGGCTAACTTTTCTCTTTTTTATATTGCTTCCTTCTATATTTTTGTCTGATGTTTGTAGAAGCCTGTTGAGGTTGAAGCACTTGGAGCAAAATCTTGCTCTGCAGAACCCAGGAGTTGTGGGCTTAGTCCCCACCCCTGTTTTGATCTGGATGGGCATTGTACCGGCCTGTGGTCGTATTGCGTGATGCACGTTAAAGACCTCCAGGCTAGCAGTCATAGTGCTCTGGCAAAATTTCTCGTCAACGAATTGACACCAGACAGCTATTGGGGCTGACTGACTTCTTACTAGCTGTCTAAACATACACAGCACAATTACAGCTTGTTTGCCATCTTTTCTTTTTCTTTTTGTTTGGGGGGGGGTCTATTTCTGGTGTCGGACAGAAAATCTTCATTTACGGGGGCTTAGATTGAAGAAAGGGTAACCTAATGAAATAACAGCACGATTTGATTTTTACACAAGAAAAACGAATGTACAGCATCTACAAAACGATTGCATCTTATGCATGATCAAACTTTGTTTCAAAGTATCAGTGAATTCCTTTGTTATTTTTGTTTTAATCGCAACCTCTTTATTACCTTTGGTCCCGTGTCGTGATGACTTGATGCTGCGATGTGGCACCAAAGGGCAAAATGAGCGACAGCCATGCAGGCATACAATTCCGAAACCGAAACTAGATCTTTGCAAGTTTAGGTGCTCCCAAAGAGATTGCGCCACCGAGCTTGCCGCGAAACTTACTTTTGAATGAGCTGCTAGATGGGCATGATATTTTTATTTGTGGCTTTGCATTTATTATTTTCACATATCATTCGCCTGTCGCATCGGTGCAGTGCTGATGACGCTGTTTTATGATCTGACTTTCCGATTAATCATTGAGATATTAAGTAAACAAACTCAACATGAACCTTATATTTTATGTACTTTATTAACTTCCTCGACCCTGCCCGCATCTGTGCTGAGGTGCAGATCACGTAACAAACAAGTCATTGAGGCATTTAGATTGAATGAAAAAAAGAAAAAAGAGTGCAAATAAATATATAATTTAGGTCGGAAGGTTCATTTCTCTTTTTTTCTGTTTTTCCCTGTTCCAATTAGGATTTCATTAATTAATTTAATGATCAGGCATGAAAGCAAAGAAAAAAGTTGCCCCTTTGTCATACTACTGTGGTAAAGGCAGTGGTAACACGGGATGTGATGCATCAGTGTGGAAAAACCGTGTACCCTTGTGGATACTAGATTGCATGAAGTGGTCCTGTGTCGTGCAAGGCAAGCGCGTGTACGCTTTGTGGATGTCTTACTTGTGAGTGCCATCTTTCGTGTTTACAGCGTAAATGCGACTTTCTTGGAGCCTGTTTGAGCATGAGACACAGTAGATGGAGCGTGCAGAAAATAGAATATTGAAATGCAGCAGCGCCGAGCAGAGCCCTTGCAGCAGCTCACAGCAAAAGTGAACCAAGCACTCGGAACCATCTCAACCCGTTGTGGCAAAGAAATCTGCTTCTTTTTTTTTATCTCTGCTTTTCTGTCTTTTCTTCTTTCTCTTGCGCTGTATCTCTTGGGAAGCCCAGAGCATATTCGGTCGTATGTCTGGAAAGCCGCATTATGTCTGGAAAGCATCTGTGGCAAAAGACGGTTTGCCACAGGAAAGATAGGGAGGGTAGCGATGCAGAGGAAACGGTTTTGTTGACTTCTGGTAGATGGCACCCCGAAGACTTGTGTACTTCGATTGACGTCACATCGTAGTTCCGAGTACCGCCGTAGGCAACTGCAGATCGGGACAAAATGTGTTCCTTTTTCCTTTGCGTTGCGCGGCGGAATTGCAGTATCTCGAAGGAAGATGTCACATTTTCTCTCGCTTGCGCCGATCGATAGATAATATAAAAAAACTTTCAGCCTTTCTACTCTGGTGAAGAAGGAAGACCAGCAAAGCTGTACTATGGTCAGATGACCTCAAGGACGACTTCTTGTACGACCTCAAGGACGACGCCTAAGGACGACGTCTAGGACGACCTCAAGAACGACTTCTAAGACGACCTTGGGGATGACGCCTAGAGGACGACCTCGAGGACGACCTCAGGGACGACATCTAGACGACCTTAAGCACGCCGCCTAGGACGACCTCGGGGACGACGTTTTGGACGACCTCAAGGACGACTTCTAGGACGATTTCGAAGACAACGTCTAGGACGACCTCGAGGACAACCTCTCGGACGACATAGAGGGCGACATCAAGGACAACGTCTAGGACGACCTCGAGGACAACCTCTTGGACAACCTCAAGAACGACCTCAAGGACAACGTTTAGGACGACCTCGAGAATGACATCTATGACGACGCCTAGAGAAATTCCCAGATTGGAAAGGCCGGAAAGGTTGTCGCCATCTATGAGCAAGCCGATTGTCTGGTTGCCGCCGTTGCTCATAAATGGCGGTAGCTGTCCAGAGTTTTGTGTTGACATTTCTCTGCGAGGGACACGATCCTGGGGAAACTAGCCCTTAACAGCTCCGCTGGAAAAATACAAGCTGCAAATTCTTTCGATGTTAAAATCGTTGCACTGCCCCTTTAAGCTGAGAGTGCAGTCGGAGCTACACACCTGCCACACTAAAGAACCGCTTCCTTTTCATCACCTGACCCGTCTTTCTGCACGTGAGCGCGGGTGGGAGCGTTGTCACGTGGCGAAGGATAGACGTGTGATTGGTTTGACGAGCACGTAGCTCCCACCGCACTGTCGGCTTAGGGGTGAATGGAATACAATTATAACAAAAAGAATGCCGAGTGTGGACAACGCGAACACAAACTGGCCTCAGTCGATCTCTCTGACCTGTCTGGACGACGGTTAAATGTATAATTTGTTCCGAATAGAGAAATTCAGAATGTTTGCCATCCGCACAGATTCGTAGACGTGGCTGGAGTTTGACCAAGTGGCTTGCACTGCCCGCTGTGTTGCAGGCTCAAGAACCAAGTCTAGTCCCACCCTTGTCCTCCACAAGCTGCTGCTGGCTTGCCTCGAAGATACTCCCTCTTGTAAGTTTGGCTGCCACCATGCACGTGCGCAAGTGTAGTCTCTGGGCGCCGTCATCTTGCGTCTGGAGTGTGTAGGTTGTCTGACAGTCGAGCTTGGATGAATGGATGTTAACGGCTGTATCTTTTATGATGGGCGGTAACTTGCACCACCTTGCTTGAAGATCAGAAACGCACGATTCCTTCCCCGGTCATACTGAATGAAGGAATGCTAATGGCTGTACCTTTTATTACGGGCAGTAGCTTGTACCACCTAGCCTAGAAACCAAAGGTATGATTTTTCCACCCCGCCTATTTCCTTCCCCTCTGTCGTTTTGTAACTTGCTGAGGAATGCCCCGTTGCCAAATTGGTGCCCTAGTGAAGCGTTTTCAACCCACGGTAGAAATTTGGAACGTGTACACATTTTCATAAAATAAATCACCGACTTTAAATGTTCATACAAGTGTCTTAATTCGTAACATGAAGGGGGGAGATTAGTATAATTTCACGAGGAGTTATACAGCATGCAAGTTTATCTGCCTGTGCACCTCGTGCGTTTATTTACCCCCCCCCAAATGCACCCACGTGCATTCGTTCCCCCCCCCCCCGACCTCAATCAATGATGGCACGAGCTTGGCTACCTCGTCATTGAGCGTTATCTACACATTCTTTATGTTGCCTTTCGATAGGCATTCCCCTCTTCGTGCTTCGACATGCAAACAATGCAATATAGAACCCTTGCTTGCCATACACCTTCTTTTACTACGATTCTTGAGGTAAAAATAATTATAAAAACTGATTTATATCGTCACACTCTAATGACTTAAGGGACAATGAAGCCATTTTCGGATATTTGTTTTAAAGATTGAATTGGGTTTCAGGCACGTCTCAGGGCACGTTGCCCAAGTTTCAGCCGAAACCGGCGCTTGTGTGCCGCGCAAATCAATTAAACAGTCGCGGTAATAATTGTACCGGGATCGACTAAGGCGACGCCCCGAGAGTTGCGGGAGAAGTCGGGAGAAGTGGAGCTCACGCGACTGATGCGGGGCCAAGAAGCGCGACGTCACAAGAGACGCGTCAGCAATTGGTCGAAACGAGAGACATGCCTTCGGTCACGTTTTGGTTTGCGATTTTTAGGAATACTGTTCTAATTTCCGCTTGAATAACCATGAAAAGTATAAATCGGGCTGGAAATGATTACTAAACCGTAAATAAAACAGCATAATTGTTTTTCTCCTTGCTACGCTGAACGCGAAACAAGCAACTATGGGCAAAAAAATAAAATAAAAAAAGAACACGGTTTCAGATGTCGGTGTATACTGTTTACTTTGGGAACATGGTACTGGAAGGATTCTGCAAAATGGTAGTCATGCCAAAGTTTTGTGTTCTGTGGATGGCTGTTCTAACGGTCGACTGAAGACCAGTATTTGTTCGGGTGACGCTAGTTTTCATGTGTGGGTTGCTGTTCGTGTTCTTTGACGACGAAAAGAGAAGACGTCCAACTTTGGTGAAACAAACCAAAAATGGTGCTGTTTATTTTCTCCTTGGGGAGCGTCCCCCGCCGAGGAACTGGTTCCCGGAATGGCTTGGTCGCTACCACTTTCCCATCGGCATCTCCCTTGCATCCCTGTCCTTCGGCAACGCGCCTTTCTCGTCTCGCCCGCGCGAATGTTGCTCACTTCTTCGGAACCTGCGGGCCGCTCATTGCCGGCTGGGCGGTCTCCGTTGGGTGATGGCGGAGGCCGCCACACACATACTCCCATTCCATTGGTGTTGGGTCACTGAACGAAAGCTCGAACTGGCTCGCAAGAGTGGCATTGTCGTCCATGTTGACAGATTCGACGAAACGACCGCACCACCGCGTTGCTATAACCCACCGTGGTAACCAGAGTCGTAATTTCCTAAATACCACCGATACCGACTATTCACACTTGACGTCACTCCCTACGTCACCTCCGTTTTCGGAGGCCCAGAAATGGGAATGGAGCTAGTTCAGTTTCGGTTTCTTCAGTTCTTTCGTAGGCACAGAAATATGTGTCCCAAATGTCTACAAAAAATTAGGCAGCATGCTAGGTTCCTGAGATGCCTAAAAGCACCATTTTAAAAAGTTAAATTGTCTTCATTGTCCTTTTAATGGAAAACCAAGCTGCGAATTAAGATATATATACAAGTGTTTGTGGCGTTAAGAATTCCGAAGCCTGTAGCTACGCAATGTTTTGAGTTCTTGACATGCTTCGTCTCTTGATAGATGAAAAGTTTCTGTTCCTCATAGTTCGGCAGGTGTTGTGATCCAGTGTCTGTCTACCAAAAGTTGGAATGGTGAGGTGCCAATTTCGCATGCATCTCTTTAGCCGACTGCAGAAGTGGCAGAATTTTGAAAGCTGTCAAAAACAAAAATATTGACCATTTAAAGAGACACTGACACCCCTCAAAAAGTTTTCAAATTTTTTGCCAGGTAATTTAATATGATTGTCAGAAGACTACTCAATCAATATTTTGCTACAACATCACGCATATTTTTAATAAAGTAAAAAAACACAACTGCTCGAAACCGAAACTGGACTAGGGAGGAAGTAAAGGAGGAGAGAGTTGCCGCAAGTCATGCAGTGCTCCCAAACGCATTTTCTTTTTTTTTGTGTGTGCTTTTTTAATTGTGCAAAGCAAATGAAAACCTTGTACGTCGCTCTTAGCATTAAAAACGCAAAAGTCAAGCATTTAGTGTTTGACGTTTGCACATTTTTCAAGCTCTTACCAATTCGTGTTTGTAAGACGCGCAATGTCTTCAGGCAGGAGAAAAGGTGACGACTTGGCGGCGTCTTCGTGT
Source organism: Ixodes scapularis (assembly GCF_016920785.2). Classification (NCBI taxonomy): domain Eukaryota; kingdom Metazoa; phylum Arthropoda; class Arachnida; order Ixodida; family Ixodidae; genus Ixodes; species Ixodes scapularis. The sequence goes on from NW_024609876.1 coordinate 2,084,132, forward strand.
GAATCAGCTTGGTGGTTGGGCGTGTCGTACGGAATAAATTTTAATTGTTTTGGTCGGTAAACGATTTCTCTTTCGAAGGTAGACAGATTTATCGGTATTGCGAACAACAGTTCTGAAGTTCTGTAGTCCGTCGCCATCGCTTAGTCCGCTTCATTTAGCCGTCCATCCTGTGACACCTGCGATACGACGCCATGTTGAGAATCGCGCAGAGAATGCAGTGTGTTTCCAGCTTTTTGTGCAACTTTTTTTTTCTTTTTCAATTAACGTTTTTGCAGCTTTTTAGAAGTCACAAAAAATGGGTATCATATTTTTTTCTATTTCTAATATTGAGTGTCTGCCTTCTAATATTGAGTGTCTGGAAATTGCGTTCTGGGTAGTTGGGCTCTCATATGTCTGGTACAAATAAAAACCTTGGCGAGCACAAATACCCCGTCAACGTACCTTTAAAAGCGAATTTATACTGATCTATACAGACAACACAATTTTTTTTAATTCTTGCATGTTATTACTGAAAACGATTACAAAAATGAAGCTACGATGAATACTTTAGCGTTTGCCTCATGCACATACGTGCTAGGGCAATATAAACATGATGTCAGTCGTTTGTGGGTGTTTAATTAGTCTAATTAATAATGGGCTCGCTGGATGATGGTGGAGTGCTTCATTACATTGTGCATACCGCCGCCGCATTGCAGATGCCACCGAGAACCCCGTAGCCCTTCCTGGGGTGACGGTCCCTTTCGTAACCAAGTGGATCGACTACTCCAACAAATACGGCTTCGGCTTCCAGCTGTCCGACCACAGCGTGGGCGTCCTCTTTAACGACACCACGCGCTTTGGTCTCTCAGCCGATCGCACGTGAGTCGTCATCCTGCGAAGTCCACCACAAGTTTTAAAGATTGCCGTGGAAATGCATTCTGTGTCTATCGAGTATCCGTAGCATCGAGATACCTTTTTTCTGCAATTTCTTAAATTGCACGGGTCTCTCTAAAGCTTTTAACAGCTTGGAACTTGGTCCTCCCAATTGCAACTGTACCACCTAAAAAGATGAAAGCGGCTGTTTCTGCTGCACATGAAAGACGCTATTCTCTCTACGCAGTTTCTGAAGGTTTCCCCAGAGATAGTTGGTTGATGACTACTTCCTTACGTCAAATTTGAGCCTACAAGTAGTTCGTGACGAGGGATTTTATTTTTATTGAGAGCTCGTTCCCGCGAGAATTGTTTAGAAGTTAGCTTTGGAGGTGTCGTGCTGCAAGGACGTGATATCATGCTTGGAGCAGATCCCGCAAGGGTTTAGTCACACGGTGTTTGATACTGAAGGCATTGCTCGTGTCCGAAATCGATGATTCTCAGTCCCGTGGCCAATCACGACTCGGCGTTGCAGGCGCATCGAGTACCACGACACCTCGGGGAAACTCACGGTGCACGACGCCTCGGCACTGCCAACCTTCCTCCAGGAGAGGTACTCTCTGCTCAAGTATTTTGCTCACTACATGGACGAAAACCTCACTGAGGTGAGTATACGGACTTCATACCATTGGTTGTCGACCCTAACTTGACGGGGCTAACCGGACCAATCGGCTGCCTCGTTGCCTGATGCCCCGCTTTTTTTGTGTGGGCACGGGTGGCAGCGTGATCACGTGGTGAAAGACAGGCTTATGACTTGTCTTGCGGGCACGTAACTTCCAGCACACCATCAGCTTAGGGGTGAACCAAGTATAGTACTGTAATGACTAAAAAATGCTTAAAGCATGCAGTACAGTGCACACCAAGTAATCAAATGGAAACCTAAGCGGCAGATTTCTGTTTTATTTTCTTTGTGTGGGTAAATTTCTGCAACTGGTTGAGATGACTAACACTTAAACTATAGTGGTGATGAAATGCATGGTTACCTTAGCTGGAGCTGCTTCTTTGATGGAGGACTGGGGTATGAGGCGTTGTGTCTCTCAATTGAAGACCCTTTACAAAATTTCAGAACTCTTGCATTTGAGTTTGGAGAACAGTGACATGCATTCATTAGAAAAGATAAACAAAATTAGGCATGTTTGATTTCTGGGATAACCTCTGCTCCATTTCTTTGTTAGAGCTGCAGATCTGTCGACTCATTGACAATTGCTATATATATCCCATTTTTTCCAGCTCTGGAGTTAACATCTGTGTTTTTTCTGTTTGACTCGCTGGATTTTTATCGTGCCTTTAGGACGAAAAATTGGTCAATATACCAACCATGCATGATGTACAGTCACAATCACTCTTACCTGGAGCGTGAAGGTGTTAAAGCGGAAGAGCATTTAAGCTTGACAGCATTCAGGCGTATTCATATATGTATCAAAGGTAATGCATAGACGTAAGGAAGACAAAAACATTGACACTGGCACAAAAGAATGTGCAAATACATTCCTAGATAGAAAAAAACAACAAAAAAAAACATAATTTGCTAAAAGTGTTTCCAGACTGACAGGACCAATTACAGCCAGCGTTTCGAAATTTTGAGCCCTTCTGACTTCTGACAAACATTTCCGACAACGGACGTTTTACCAGACCAAAAATTGTAAGCAAAGATTGTGCAGCACTATTTTTCTTTTTCTGGGCGCCAGACACTCGCTCGTGTCTTCCTCGAACCAAGAACCACAGGTCATTTGGAGCTAGGTTCACGCTTGAACCAAACGTAACACCGTTAATTCCATATATGTCACACTTTGCACGATTGCCATGGTGCACGTCACTAGTGCAAAGGCATAGTCAACTCCTCGCCCAACTGTCTGCAAACGAGCAGTGACCGCTCGTTTGCTTGGTTACGCATGTAAAACTTTCATTCTGTCGACAGGGAGGTGACGTGGTCCAACCCGCCGACGCCGCCAAGAAGAAGAAGTGCATTCCCTTCATGAAGCGCTGGGTGCGCACAGCCCACGCCATAGTCATGCAGCTGAGCTGCACCACCTTGCAGGTGAGATAACGACACGGTTGTTGACTTCCGCGGCTCTGACGGGTCTATGGGGCGGTTTCGTGCAACATACACTTCCGGCTCGCCGCTTCTGCCGGAGTTGTCGGCAGTGAAAAGGAGCGTCACCTGGTACTCGAATTTGATACATACCGGTCTTTATTCGGACTTGGGACAAGCCAGCGATTGAGAAGTTGACCCCTCGGCGGCCATAAAGGCCCAGGTAGGTGTTGCCAGGGCGACTCCAGAAAGAAAGAATTAGAAAAAGCTTTAATATGTGGCGCAAATATGTTCCCAAAAGTACTTACCAAGTTCTGTCGTCAGTGGAGACGCTGGCCATGTTTCAGTGTGTTGCCAACAGCAAAAGTAATGGCAATAACAGAGCGTCTGTGCATCAACAAACGGCGAAAGTGACAGACGATGGCCGTCAGTGTGGCAGAACGGGGCTTACTGGAAGGGAAAAGGCATTTCGTGGAAGTGCCCTACGGGGTGTCAGAAATCCCGTGGCTGGCTCTAAACAAGTCGGCCGGAAAAATCTGTGCGTGCGTGTAGCAATCTCAAATTTTCAGCGAAGCTGTATTTTAGTGGTGCCGTTTACCTCTTGAAATTTCGAGGCATAGCTCCCTTGCTGCAAAAAATGAGACAAACAAACTTTTAAGGGCGGACTTTGACACAGATGACCGCGATGACAGATGACCAACACAGGTGGCACCCTCTTCTGCTAAACGCAGCAAGCAGACGACCAAGTCGTCTGCTTTCGACTGAGTGCATTGTCTGCCTGCATCGTCTGTTCGCTGTGCCTCTCGATAGATGGCGTCATAAGTGCAACCATCAATTGGAGAGCCTACATTACAGAGGGATTCCAGCTGCATGATCGGAGATGGCAATTATGTACAGGGGTTGATTTTTCTGGCCGATTTTAAAGACGGCCTTGGGTTCTCGGACACCCTATACCTTGTGCAGGATGTTCCAAAAGAAAATTGGAAGGTTTCTTTCCACCCAGTGATGTGATTGCTGCGCCGATTGCGCCAAACTGCGCCAAGGTGCTAACTCTGCTACAGCCTGCTACATTTCGCCAAAATATGGCTAATCTGCGCCAAGCCTGCGCCAAAGGAGCAATCTTGGTCGCCTTTCAAAAACGAAACTAAACTGAGAACTGTAATTGAGCATGCGTTGGCTAGGTGGCACAAGACGCCGCCCGACACAAAGTACCCTGCATCAATCGTCTATTCGGTCTTGCATGATATTTCCCGCCGTCTCGCGTTTCGCGCTCTCGTCGTCTCAGGAATCTCGTCTCGCGTCTTTTTTTTTCTTTTTCTTTTTTTTTTTTTAATTTTTTAGCGATAGACACGGGCATGTGCGGACACTCCGGCGTTAGTGTGCCGAGTTGCAGACATGCCGTCATGCTGTGAAACAAAACCATGTTTTTGCGCGGGGAGAGTTACTTTGTGAGCTAAAGCGCTCGCGCGACGTCGTGTGTTGCCATCCCCACGTCGCTGAAGATATGGCGTTTTCTAAACTGAAACGCATCGACATTCCTGCTCTTGTTTAAATTATACGCTGCTATAAAAATCCCTCTTTAACTCAATGACTGCTGTGTCGAAGTATTGATTACCTAGGTTTCTCTCGTTTGGCTTTCTTCCGGGAGGGACCTCGGTACGTGAAAAATCTGCCGCGAAAGAAAGTTGGTGAAGAGAAGTGAGCTAAAGCAAAAAAGGCAATGTTTGCAAGCTGAACCCGCACAGCGCGCTTGTTTGTCTCGAGTTCAGTCGTTCCACAAAGCGCTCCAAGAACTTTTTGATCCTGATTCGCAGTCTTGCATCAATACGCTCAGGTTCTTTTTTCTGTGTGTTTAGCTTGTACCTCGCCCGCCGGCCTGGCAAGCACGCGCCACTGGACTGTTGATTGTCGTATGCTGTACAGTTACATTTTGTACATGTATACTATTTTGGGAACCAGTTGGCGACGGAGCGGAGTGGCATGGTTTCGGTTGAACAGCCGTTGTCTCCGCTCACGCGACGGAGCACGTCTAACTGTAAGCCTGCCGAAGTTGCCCTCACGTGCATGTGAACATAATTGCACGAGAGGCACCAGCCGGGATGCTTACAATCCATTGTTTTTGCGTTTGCTTACTTTTTATAAAAATCTTCCACGTTGGAAACCAATAAAACGAAAGTTTTTTTTTTTTTTTTTTTTTTTCGGAATTGCTTGGCAACGCTTACAGCACTGTATACTTGTGGGATGTCTCAGCAGCAAAAACACAAGCAGCGAATTCCGCCCCAATACATCACAACACAACACAAAGTGCCCTTCGTTTGTCCAGCACTTAAAACAAATATAGATTTTTCTAAGAATATATGCTCTAAAAGTCACTTTTTCTGCTCCGAAACACTGTTTTGGCTGCTCCAAAAGCCACTTTTGCTGCTCCAAAACACTGTCTTGGCTGCTCCAAAGGCCACATTCGCTGCTCCAAAACACTGTTTTGGCTGCTCCAAAAGGTGCTCCAAAATGGGTTAGGCCAATCACATCACTGTCTACCGCAAGAGTAAACCATACATCGCCAAACACTCATTCTTCGCTGAAAGGTAGTGAAAGGACGCCATACCACAAAACATGACATAGTGCTTGTTTTAATTTTTTCTCTTGCATAATGTTGCCGATTTTCAAACTTTTGAGGCTGCTGCTCACACTTGTGTTTGGATGTGACCAATTGAATTACTATCACCCTCGACTATACTTACGATGAGATAACCTACTGGTGCCAGATTGCCTAGCCCTGGCTCACTTCCGGTCTGCATATACCGTATTTTGCAGGCTATAGTCCGCACCCGGTGTACCATCTGCTAGGGCAAATTTGGGGTCAGAAATAAAAGTTTTTGCTTAGACAGTCCACACCCGGTGTATAGTGATACGAAAATCTTCGTAGACAGCACACCTTGGCAAATGTCTGCTTTCTTAGCTTGCAAAGAAGCTTGTATTATACATAAATCATCTATAACATACTCTTTAATCATAATTCGTTTTCAAGATCATAATGAATGAGCTTGAAAAACAAAATTTCTGTGCGGCACAGCCTAAAATTAAAACTTTTAAACATGTATAGTCCTTAGGCTATATAGCCCGGAAAATAGGGTAGAAGGTGTTTCTGGAAAGGTTTCAAAGATCCCTAAAAATATGCTGTTCAAGAAATAAAGAAACCCTTTGCGAGAACAAACTACCAGCCTTGGCGGACGTCAAGGATTGCAAAAATATATTAATTAGCAAAATAAAGTCACTCACAAATTCACTTTGTCACTAGGGCTGCCCAGTAGATGGCACTAGAGTGTGTTATCTCGACGAAAGCATAATCTCGTTGAAACTTATATGTGACTCTATCAAAAACCGGAAGAAACAAGTCCTTAAAGGGCCAGTGCAATGATTTTAATGTTGGAAGAATTGGCAGTTTGCATTTTTTATATTGTTTATGCAAGCCCAGGTGACCGAAAACGCGTCACCTTTCTCCGAAAAACTGCTATCCTGCTGCGTAATCGCAAAGCAAAAAACGAATTATTTGCCGATCTGCAGCCGCCTGTCGCGGTTACGGGAACTAAAATGACAGCGTCTCTGGGGGATACGAGGAAGTCAACAAAACCTGTCCCCCTCCGCTGCTACACTCGCCGTCAGCCTCGTGGCGAACTGGCCTTTGTGTCGATCGCTCGCCGCGACCTTCGACGATGCTAATCCTTTAAAAGTCGACAGTCGCAGAGGAATTGGCTGGGGTCTCTGAAGACAGGGCCCAAGGGGAAACCACGTGAACCCCCAGAGCATGTCACTCGAAAGTCGACGTGGAGAGTTGAGAGGCACCTTGACCTTCAATTTGTTTCATTTTTTTTTTTTTTAATAAGAGCTAGCATTCGCAAGAAAATACAGATTTTGCTTTTCGTTCCAAAGGTGACGCAGATTAATTTCCGCAGTTAATTGGCCGAAGTCTGAAAATTTTTGCACCGCCCCTTTAATTAATATTAACTTCTTTTTTTATTTAACTTTAGGTGAAGTATTGCATGTACTGCGGTTCACCGTCTGAAATAAGTTTCCACCTGCTGTGTATGTTGTCCTTTTGTATCTTTTTAATGTGGAATGCAATTGAATGGAATCAAAGTTGGAATTTGTCTTGCACTGCTGTTCCCATAGCTTTAATGTGCTGATAACAGTGAAGTAGCTTATAATGGTGTTATCAACTAAATTTAGTAGGCTAACATCCTGCTAAATTTATCAGGATGCCACTGTGGTTCACACGATTGGTGGCGTCATGGGTCGCACGGTCATGTTACCACATGATGCGCATCAGGTCACGTTAGGTCACGTGGCGCCGTGGCGTCACATGACTTAGGGTGTAAAGTTGCGGTGTCACGTGTCGTCACAGTGTCAACATTAGATTTAGTAACGTTGGATGTCAAGTTGGTAGTGAAACATGCCGTCGCATCACGTGACCACTTTGCTCGACATCAGGTCGGACAGCATCACAGTATCGCGTGACATTGTGCAATACTCAACGTTACTAGATTAGCTCAGGCACGGAACTGCCCATAGACACTGCTTGGACCAGCGGTACGTACCGGCCTCTCTTCCCCACGGCTCGCCTTCCGTTGTTCGACGCACCGCCAATGTGTATTCCATAGAATATGTATGTTTTGAAGTACAGCATCTAGATGGCGTTTACCTGTATGCTATGGAACACACAGTTTTGAAACGAAAATCTAGATGGCGCTTCAAAGGATAGTAGGCGTATTGAAGGGAGTGAGGTGGCTGCACCCCTCCGCAGAAGTTCCACAACTGAGGTAATCTAGTAACGTTGGCTAGTAACTCGAACATCACATGACACCGACTTGACGCCGTGACGTCAAGTGACATCACACTGCTCGGATCTGGGTATATATTGCTAATGCTTTTTTTTTTTTTTTTTATATGGAACGCTTGTTCAGTGGATGAAAGGAGCACCTAATTTTTTCGGAGTCAACCGATGCACAGTTTTCTAGCTTCCCATATTTCTGACTCTAAAACCTTATTTTTTTTCGTTCTCTTCCACGATGCAGGTGAACTTCTTCAAGGACCACACCAAGCTGGTGATCAATGCGGACCGCCACCAGCACCCCGTCCTCCTCTACATCGACGAAGAGCGCCGCGCGGCTGCGTACGCCCTCGCAGACGTTGCTCGCGACGGCTGCGACGACTCGCTTCGCGGTCGCCTGCAGTTTGCGCTGTCTGCCCTCGGAGAGTTTGTCGAAGTGGAGCTGAAGGAAGGCGCCTGACGCGTCAGCTCGTCGTCTGCCACGTTGGCTCGTTATCTGCAACTTTGGCACGTCGTCTGCAACGGCGCTAGTCCACCAGCATGCGCTCCAGCTGAAGAAAAGGCGTCACCTGCTCAGAGACGAAGCACATCGAGGTTCCGAGGTTCGTATTGGAACGTCGTGAACTGTTTCGAACGTGCTCAAGACCATCGGACATTTCCTCGAGGAGAGCGCAGATGCGAGACGTCAAGCTGTTGACGAACGATTTGCGTGTGTTTAGGAAGTGGCTGCCGTAGACCGGCGCAACTTTTTTTTGTTAAGCCATTGCATTTTCTCTCGAGATAATCTAACTCAAATGCTATATATAGTATATATATATATATATATACAAATGTTGAAGGTTGGGCCGCGTGACAGCGCATCTTTGCGCGTGCCTAGACTGTTGACTGTCTCGCCTGTTTGGGAATTCTGATTCGCAGCGAGCAAAAAACCCGTCGGCAACGCACGGAGAGACAGGTTCTCCTCGGGAATGGCATCGCGGCGTGCCATTGCGCCTCATTCCGCGTTACATTCAGTGTCATTTTATTTATGCTCGCGAAATGATCTCTCGTAGTTAACAATCCGAAGCAGCTAGACACGCACTTGAAGTCTGTTTGTGATCCGACCCGCATATCGACTCTGATTTTTTACGTGAGGGAAGTCAGACGCTCGAAACTGCATAATACTAGGTTGGACAAGACTCGCCAATCATGCGACATTTGCCGTTAGAAGCAGTGCTCGGTTATTGGTTCGTCGCGCAGCTACTCAGCGTGCTGCCGTCAACCAATAGACCTCGCTTCACCGAGCCGTAGCCCCTCGTGTAGCTAACTCATGCAACCTCACAGGCTCACTTCCCCGCATCACACGCTCGGTTCGAAGACACCTTTTGTACGGATTTTTTCGTTTGTTTTCCGTGAATCGCATCACCGACTCTCGGTACGCACGTTGTGCGGGGCATTATGCAAATGCTAATCTTGTACATACATGCTTTTGTTTACAACTTTCGCACTGCCATTTTAGAGCGAACCTCCCAATAATTGTTTTACTAGTTTCTCTCTTTTGCGTTTCTGCGTAATCCAAATGGACCGGACGTCGCGTCGAGGCTCACCTGCAGCAGACGTCGAAACTTCGTCGTGCTTCCATGCCGAAGGAAAAAGAAGTCAGCCTACCAAAGACAGGATGCCAAACCCCAAGCACGTTTTCCGCCAATTACTTCGGTTACTTCCTGTTACCTGCGCGTCTTTGCGGCAAGCGCGAACGGCGCCTCGGCGGTTCGTTTTGTGCGCTTCAAAAAGTGCGCCAGTTTAGAAGTGCCCCATGCACTCTGTGTCTAGTTGCATTCCGAGACTCGCTTCAACATCATTTTTGACGGGACCCAGTATTTTGGACGGGCATTGCCCCATTGTCCCAGTCACTGATATTGGTGCGGCTCCAAAAATTAATGCATTGTATTCAGCGCATTGTAGATGAAACAAAGCTGGTGCTTGCCTTGTATGTGGTACACTTGCCGAAATCTGCATCATTAGTTCAACCTTTTGTCTTGGTAACTTTTTTTACAATTGCGTATTGGCACGGTTAGAGCTGCCAGTGAGGACCCGTAACCGAAACTTGTCCACGCATACACCACGGCGCTGTCTCAGTACTGGAAATAGCGTTGACCTCGCTGATGCAATGTTCACTTTGCTTTATATTGGTGATGCAGTGCTGTGGCAATACTAAGTTGCCTTCCAGTCAGCGCTTATCAGCGCTGTTCCAAGTGTTGATTTAGCGGTGCGATGCATGTGTGAACAGGCAGAGGCCAGATGCTTAGTCGGAGGCACAGCGTGGACATGCAATCGCGGGTTTTCCCCGTTTTTCTAGCATGGCTGGAAGACTACCGTTGAAACTGCTAGTGCGACAGAATGGCCAGAAGCACGTTATTGGCTCTGGCAACATAGACTGGTACAAGCAGAATGCGTCTCTCCTTTATCACGTCAATTACTGGATGGCGAAAACTTCTATTACCGTAAATGTCCACTGGTTGTACCGATTGCAAAACAAGTACCGTTATATCCCGAGATGCCACACCCCCAAAAGGTAACAGACCGCTAATTTTGAAGGTGCTTTTTTTTTTTTTTTTTTTTTTTCTTCTTTTTTCGAAAACGCCAAAAGATTGTAGTAATTACAGGGCCCTAGCCAATGGTGATTTTGACAGAAATGGTGTTACTTAGCCAAGAAGGGAGATAAGCGAACATTGCTGACTGAGAAGTTTGGTTTATTGCCCTTCCATGCAATCGCAAGTTTCGCAGGTCACAGAATCTAAAACTAGCATTGTTTCTACTTTTTTTATTGCACATTGAAAGTTAGCTTGCTCCTTATTTTAGCCCGATTTGCTTTCGATTTTAGGTGGGCTATCTCGGGATACTACGGTAGATCCTCTCTGACCACGTGTCTGGTCTCCAGTAACAAATTATAACCTTGGTTCCCGCTTTGCAACTACTAGGTAAACCTTGTACAGAATTGTTGGTTTCACAAACAGAGGCACAAACCTGGAATCTTGCCACAAACGCACTGCATCGTTCGGCGATTGCACATCTGACTCCAATTCTGTGGAAGCTCGCAGAGTTCAGATGCAGCCATCGACCCAGGTTAAAGATGCCAGGTGACAATGTCAAAGCATTTGCCGTTCGTTGCGTGGTATCGTACATTACAAATGGCAAGCACTGCCACGCGCCATTTGTCGTGGTACATGGAGAACGACTGTATAGTCATACATATCAATCACGCGTGCCGGCACAACAATGACGAGCGCGAAGGGCCGACGGTCGCCATCGATTAGGGAGCACCCCATTGCATTCTTTTTGCTCTGTGTGTATTCAATAAAAAGAATGTTTTCTCTGAATCGATCGTATCAGTCTAGTTGCACTTCCCCAGCTTGACTGGCATTGCTGTTTGAGTAAAGGGGTGCCTAACTGGACGCGGCAGGTGGCGTATTTCCTCGCAGTAGATGAAGTGTTTTATGAATTCAAGGCATATGCGGTACTCTTGCCAAGCAGAAAGCTTCCCTTCGCATGCCTCCTTGGACAGAGGCTTGGAGTGTGCTCATCACATGGGTGCAGACAGCCAGTCGCGCACTCTGCTGGCTGTCATCGAGGCTCCTGCCGTCGTCGCCGGTCCCCAATCTCTTGAAAAGGGAAAGGGGAAGAAACGGCATTGATGACGCAAGAAGGAGAGTCGTACTGTTTGTGTAGTTGATGCCCAAGCTGAAAACAGAAGCGCATACAGCAACTTCCCCAACATTTGTCGACGCCACCTCACGGCGTCTGCTGTGTCCCGTTTACCGATGCCGCAACGGCCCTTAACCCAAAAGGTGTCCATGGGAGCCGAAACTGAAATGGCAAAAGCATTTTTCACCCAGGGACGGATGGTACGAACCCCACTCTTACAGCCTTTTAGTTTCGAGGTTATGTCGAGGCGATACTTTGTAAGCGATATAAAAAGGCAAGTACAGTTTGTAGGCATTTTGCCAAATAGTCTATATGAGTGCTCCAGGAGAGATGTTGATCAAAAAAAGGGACCCAGATATTTTACTGACAATGTATGCATACACCATTGGAGTACATTTACAATATTGACAATCTGACCAATCTGGAACCAAAGGAGTAGTAAGTTTTAATGTTTTGTGAGGATAGTCGAAGCACATTAATTTAGTTTTGTCTGTGTTAACAAATATATTATAGCTTTCAAAGCATTCTATCGGCTTGTATATATCTGTCTGAAGTGACAACACTGTTTCGATTTCGTCATTTTCAGCCAATGCTATGGTTGTATCGTCGGCATAGATACACGTGAAGAGAAGTTCAAATTACCAGTTTCATTTACATAAATGTTAAATAGTAGCAAAACTAGTATAGATAGATCCCTGAAGAACACGGTAACTATAATCTGAAGTAGACTATGCTTAACGTAACCAATTTTTACAAGTTGATTCCATTCAGATAGTTTATTAGGAATTCTAAAAACGGACCTCTGAAGCCAAAATGCTCCAATTCATATCAAAGTAATTTGTGATCAATTGAATCAAACACTTTTTTTAGGTCCAGAAATAATGTTAGTACAAAGTATTATTTTTTTATCAATATTCTTATGAATATGGTCCGATACGTCTTCCAGCAATGTGATTGTTGTTCTACTCTTACGAAAACCGTACTGGGAATGACATAGCAAGTTATGCTTCTTGAAAAATAAGGACATTGACCAAAAAACAAATTTTTCTATGATTATGGATATTACCGGCAAAAGAGAAATTGGCCTATAATTTAACATATTTTTTACTTCCCCTTTCATAGATGGGTCTCACAACAGCTATTTTGAGGCTGTTGGGTATCTTTTTTTGCAAAAAACAATGAATTGACTATTTTAAGTATCATATATTTTAGTTTTGAAAAATGTGCTACAAGCTCTTAAACGTATCCTGTCATTCCCAAGAGGTTTGGCCATTGACATACTTTTAATAATTGTTTTTAAATCGTCTTCTGCCATTTGTGGTAAGTAAGCCAAATTGCAGAATCTATTGTATGGCTTATTGTATGGTAAGAAGCCTCATGATACCCGCACCCCAGAGTCTGAAGTTCCACAACACCACATACAAACATACTATTGAACTCGTTACATATCCGCCCTACATCAGAATCTCCAAACGCTTTTCGTATTGTGTAATCAAGGTTTTCCTTGCATTTACCATCCATTAGTTCCTGTACAACATATCAAGTCTTTTTAAAAAAAAAAAAAAAAATTTTTATATATGACGCTGTAAACATGCAACATATTGCCTTTTCTTTGCCAGTTTTATTGTGGCTGTTACTGTGTTACAGAGGTTTCTTAGTTCATTTTTCAGAACTCTATCCACTGGATTGGCTTTACATCTTTGCCAGAGTTTATCCTTTGCGTGGCAGAGCTTCATGATTTCTATGGTTATCCATACATGCTCACTTTTCCTTTTTTTTTTAACCTAATTTTTTGTTCGCAATTGCTAGAGACTTCCTAAAATCTCGGTCATCCTTTAGTAAACTGTGGCGTGATTGAACGAGACTAGAGTGCTCCAGTCATATTCATTAATTTATCAACTTTTTATTGTCCAAGACCAAGTTGTAATGACTTTCTGGTTCTTCTTTTAAGGTGCAGCTAAACACAAGAAGGGATATAAAATAGTAATCTGTTACTTTTTGCTTTATAACCCCCGACATCGTTTCTAGCTTATTCAAAATCGCAACAATGTGATCGATGCATGTACTTGTAATCTGGTTTCCCTGCTGCTCTTCCCTCATATAGTTTGAAATTAGAATTTCGAGACCTAATCCCGATAACAAAGTCAGGTAGTCCGCAACCCCATATTTGGTTACGTCGCACACATTGATGCCGAAATCGCCCGCCATTACAAGCTGACTATTGTTGTTTCGTGTGTTTAGCAGCTGAAACATTTCATCATAAAATAAAGGAAGGTTACAGCCATGTAGCCTGTAAACCGAGGATATAACAAAGGAATTTTCTTGGAGATGGTGATAACGAGCACTTCAGCATAATTGTACTCGCTTGGACAGCCAATCAGTCTTTAAAAACAGAAGTATTCCTTCACCACGTCGCCCTACTCTCCACAAAGAATGATAGCAGAAACCTTCTGGAGTGAAGAACAAGCGGGTAGTTGCATCAACATTTACTTCAGTTAACATTAAAACATCAAGACAGTCCACTTGATCAGCCAGGTAAATTAGTAGTTGATCCCAATTTTTTTTTTTTGTATACTGCATGTAGAAGGTTTGCAAACAACAACTCAGGCTTCATAAAGGGGAGACGAAGAGCACATTGTTTTCGTCGACTAACTATAGTCAGCCGGCAAAACCAGGCAGTGCCAGTAGAGTGAGAGCCCACGTTAGTTATACCCTGTCTCGTTGTAACTTGGCAAAAAGTGAACGATAAGCTCCACATAGCGTGCCGATGGCTTCTATATGCGCTAGGTATAAGAGTGCAACGCACACATATTGGAGCATGATGCGGCAAAAAGCCTGATACTTCTTCGCAGTAAAAGCACACTCCGGTGATACGTAGTCACATTCTGATTGGCCCGCCGGGGCCGTTGCTTTCGCCATACTGGCACGTTATGCGATCACGGGTCCCCCCTATCAGTTCGTCAAAACTCATTTCAAAGGGTTACGTTTCGGGGGCAACTTTTTATGGACACACATTTCCTGGACGCACGTTTTGTCGGCACGATTGTTTCATCGACACTTGTTCCGCGAACTGCATGCTGTGGGGACATTTCGTCACGCGTGCATCACTGGAGTGCGCGTTAACCCACCCCCTTGCCTGCGTTCACGCCGCTTCGCAGCGACAGTCTGCGCCGGCTCATTACAAATCTACCTGGCCGACCCGTACACGCCACTTCGCAGCAACAATCTCATGCAGCTTATCACAGAAAAAAAAGCTAATCTGAGCTGTCACTGAAACGATTTGTCAATGAAACAATCTGTCGATAAAACGTTGTTCGATGAACTGATTGCTACCATGTGATCACGGCTTCCCGGCCTACCCAGCATTTCTTTCTTCAGACGCTAGACTAAGCGGCGCCACCAAAGTAATAGCTCACGTTTGTACAAAGAAGCCGCCACTCCCAGACATACCCAATGTTTCTTGCTTCAGTTGCTAGACAGTGCCAAACCAAACAGCATTGCAGGTTGCCTTTACCAGCTACGCTTCGATAAACAAAGCACTTGCTTTCGAGATGTTTGTTTACCCACCAGAGAGATGGCAGTCTGCTGGAGTGGAGCTAGGACCAACACGTGATTAATTTAGCGCAAATGTTTTTCGCGGTGAATTTAGCGGTGAAGTCATCCCTGCTAAATGTACCGAGAACATTTTCCCGCAGTTGTCAAACTGCTTCTAGGAACACGGGTGTTTCCTGAACTCTAAACTTTCCTCAATTGTCTTCGCCTCCATGTAAAACGGTCTCCCTGTTTAAGCACTATTATAGGGACAACCATTCAATAGTATGTGAACTATTGTTTAGAGTTCCTGTAGTCTTCTCTGCGCCGCCTTATTGTATCGGTGTTGAGATTGAGAGGGTCTGTCGGCCGTTGATCGAGACATGGGGCATCCTCTTGATCGAAAAGTTTGAAGGCGCTTGCCATAATCAATTCATGTTTCTTGAATACCTAATTTTCGCAGATTTTGCAACTTTAAATATAATTGCATGAATAATTTATGGTAATGAATACGGGACATATCGCTTCAAATCGCGAAATTTTGTGCCCAGATATTATAGAAAGCTACGCTTCATGAAATGTGCTTGAGCTCGCGAAAATATAGTCGTTTACGGTATACTTAGCGGGTCAAATTTCTCGACTAGGTTTTGCCAGAGAATGCTTTGTGCATTTCCCTGCCAATTTTATGGGGGCTACACAAATATAGCTTGGATGCAGCAGTGTGTGCAAAGACTTGACTACTTCAAAACGAGGAACCAGGAATTATTTTTTTTTTTTTTTGCGAGAAGACACATTTTGGTAGATTTGATCACCACCACATTTTAGCAGGGTACAGAGGGAAACAGAATGCGGCAAATCCCGAGCGCCGATATCGTTAATCTTGAGAGAAAGAAAGAGAGCGACAGCAGCAGAGGAGCAGCAAACAAAAGCAGACGATAAGTCAGGCATCTACGCTCTGCCGCGATGAGTTGAGGTAATTCGAGCGCTCGTCAACTTTATTTATCTTTTAAAAATGCACGATACCAGTGTTTTTATCCAACGTAAGCTAGAAAAGAACTAGGCACAGAACTTACTGGTGATGTTTCGCTGCATCTTTTTTTAAGGCATCGCCAGCGGTAAGGGCTTGTCGGGATCACCCACTGGGACCATCGACATTTGCATCCATTCCCTACCGTTCTGAAGCGGCCAGAATACGTGGGACCTTTACTCTATGCCGTATTTAGAGCAAAGAAACTACTAGATGGCTTGCTGTCTATCTCTAGGTTCGATGGCACAGTGCTTTTAGTTGTGCACTCACACGAAAGCGTACGGGCGGCACTAAAAAATGTTAGCACAAACGAGCGACTGTGAGACCGACGAAAGGGTAACACGTGGCACTAGATTGCTCGACGCGTTCCATCTTCATAGCATGGGGGGAAAATAATTTGGTGGTTTCACATGCCAAACCATGATAATGACTCCGGCGAAGGACTGGAGATTCATTTCGACCACCTAGGGATATTTTTGACGTGCAACCGAAAGCTCAGCCTTCTCTGCAATAAGACTCCATCGAATTGCGGGCACACTGGCCGGGATTCGAAACCTCCACCTGGGGATCTGAGCCACCAAGGCAGTTGCAACATGGGGGAGGTCGGCAGACAGCAGTCTGCCGACCTCCCCCGTGTTACCCAAAGCACTCTTTCGAAATGCCGCTGTTCTAGCTGCCTCAGGCTTCTCTGGCCAGGTGCGACTGTCCACATGAGGTTTCTTTTTGCTTGCCCGTCGAGAGGAGAGGTAGGTACTACCTTGTTTTATTCATTGTTTTACCATTGCCGATGGTTTCTAAGACGCTGAATCGACAAGGATCACAGACTACAGCATCGATCTATAAAAAAAAGAAGCTTTTGCAGACTACAACCGTCTGCCCATTACGTCTGCCGAGGTACCCCCGAGATTGAAAGGTGGGGATGGCCCGGCCACTTTCGCTTCGAATGTATTCGCGACAATGAAGCATCGCATGCGGCAATAGACCTTTCGTTAAATTATTCAAGCGATAAAGAGAATGTTGGGAACGTAGGTACATGCACTGCACGTGCTCAGATTTTTGCTTTCGAACAGTTAGAGCCGCAAACGCCAGCACGCTCAACGCGCGTGCCCAAGTTCCCGGCATTCTTTCTGTACTCAGGTAATTCGGCAAAATGTCTCTACTGGACAGTTTGGGCCGTCAATCACTTCCGCTAATTTTGTTTAGTGCCATAGCATTCCCGCAGGGCTGCAAAGATGCTTCCAGTCAAGAATGGCAGGCAAAGACAGCCTCGCACAAACAGAGACACATGACAGTTTTTTTTCGTCGAGGTGGGTCACCTTACGACCAAGAGACTTACTTGCTTCTAGAGCCACCAATGACACTGCTCGTGCGTCATACAAAAGACGGACTATGTCCGAGGCGCGTTCCTTCTTTGTACGATGGCCTTGTCACATTGGTCGTACACACACCGTCTGCTGACACGTTCAAAGCATATGTACGTATGGAGCAAGCCTGCTTCAACAAGCTCCAGGCATCTGCGAAAATAATTCTGTCGTGTCTGCAGCGAACGGCGTTCCTTTTGTATGACGTATGGGCAGTGTGACTGCGGCTTTAGGTTCCAATGAGCCCGGGGCAAGTCTGACAACTCTGGGTGAACGAGCCCAGCTCGTATTGAGCCGACTGCGATTGCAGAAATTTATTGCAGCATCGTAGAACGTGAGATTAGTTTTTCTTCACAATGTTAAGGATCGGCAGAGCAATTTTCACATTCGCAAAGAAATTCCCGAAGTCGGCAGCACTGGCCGAGGCAAACGTTGCAGCGGGAAGCATTCTTTTGAAAGAAGGAGAGCACACACCATTGCTATATTTTTTACACCTTTACTATGACTCCAAAAGGTCGCAAAAACACTTTCCAAACATGGCTACAAAAATATGGAGCTTTTAACGCAGCTTCCGCAACGAAGTGTATATATATCCTTTTTTTTTGCTTTTCTTCTCTTAGTTGCGTAGAATGATGGAAAAATATGCTTCGTCTGTAAACACTGGAACTGGGGTATAAGGCACCGAACCTCCGCACAACCAACCTTCGAGTCGACGGAGAAGTTGCGCGAGACTTTAGGCCGGTCCGCACACTCGTGTCTGCTTACGACACGGCGCCACCTACGAGGTGGCTGTGAAACTATTATGTTTCACTAGAGCAAAGGTTTTTCAGTTTTTGCGAGATCAAATATGCATAATATCCATGAGAAATGGCCCTCTGTAGCATCGTCAAAAGTTTTTCGTGCCAATTAAGAAAAAATGATGTGCGAAAAAAGTAGCAAATATATGGAACTCACCAGTGTCCCAGGGCGTGTTGTCTCGTCGTGAGAGATCACAAGAGGTTTTAACGAACTCGGTCGTGAACAGTCGCAAGTGCGCGAACCAGCCTTTCTTCGACGCCCCCGACAACCGCCCTACATAGCGCTTCAGGGAGAAACGCGTAGTCGACAAAAGAGTAGGACTTCTCTCTGCATGGCATTTTGAGACATTGCAAAATCCACATCGTGTAGAGCGTTTGATATCGAGATTAGATGAAAATACAAAAAAAAAAATGTAAAAAGACTTGCTACTTGGTAACAAACGGTAGAAAGGTGGAAAGAGACCATTAAATGGGCCATTCCGTCCAAAACGAAACGCAACTGCCCGTGCTTGAAATTCAGTAAGTACGGAACGGGAATGTATTGCACAGTCGGCGTTGTAAAGGGTAAAAATTTTAGAGGACAAGGCTCAAAACGGAAAGAAACAAAAGAATTGGGCAACTGCCGCGATTTAGCGGACGTTCTCCACAACCTTTGCGTAGCCTCTTCAAGAAGGAAAAAAAATGGCAACGTGAAAATCGACGGCGGTTATGTGATTATGGTTAGCCCCAACGAAAGAAACGAGAAAACAAACCGGCGAACGTCGTTTGTTCTGTAAAACGAGAAGCACGCTAGGCTCCAAGAAGTGGAATGTGGAAGAACGACGGGTCGCGTACACTCGTAAATTTGTTCGACGTCCAGTGGATGCATGGAAGTGATCCGAGCGGTTGACAAAAATAGCTTCGTTCGGTTTCTTGCTACCTCCGTCTCTCCACGCACGACGAGCAAAACGGAACAAAGTTAACGTGGCAATCGCACTCCGTGGCGCTTAAAAGCTACACGCCCCACCGGTTCTCAATACCGAACCCTCTGACACGCAATTCTTTCGAGTGGACGTAGCGAGTTGGCTTCTTCCCTAAACGGCGGAAGAGAAACTGCAGCCGCCGCATCCGCGAGCCTCTGTAAATAACAACCGTCGCTCGTAGCCGCCGTAAACCGGCCAAAAACAGTTGCAGGCACCTAGGTCCGCCGTAGCTCGGACTAAAAGCTGCAGCAAAGTATGGTTGCTAGTGCCAGTGCGAAACTGTCGATAGCACTGTTGATGGGTGTCACAAAGGACCGGCTGACTGGAATCAGTCAGCTACCGGGATAGAAAAGGGCTCTCTAGAACAGCGTAAAAGGGACGATCGACCGCGACTTTTCGTGCGCGATAACCGAGGACAATGGGTCGCACCCAAATGGGTCCCTGTTTTCGGCGTCTTGGGAAAAACTATTCAAAAATTAAAAGGACCAGCTTGTAGGTACACACGATTTGCGGCCCAAAAGGTACATTTCAGTCGGCAATACCACAACTGCGAGCTTACCACAATGTTCGTTTACTCTTAATAGAAAAGCAGCTTCTTTTTTTTTTGCTACAACGGCGCCTGGACTGCCGACGCCGGCGTTTTGCCGCAACTTTTAGACGCCGATATACCAAGAATTTCGACGTACCATAGTAGAAAAATCTGTTTCTGTAAACTGACATTACCGTAAAAAACCTTGGCCTAGTCCACTGCCATCCAGGACAGCATTTTCATAGTTGCATACACGTTCTGAGACGTCCCTTTAAAGGCCTCTCGGTCGTCCCATGCAGACCATCCACAGCGCCGTCGACACTTTCGCAAAAACATGCAGATGGTACACGTTGCCTCCTCCAATAACCGACGACAAACAGAGCTGACGACGGTGAAAGCACCGAAGAAACAGGACATGGGTCACGTCTACATCTGTTCGATGAGCTCATACTTTTTCTTCAGGTCCATCTGAACCTTCTTGGGGTCGTGCTTCTTGCGCTGCGCCAACAGCTGCCGCATTTCTGAAGCGCTCATGTTGAGGTTGAGCGACCCGTTGCTCGCTCCCTTCGCCTCAGAAGTCGTCGTCGTCGCCATCGTGGAAGCGCCGCCGTTGGCTTCGGTGGGGACACGAGGAGGCTCCACCGGCTTGGCCTGCGGAAGTTTCGGTGGCTCCGGCTTGGGCTTTGGCTCATCCGGTTTGACCACCTCGGTTTTGACCACCTCGGTCTTGATAACCTCTGTCTTGACTGCCTCTGGTAGGGTCTCCTTTGGCGTGGGAGTCTCCTCTCTGGTCTCTGGTACCTCGGGCTCCGTGTCGTCCGGTGGCTGAGAGGCAAGCGGTACCACCGAAATTGAAGAATTTTGCGGCGTTGGAGGGGAAGGAGCCACAGTGTTTCTTACGACATAAAACAAACCGGAAAGATTGGTGCCTGCACATACAAAGCTCCAACTTTCACCGAATGTGCATTTAGGCGGTGGATCTTACCTTGGAAACTCTCAAGGTAAAGTTATTTTTCTGTAAAGAATGAAACCAACAAACTTGGCTGCATCAACAAAGTTTGTTGGTCTCACGTCTGTCGTCTACCAAAGTCAACGGCGAATATGTTTGCAGACGACCAAGTTAGAGATGAACGAAACTTGCGGCGCCATCTCGAGATAGCCGCCGCTAGCAGACAACGAGGTGTGTCGTCCGGTCACTGTGCCTATCGAGAGGTGGCACCACAAGTTAAATCCATCGCTAACTCTGTCTTCTGTGAACACGTCTGTCGCTGACTTTGGCAGGTTTGTTGGTCTTATTTTTTACAGGATGAGAACTATGCCTCGAATTTTTGCGAGGTAAAAATCTCCTACATAAATGCAGATTAGATGGAAGTTTGAGCTGCCTGTGTTCAGGCGCCCATTGTTCCAGTTCATTTTGCAGCAAGAACCACTGTGGCCACCCTATACATGTACTAAGAACAAATTAAAAAGTATTCCCAAAAATAGTAGGTCTCGCAGTGAAAATGTCAGCTGCTGCTCACACTACCAGGAAGGTCAATGCTAGTAGAAAGATGCCTTATCCCCTTAGGTGACCTTTTTCTTTTTTTTTTTTCTTTTCGGAAAGTAACCTAAAAGTGCCATATCTTTTTTATTTAGAAATTTTATTCCTCTAATAATACAGATAAAATTGCAAAAGTTTATTACGCAAAAATCAGCGGCGGCGGAAAACAAAAAAAAAAACCATGACAAGTGGTGTTTTTTCAGCACCACAAACTACTCGGACGAGCCTAGCTCGTCTGTGGAATTGAGGGCTACTGAAAAAACCACTGGAAGAGCTGAGCTCATCCATGGATTTTTTAGCCAAAAAGCGGCCGACGAGCTCAGCTCGTCCAAGGCACTTAAGGGGTTAAGGCAGGTTTCTAGAGGTGGTTAAAGCAGAAACAGCTCGCACAGTTTTTTGAGCTACCCAAATTAAACACATTTTCAGAATTCACATTCTTCATACTCTTTCCGACGTGCCATCTATAATCTCTAAATTCAAAATAGCCATTCACGAAACGGCAAATAAAGGTTGTGCCAAAGCCAACATTCAAATTTTGCCGTGCTCTCCAATAAGATGACGTCACATCTTGCATAACTTGAGAATCGAGCAGGCAGTCTAAAAGCAGTATTTGGCATAATCCTTTTTTTTTTTTTTTTGCTGTTTTGCTGGCACAAGTTTAACCAGCATTCATTTCACACTATCAAACTTCTTGCAACCCGCCGGGAACAAGCTGTAATGCCCCCTAATGCTGCATGTTAGGGGGGCATTACGGTGTGACACATATCTGGTGTCACAAGTGAGTGTTGCCCATAGAATAATTTGAGTTACTAGTTTGAATGTGTCTTTTAACGTGTTGAATCAATTTTGAGACTATGAAACTTTTGCTGGAGCTCCCCTTTAGCTCTTTTTTCCAGCATTGATCACGTTTGTACTTTGTTTGAACAATCATTATGGACGCAGTACCACGAAGTCCACCGCAGACATTATATTGGAAAGGGGCTGGGTGTTTTCGGCGCGAGAAAATTTTCTCGAACATCGAGCTAGGCCAAAAGAATGAAATGCTTTCATCAAAGACGTCTGTGAAGTATTTTGGGCGCTGCGACCAACACGGCTAGAGCGAGAGGCGTGTTTACGTGAAACACGCCCCCTCCTCCTTTTGTTGTCGATATTTTTTTTTTCTGAAAGACATTGTGCCAAGGCGCCATGATCGAGCTGGATCGAGAGGCCAAATCAACTTTTCAGCTGGGCAACTCTGAGGAAGCTGCCGCATTCAAAATGTTTTTTCGATGCTGAATGCCGAGGCAGCTACAGTACGAATGTATTTCAGAATTCAAAAACCAAACTGGTTCAGTATTCCTGTCACGAGGGAATCTTTGCACTTGCCTTTGTTGAATATACAGGGTGTCACAAAAAGAATTTACAGGGTTTTTTTTCAACGCAAAAATAAACTAGGCATCGCGGAACGCTCATTCTCCGCCCAAAGGTAGTGCTAGAGGTCCCAACCAGATGCCAAAGTTACAACCTGATCTGATACCTTATTCAAAAGTTACCTTATTCAAAAGTGATTTTCTGAAAATTTCAAAGGGAAAATGGAGCCCATTTCTGCCTAATTTCGGTTTTTGGTGCCATAGAGTCCCATGTATTCAAAAACTCCTTCGGCCGCCATTTTCCCATTGAAATTTTCAGAAAATCACTTATAACTTTTGAATAAGGTATCGGATTGGGCTGAAACTTTGGCATCTGGTTGTGACCTCCAGCTCTACCTTCGAGCGGAGAATGAGCGTTCGGCGATGCCTAGTTTATTTTAGTGGTAAAAAACACCCTGTAAATTTTTTTTTTTTTGGCGACACCCTGTATTATGTAAACTGGTGGCACTTGATGCAACCGAATGGACACACAAAAGGCATACCTTTCAGTGTATTAAGCGCGAAACACATGTACGACGAAATCGTCCGATCCGACGTCCGATCACGCAAATACGACGGTCGGAGGCGAGGGTTTTCAACGCTCTCCGGTGCTATGAAAACTCTCGCCCCCCAAGGTCAGTCCGGCAGTCCGCACGTCGGATAGGACGGTTTCGTCGTACATGTGTTTCGCGCTTAAAGGCCGACGACCAGACTCGAGATTCTGCAAGGCAGAAGACCCTCCTCTCCACGCCTTCGGGCGAGGGAAGCGAGGGATGGAAAGAAGGGACCAAGGGGGGCGGGCGGGGGTGGAAAGGGTAGGAGGGAGAGGAGGAAGCGGGCGAAAAGTGGAAAGCGCGAACTGGTCGTCGGTCTTTAAGTTACGGTGTTTTTCTAACAGTTTGTAGGTGCATTTTATACAACGGTGCGACTTGCACACATTTCTTTCTATGAGTATGGTGTGTAACTGTGAAAATTTGCCATGGGGGTTACGTTTTTCGTTTGATGAGAATATCAAAACTTGCTCTCGCTTGCACATATAGGTACTGCAATCTAATACACATGCTGGCTGTGTGTATGCAGTTGAGGTATATGAAGGTGCAACTTTTATACCACCTTACTGGTAAAAATGGCTGTTTACAGGGTGGTGCGACATATAGACCGGAAAACAGGATAGTTCAACCGCTTGTTCCAGCCACAACTCACCGGAGAAGATGGCAGGGCGGGGGCCCTATCCTCCACACTGTCCGGTTCGTCTTGCCGCTGCACGACGAAGCTGGACAAGGTGGTCGTGTGCTCCGTCACCTTCTCGTTGTCCTCTTCCGACAGGCTCTGCCTCCTCTGCAACGACACCAAAAGAGGCAGCAAGGATGCTCTTTAAAGGAGTCGACAACAGATCGATACTGTGAGGTCGAATGACACCGGACGTTTCGTGCACTCGAGGGCTTTCATTTTTCCATCACCTTTTCTCACAAATTGGCGATAAAAAGTGCAATAATGGAGGACTGAGATAAACAGTAGACAGGGGGAGCGCATGTCTACTGCCTATCTCTGTCCCTGTGTGTGTATTGCGTGCCGTATCACCAATTTGTAAGAATGAAGCAACTTGCTTCTCACCCTTTGATTCATCTTTCCTCCCCGAGCACTTCAACGACACTTCCTATACTCTGTTTCATTTTAAGTCCACACGCTACCAATGCTGCAAGTCAATGGGCCAATCAAATGCCGTGATCTAGCTTAAAAAACGCTAGATCACGGCACTTTTCACGTTTCTATGCATGCGCCACCACCAACTGATCTGATCGAGTGTGATGAATGTGTCGCGACGTTACACTTTTAGCCTGCGCGTTTGCGTTGCAGCCAGCTTTTGGCCCCGCTCGGACTGAAAGGGGCACTAAAGTGCTTTTTAAGATCCTCGTTTTACTGTCATTTTAATCATCCTAAAAAAAAAAAAAAGTTACATTTATGTGCGGCCGATTTTTGTATTAAATAAGTGATCAAAGATCTTAACACTTATCGTTGATGCAGAACGACAGATGGCGCTACCGGACGTTGCTGAATATGGTCAATTGATGGACAATGCTTGTCAGCCACTTCAGACCGATGGGTTCCCACATGGACGGGCAGGACTGGTGGGCCGCTCGTCCATGCGGGAACCCATTGCTCGCAAGTGGCTGACACACGCCGTCTGTCGATCGATTAAATTTAGCAAGGTTCGGTAGTGCCATCCGTCGTTCTACGCCAACGATAAGTGTCGGGATCCTTGATCACTTTTGGAGTATGCATACTGGGAATATAGTTATGTTTTTTTTTTAAGATGCTTGGTGCTTGTAGATTGAGTTATGACCATAAAATGAGGATATCAAAAAGCACTTTAGTGCCTCTATAAGATGAAACGAAGTATAGATGACAAAGTTGTAGTACTGGATCTTCTATGTCACATGCAAGAGGCCAATTAGACACAAGTCCTGTGTCAGTGTTTGGCCGCGACTGGTGTTGACTCGGCAAGGACATGTGTACCGGCTGATTGTTGACGCAGTACCTAAGCCCGGTCCATGCCCTATGATGACCTCCGGTAGGTGACGTAAAAGAACCAGCGTTACAGCCCTGCCACCTAGGAGGCGTTGGGAGGATCCTCTGCTTTTATTCACCTCCATCCTTTTTTTGCCACCCTTGCAGTTAGGCAGAAAGTAAGAAACCCTCTGCCTAGCAGCAGTTAGATCTTGCATACACCTTGGTCTTAAAAGAAAGTCATTAAAAAATGTATGAAAGAACTTGCTCTTCACAAAATGGACATGGGATCTGTCAGAAAAAAAACAAGGCCAAACACCCCCCCCCCCCCCCCCCCCCAAAAAAAAACAAAAAAAAACATAGAAAATTATATTTTCTATGTTTTTTTTATATACTGTTCTTTTTTTTTATATATTTTTATATACTGTTCTGATAACAATACCGAAGCTATTAGCTGAGACAACAATGATTAGTGGGTACTTCTAAACGGATTATATGTCTTACAGGCTGTCTATAGACACCACTGCTTTTTCTGCGCTTTTTGCAAACTTCAAGAGGAACCGACTGGCTTACTTTGTCACATTACCTCTGGACTTGTCAGGTAGGTCAGAGAGAAACCTAAACCAACCCAGGTGCAGTCCATGGTGTCTTTAAAGCCTGGCAGGTGCACCAAATAAGCACAGAGGCACGGTCGTGCCCAACGTTGCTAGATCGCTTCAGTAGTGGGACTTCCCAGAGACACGATACAACGAGAATCCGTGTCCGATTTTGTGTAACAGTGGCATTGCAAGCACGCCTCGCGCACATTGTCTGTTCGCTGTAAGATTCGAATAAGAATCGGATATAATCATCTCTGTGCTTTAAAACGCAGTGAAATGCATAAAGATATCTTTGTCAGCGACTCAGTGGATCTACGTAAGTGGATTACTGTAAATGCGTCGCACGTGCAGACTTTGCAACTTTAGCAGGTGAGGATTCTCAACGTGTGTTGATAGCCACAAAAACACAGAGGAAACATGTTACTAACAGAACAAACTACAGTCTACGCTCATTACAACAGACCTGGTTACAACAGACATTTGGATATATCATACTGATTTGTTAAGTTCGGTTGGTTCTCCTCTACATACTATTGACTCAACGTCGTATCTGCATACAACATACTCCTCTTACAACAGACCGAAATCTTGGTAAAAATCAAGGTCTGCTATAACGAACTTAGACTGTATAACTATACAAATAACAGCCTCATGCATTCTAAAATAGTTTGTCACCTGAAAACATGAAGGCGGCTAGCCAACGATGACGATAATGTCTCCTAATGCAGAGTGCACGCTACCTCACAGGCGATAGACACACGAATGTGCCTCTTTCCAGAGCGGAGTTCCACAATTGGATTCACCCGAATGGTCATGCTCCTATAGTTTGCGGTACTATCGCACCTGGGACGCGACTGCGACGGGTATGTTCATAAGTGGTCCCTCGATTTCCGCCCGAGGACGTTGTGGAAGTGTCCTGCCGTTGCCTGCGGCAATCCCGGCAGTAGCACAGTGTCAGAGACAGACGCAGCAGCCGCCTATTCTGCCTCGGGCCGCTCCGCACCCAGATGGTTGACGAAAATAAAAACAGACGTGAAACCGCGACAACGGCAACCCTTGCCCCCGTTCGCCCTTTTCGCCGGTATTTCTACGACCAACCGCCAGGATTGGGAAGCCAACGGCATGACACGCCAGCTCCAGTGATGTTGCTTGTTGCCACTACGAGACCACTTCTGATGCGTCGGTGGGAAGGACAGTTATCTGCCTTGGCATTTATATAGAATGCTAGCGGTGTAGACAAATTAAAAAAAAAAAAATAATAATAAACATATAGTTGGAGACTCGTTTTAAGCACAGCATTGATAGCACCATGCTCTCTTGTGCAAGCCGAGAGCGCGGTCAACTCACCAGGACCGGGGTCGGGGCGTCTGCGAGGACCGCGTCCTCCTCGGCGTGCCTCTCCTCGGCCTCCCGGTCTCCCGCCGTGGCCGGGTTGAGGGCAGGGTTCCTCAGCTGCACCACATTGGCCTGGCTACCTGTCACCGCTATCTTGTGGTCCCGGTACCACTTCTCCGCCTCCAGGCTCACCACCAACAGGTTCGTCTCGTTGGGGACCTGGCAGAGGGAACAGAAAATGTTCATCTCTTTCTATATAAACTGTAGCAAGGTATGCAGTTGGGTGGCTCTTAAAAGCTCCATATAAACATTTCAACTTCGCAACTTCTTTTTTTTTTTTTTTTTTTTTTGCAATTACCCTTTTATTTTATGAGACTTAGAAGTATTGTAATGTATTTTTGATGATTTGCTACTATCTGCACACCCCATTTCTTGGTATCTTTAGTTTTTCTTTCCTCACAAATCATTGCTCTTGTGGACACCGTCACAATAAATCAGCTATTGACAGTATGTCGATACTTTTTGGGATCATCCGACACCCGAATTTACTTAGCAACTTTCTAGATAAATCCCATTTTACCTATCTAGTACAGAGTCGAATAAGACCGTTCAGGATAAACCCAATTTCTTCCCGACACCAGAGTTTGGCACAGCAACAAGGGCAGTTTTGTGTCCGGAGAACCTACGGCTCTCCGCCGTAGGTTCTCCGCCGTAGGTTGAACATCGATATAAATCGATGTTCAATTTATTTGTACCTCAATTTGCAGGAAAAAACATTTATTTTAGAAACCCGACCCTGAAATATTCCCCACCGTGGCTACAAGTTCTGTCGACAGCTCCACACTCTTGCCTGGCATCCATCCTTACAAACAAAGGTCAACTATCTTGACACACTAGCCACTGTAAGATGAAATTAAACTGAATTTTTACAGGCCTGCAAGCAGTTGGTCAGGCTAAGTAATTAATAGACTTAACTAAGCTTTTACAACCTTGCAACCTGAGACAGCCTCAATTGCTTCGGGTGCAATTCAGAATGCATAAATGTGGTCTGCATAAGTGCCTCTATCTCTCGCCCACAGCCCTTTTGCTCCAAGTCATTCAAACCTTGTCAAGATACCTATATATATAAAGAGAGAGAGAGAGACAGAAAAAAGAAATGCACAAAACTTTTTCTTTATTTGCTTAAAAATGCTGGCTTCTGCCTGACAGAGTCAGATGAAGCCTAGCCAAATGGTTATGATCTGCTTTTTCATTAATTTGGACATGTTTTTCTGTCAGGAAAAACTGATTTATAGATTTTGTGATTGATTGATTAAAATTAACCCTCTTTGCTTACAACCCTACAACAATTACTGCCTTCCAGAACTGTACCACCTTAATGCGTGACTGTATTTTGACGAGAAAACCTATTAAGTGACACAGCCTTTCGAATTTCCTGAGACATTTAACGAGTTGTGAAAAGCGATAATAGCAGTAGGTACTATTGAATAACTTCAGCAAGGTTTAGCTCGAGGACAAGAACAGTTGGCCAGTTGGCCTACATTTTGGGCATGCAGGTTCGAGAGCTAGGAAACCAAAACAAGAGTGTGTTCTCAATCATAGATGCACATCAGCTAATGTACAGATATATAGATGCAAATTATTAAATAGAGCAAGTACACTTTAGTACACAACACGGTGTATGCTCTTTTATCTTAACGGACCAGCAAGCTATTCAACAACTTTCCGAATCGTTATCGTTATTCTGACGTGCTTGCAGAGCTTCCAATTTGATTCACGGGACCCACCACGTAAGATATGTCGCAGACAAACAAGAAAATGTAGTCGATGTAATTTCCGAGCTTGCGGTTATTTCCACTGATGTTGCTGTTGCCGTTAGGAGGTGAGTCGCTTAACTGCTGTTGGCACCGATGTTATTCCCGGTCCCATTGTGAAAGTGCACAATGAACCGCTTGCGTCCCTTTTGTAGACGACTATTACATTAAGCTTACCTGGTCCAGATGTTTTTCGTAGTGCGCTTAGATTTCAAAGGGGTTTCAACGGCTCGGTTGGGGTCACATGGTTGATGGGTTACGTTTTTAATACGAGCTGCGAGGAGGCGATGAAAGTGCCGATCGTCTGCAGCCACTTCCGCCTCTCTGCCCACTTTCCTCCTCGCCATGCGAAAATGCAACGCGTGTGCACCTGCAACCAATCTGCACAGGAGGCGTCCGCCATTGAATTGCAAATGCTCTCTGTGGTTTCAGTTGCTCCCTCTTTTAAATCTAAGATCTCTATGGTTTTCCAGACACGTGGAAGCGGCGTAATATGGTGCCTGTCCGCAAATGATGACAGACGACGGCTTCTCGTCTGTGTTTATTCAAAGCCGTTCGAGACCGTTGTTCACAAATATGCACTGCCAGTTTTAAAAAAATAAAACGCCGCTGCCTCCTCTCGGCGCAGGTTTATACCGAGTCAGTTGATGATTAATTTAGTAGAATGGACAGTTGGGCTAGTTGGTATGCGTTCATGATGAAAAACAACGCGAAGCACAAGGACACTGCGCCGTCCTGTGTGTATTTCGCTCCTCGATGTCCTTGTGTTTTGCACTATTTTTCATCATGATTAATTTAGCGTCGAAATTCCTATCTGCCAGGTGTAAAAACCGTAGCCAAGTAGCCATTGTTTGTTACGACCGTGAAGTGGATAAGGGGATCGGTGGGTCAGCTGGGCGCACGTAGAGCAAAACGCTTGCGTCAAAGAACTTAGGGATCCTGTTCAATCCCCGCCCCTGCCCGTTTCGATCTGGATGGGCCTCGTACCGGCATGCGGTCGTGTAATCACTGCCACGTAATGTAAGCCAGACTCCAAGCTAGCAGTGATACTGCATGCACTGGCTACATTTCTCGTCAACAGAGGAGACGCCAGGTGCACACTGGGGCTGTCCAACTTCTTGCAGTATAAACAAACATACAATTAAAAGCAATGTATGAGGTGTCAATGTCGGCATGGCAAGTGTTCTCCTTAGCATTACAAGCTTGATGGCACCAAAAAGCCATCTGCATGCTTGAGCTGAGAATGCACCCCAGGGTATGCAATACCAAAAAAGGGTGAATGAAACTAGATCAATCAAAGTCCTTCTACCATTTTAACAAGTCTACAACACTCCCAATGGCTTGTGCTCCTCAAAAACAGGGATCATGCTTCAATAGTGCACATGATGATGATGCAAAACAATGATGGTATGATGATGCCCACACAAACGTTTTTAGATCTATCTGTTGACAAGCTCTACAAATTAGCACCATTAGAAAACAGTCTTTTTCTGTTGCCTGCACGCGAGCAGGTACGGGCGGATAGCGATCCTAGCGCCGCCGCCGCCACCGCTTCCATGAGCACCTGAGAAGAACCGTTTTCGAACAACTCTCTTTTTGAGCAAGCTTCATTTTCACCATAGAATCTGCGAAAGAAACACTTTACACCACAGGCAATGTGCCTCCAACGTTACACCAATTCCGTTGCTTCTGCTGGGTCAATGACGTAGCGAACACACCGTGGAGCAGACGTGCCACGAATAGGCGCTAGGCATTCTAGGAAGCTTGTCAACTTATATTGATCTAGTGACAATGGCTCTCACTTGATATCTCAGTAGATGATGAGCCAATTTTTTTTTTTCTTGTACAAAATTTGTATCTCTAACCAGATGCCTTCTGATGCCCATTCCTCACATATCTTCAGCCAAGTGGAGCCATTTTTAGAGTACACCTATGTATACTTCAAAAGACGCAAGCAACAAACTTTCTACTGGTCAGCCGCCCCTCTTTTTTCTGGTGGATAGTGTTGCCTCATTTACAATTGAGAACGGCCGGATGGGATTCTTTATGGCATGCCTGTGACCACACGCACATCAAGACCCAGCAAAGCAAAGCATACACCAATATAAAAAGGATAAAATATAATGTGCAAGTATGCAAACTTTAGCCTCGCATGCAACAAAATAGAAAAAATCATAAACAACTGCAACCTCCATCACTTGAAAAAAAAAAGACTGTTATTGTTATAAAAGGTATATCAAGTTCATCCGCAGAACTTCTATCCTAGCTGTGCAAGAGCAACAAGGTTTAATGTGTTTATTGCAGTGGGCAAAGTGCGTAACTTGATAACGAATTGTATATACAGACTGACAATAACAACTTGGGTGAACTAAGATAATCGTGTACACACCTGCAAAACGATATTACATAAGCTAGAAACCTAGTGATGCAATGCCTCTAATGCATAGTAATTAGATACATCTGCATGACTGCACACTCGATGTGGGGGGATAGATAGAACACGAAAACAAACAAATTCTTTTAATGCAGTCTGGTAAATATGTGGACTTGGTTAGGCCATTCCATGAGAATAATGCAACTATATAAAATGTATGGAAACATCTGATCCAGCATGGCAGCAACAAATGTGCTCTGGATTGCATGAATTAAGCTTTGAGTCAAAGTAACATCCAGGTCCTAAATGATTGCTGCAGGTGGTTCCATTCATTCAATTCATTTCAGTTCAATTACATGTTTCATTGCACCCTCAAGAGGAGTGCATGTACATGCAACAAAGTAAAAATTTCACTAAAAAACAAAATTAAAAAAAAAAAATTATTTGTTTTATACCAATCAGATTTCTTTGATTTAAATCAGGTTAATTTTATTTAAATCACAGTAGCTATAAAATAGTGATTATTTACCTATAAAGGTATTTTTAAAGATGGCAGATAGATTGATCAATCTGTCTAATGACTGATAACAGATAATGTGGAAGAAATAATTATTGCAAATAACTTTTTACCGAAGTGATCTCCACCGCACAAGAACAAAACCATAAGGATCTTTTTTAGTTAGTTAAAAAGCTTTATTTGCTTTCTATTTTGCATTCTGCCTTGATTGGAATAGAACATTACGAAACTGACGAATGAAGTGAAGAATCAGAACATTAAATCAAGTTTAATGTTCTGATTCGCTCGGGAAAGCACTGTTTCTTGCTTGTGTTTAGCCTAATATAAATATTTCTCGCTCGATTATTTAAAAAAAAAAATTTAATTCAAAACAAATGCACATGCAAAAACGTTAAATAAAAAATATTTAGGGATTCTTTTTGCAGGAAAAGTTTGATTCAAAACATTGGAGTTAAACTGGTCAGATTTAAATAACAATTTCATTCATCTTGATTTTTATTATCTGCCCTGTTAGCAAGTAATCACAAGTAATACACTCAAACTTTTCAAAATTCGCGTAAATGTTTGTATCGGGGTCTGAAAAGTCGCTCGCAAATTTAGAAGGTAAGTGTAGAAACCTGCCCCCACAATCTTGTCCAAAATCGTACAAAACCGCCCAGGCTACATTGCCACAACGTCACTACAGTGTCACCACCATAATGCTTCCATAACGTCGCCAATACACCACTGCTTTTACATTTCAATTCTACTGTTAGGAGACGCACAGGGGTAGGGAGGGGCCTTGCCAGGCTTCGTGGCCTTTTGCCTCTGCGTCCCTCCCGAACAGACACCGGGGAAAAAAAATGCTATAAATGCTGCTACGACACCGGCGAGAGACGACCGGAGACGCACACAATGTGGCAAGTCTCAAGCACCTCACAATCGCTGCGCAGCCAATGAGATAGCGGCGAATCACGAAGCGAGAGGCACGAAGACAATAAGCCCCGCCCTCCATTTCTTCAGCAGTCGGACACTATGGCATTTCGGTAACACTATGGTTCCTGGAGCACATGGTGTGTTTGCCGCATTTTTACGACGAGAGCAACAGTCGGATTCTCTCATATATTTTATTGCAAAAGCATTAACTGTCCCATGGAGTGAAGCCGGCGTCGTCTGTAGCAGTGAAAAAAGGCTCGAGGTACACCTAAGCACTTCTTATGAGTTGTGAATGCAAAAGCATGCTTGTCGTTCTTCTGCGTCGGCCGTATTCGCATCGGCCGATCATCCGCTCTCCAGCTCTTCTTGCCAATCTTACCTTGGACACTTCGTGTTACCGGCGCGCTCACGGCGTGGACACGCAGCGCGATGGGGTGGCGGTCATTGAAATTGACGCGCAGCGGCCAATGGGAGCCTTGTCGACGCGCGCAAGCCAATGGGACTGAAGCTGAAATCCATCAGCTTCCCTCCGCTCCTTTGGGATCGGGGAAACTAGGTGCTGTTGTCTAGGCTTTTTACGTGGTTTCATAGCTGGGAGCTGGCTTCACATGGAAAGGATTTAAGGTGCCGTTTGGAGCTGCTTCAGAGCTGACAACGTCGGCTTGCACCATAGGACAATTAATGCTTTGGCCTTAAAACGGCACCTGAATTCCAGCTAAGCGAAACGAGCGTGAAATTCTTATTGGCTGCAACGTGTCATAGTTCCAAGGAACGCCGCCCCACAGAGAAGCCCCCTCCTGGCGCTGCGGCCCGCACACTGGTAAAAATAAGAGGGTGGTGCACGCGTGGCCACCACTCTCTCCTCTTTTTTTGGGTCACGTGTCAGGCGTGACAGAGGGGGGGAGGGGGAGCGGGAAATTCCCGCTCCCTCTCCTGTGCACTACTGTATGACGTGTTCTACGCTCTGCTTTCAGCCACATCGCGCCGCTCGCCCGGCCTCTGCAGAGGACAGCGGGGCGCACCACTCATAGGAATGCGCATTCCTACACGCAAGCAGTCTCAAGTGTCCTCCTGCAATTTTTAGTCGGAACTTCTATGACTAACTGCCAGGGTTGCACCATCCGACAGCATGACATGCCAGCTCCTGTGGCGTCATTTGTTGCCACTTCGAAATCACTTTCGAGGTGTGGGCGGTGTTGCGCGCGTGCATCTGGCAACATTGACGGGTCAGGCAGAAGTCGAGCCAAGACAAGCCAAGTCAGTTTTACCAAGCTGTTCGCCATTCGGGCGACTGGTCATGAACCACGCACCTCTTGCGTAACTCGTCTTTTCTGTACGGCCCAGTCAGCCACCAGAATAAAGGCTTTGAGGTAATACATTGCAGGCGGGATAAGACAGTGTTGTATTCCGAGGTGCCGGATGAGGCGGCAACGTCCCAAAACGATGAACCAACGGTCTGTGGCTAACATGATGGTTCGCCCGGTAAGCTTATGCCAGTCCTACGAAGACGTGCTACGATGAACCGACGGTCGGTGGCTAACGTGATGGTTCGCCCGGTAAGCTTATGCCAGTCCTACGAAGACGTGCTTGAAATGGGGCTCGCGTATCTGATGGAGACGGGTGCCATGTCACGTGTCAGGCGTGACATGGCCTCCCAGGCCGCATAGAAGGAGGGATGCATAGACACGTCTGTTCGGTCACAGTTCTCTCGATCGTTCTTTTGCCTGCCCAAGCGGCTGTCTTTTTTTCATTCGCTTTAGGAAGTCACATTAACAGCCAATCATATATTTGCATCATAGCGCTTAAATAAAAGGCGAAAAAAACATTCATTTCACGCTGCGCCATTTTTTGTCGAGGGAATCACTCGGAATACTATGGACAGTAAACACACCAGTTGAAGACGCATTCCAGCACAGTCCTTAAATCACCTGGCCCGGAATCTTTTTGTCACGCTACGGAAATATTTTTCCTAAGGTCAAATCAAAGGACCAGAAGCACACTGCCGCCGTTAGGAGTCAATCGATCCGATTGCTCAGAGAACCTAACGGATGAACGTGGATTCGGAAAAGCCACCAGTGACAAAGTCGCTAAATGCGTCTACTCTTAAAAAAAAGAAAGAAAACAATCTGCGGACCTGTCGAAAAGGTGGGCGATTGAAAACCCTTTATGCTTGAGACCTAGGAGCCCTATTATGTCGAAAATATTAAGACGCTACACGAAGGTTGCCACATCTCCTTTAAAAAGCTATCAACATTTTTCTAGATTTTTTCTTTTTACAAATCTTTAAATTTTGTTTACACCTTTCTTTTTTTTTTTTTTTTACAAGGATTAGCGTTGCCTGTGGTGACAAAATTTCCGAGGGCGGAAACCATAGAAGTTTTCAGGGGAGTAAGTAGTTTGAACACCATGATTGCAGGTGCTATGGTCACTTTCATGACACCACTATAATGTTTCCAGGCCGCCAGAGTGTCAAGCTGGCCCATATTGAAAAGTAAAAAAAAAAACATACTACTCATGTTTCCTCGCTACTAGTTATATATATTCTTTTCTTTTCGCTCATGAATGTGCACCCCCTCCTCAGCCTTGCCAGATGTTTGAGCCCAATAAAACACATGACTGATTAATTAATTGATTGATCATATGATTAAGTTGTGTGTACCAGCATTTAGGCTTTGGCCGTTCCTGGACGCAAGAAAGAAAGAATAAAGTCGAGATGGCTCACCTTCTTGATGCGTTCGACGATCTGCCGGTGCGTCTCCGAGGTGATGTTGACGCCGTTGACCTCCACAATGCGGTCTCCCTCGCGGAGTCCCGCGTACTCGGCGGGGCTGCCCTCGTCGATCTTGCCCACATACTGGCCCAGCTTGTCCTTCTCTGCATGCAGGTTGAAGCCGTACCCTTCGAAGTCCTCCCACTTCTTCATCTGGCATAGCCGTGGTGCCGGGGCATCTGGAGGCAGTTCGACCGTCTCGGATTCCTGCAAAAGGTCACAGAGACAACCCTGGGTCAAAAACTGTACAATAAAAGTACCGTATTTTCCAGACTACAGTCTGCACCCAGCATACAGTCTGCAGGGGCTAATCTCAGCTCTTTTCCTTAAATGTAGTGCACACCCAGTGCCTACACCACACTTGGTGCCTAGATTATACTAAGCCCATAGTTTGCACTCGTTGCCAAGTCTGTGCCTGATGCCTACTCCGCACTCGGTGTATAGTACAACAGACGCGGTGCCTAATCCACATCTGACGCATTATCCGTGCGTAAACGAATTCTCGCACACGGCATGCCTTGAAAGATGCCTGTTTTATTTGTTAGTGCAGAAATAAGCTTTTACCGTACAGAAATCATCATGAACATATGCTGCCATCCATACGATTTATGTCTCGTCTTTAAAACAATCTTCGTCTGCATCGCATAAAATTTCAACTTCCATACACTATAGTTCATAAAGCACTACAGTTCCCAAAATATATTAGTCTACACTAAAATCATAACTACTTTTGTATGCTTATGAAACAAAAAATTCACTTAAAGTCATACTCATAAAACCCTGAAACAAATTTTAAAAGAAGGAGAACACAAAGACTTTTTCTCTCTCTTGACTTGGGGTTTAAAAAGTATGACCATTCACCAGCTAGCCTGCACTATTACTCTTATTTCAACACTTAAAGTAAACTTCTAGAAAACTTTAAACATCCAAAGTACTCTATACACTTTGAATATAGTTTTAGTACCCTTCATTTTTCAGTGGTGTGGTTCACATGTCTACCCAGTCTGACAACTAAGGCGAACATACTAAAAGTATGTTTAACATAACTAAAAAGGATGTTAGTTAGACGTCACATAACCAGACTAGCTTCTGTCAAATGTTCATGTTCAAATATTTAATATACTATTAGTAGACTAAAAATATACTTTAGGTATACTTTACAAAGTGTTTCATAACAGTACAAAATTAGTAGACTTTCAGTGCATTATTGTTTATCAAGGGAGTGCAGATTTCAGGCACAAAATGTCACGTTCCACATACAGGTTTAAACGTAACTCAATCCTACGGAAAAAAATTGGAAGATACGGAATGTGCAGCATGTCTTGAGCCGAGTCGGATCTTCATGCGAGAGCTTTTCTGAGCTTGAAAAGTCTTAGCGTGACAATTGACCCTTTTCAAGTGTCTGCGCCACTGCCCGTCCATTATTGCTTGATCGCGTGCTCTGAGCGCGTACTGGACACGTTCGGCGGGGATCGAATCAGGTGCGTTGTGTCCAAGCAATGGCGACCGCCAGTGTTGCTTGATGGGCTTTTGAAAAGGTCCTATTAGGGTTCTCCGTTAAATATAGACGCTTCCGGTTCAAATTCAGCAGGGAGTAAGCCCACTAAAATTGGCAGCAAATTAAAATTACACTTTTGCATTGTACTCTTTTGCATAACACTTTCTTTGCATTCCACTTTTTAAGGAACTTTCTACATGAAATTTCTAGGGGTGGGCGTCGATTAAAATCTTAACCCGATGAATCGCCCCCTTTAATTGGTTAATTCATTGATTAAGTGGTTTGTTCATTCCCATACATAATAGCTAATAAAAGTCAAAATTAAATGTTTCGCATTTGCTGATTATGTAATAGATGGTGCAGTACAATTTCGAGTTTTAAATCAACCATGATGTGTAGTTGAGAACAGCCAAAAGACAACCCACTCACAAGTTATTACGTCAGCCAAAACAGAGGATAAGCGGTTTGTTGATATTCTCTGGCACTAGCAAAATTTTTTTATTGTCCACCAATAGTCTCTTCTGCGCTAAACGGACACTCGCACGGTGTTGAAGTGGCTGGGACACGTATTACCTCCTCCACCTTCTTTGGAGTAACAAATCTAGCCCTAACAGTTTACTTTTGGATCAAAATTTTGTCTAAAGTTTGCCTTCATACAGGTGTACCCGTGCACATCTGCTAAATAAAAGCGGTGAATTTCTACTTTTCTTTTGTTTGTCAAACTTTAGCCAATAAACCAGTTACAAAAATTAATTGCAACTAAAGCATTAATTGATAAATCGGTAGTTTAATCGATCAAATGCACAGCCCTAAATTTTACCAAAAGACATTCTGGTAGAATGTCTTTTGGAGAAAGGTTCAAGTCCAGTTCAGCTCAGGAGTAAACAAACAGAGGTTCGTACTGGTTCAGGCCGGTTTTCTTAAGAGTTGTTTATTTTGATCAAAACAGTGAATCGTAGAAGAGTGGAAACTGCTTGTAAATTTTGTGGAATAAGAATGATGAGCCTGTTTTGGACTACGCAGGTTGCACGCTTCATGGTGTAGCAATCACAATGCGGCAGCTGACCTCAGCGTGGGTCCATAAGTTTTCTCGATCAAGAACAAAGGAGGGTTTTTATGTGTGGGAGAGAACTCTAAGAAACCTCTTTTTTTCTTTTTTTTTTTTTTCTTTTGGTCATTCAGCTGACTTTTCAAGGCTTGGGATTAGGAACGTTACCTAGAACATGAAAATTAGAAGTGTTCATATACTTTACACTGCTTTCCAGATGCCCTATTTTTCCCCTTGAACCAAAAACCGTAAATATTATTTTCCAACTTCAATCTAGAATTTAAAAAAAAAAAAGTTAAAATAATGTTTCATTTGTTTGTTTATTTGTTTATTGATGCTGTCAGCCCGTGAGGGCTATTACAAAGGTGGAAATCACAACATTAAAACAAAACGTACACCATAACATATATAAATAAATATAAAACTAAACAGATGCCCCATAAAAAAAACATCAACATCATGCCATTATAATGAAAACATGCGTCAAAAAACAAAAATAAGAAAAGTGAAAAAAAGTAACACATACTTATTTTTGTAGACACACAACAAAAATGTCACTGCCAAATCGCGATATGTAGTGGCCATCAAACAATATTTTCGATGCATTTCAAAAATTAACTACGAGATGTGTATGGCAGAGAATTTGTTTTGTGGGTGTGTGAAGATAAAAGCATACATATTCTTTAAAGGGGGCCCTGCAACGATATTGAATGAGAATGTTCCTCCTGGCACTTGTGACACCCACGAATACACAAACGAAAGGCGAACGACCCAGAAGCGTCTCCATCGCGTTAGATTTTGAAGGGTAAAAGCGGACACTTTCTTCCAGTCTCTCCTTTACAAAACTTGACCAAGTTGCGGGGATAACGCCAATAATGCAATTCCCGGGACTGCGTCATCATGCTTTGCCATCCTTACTGCGACTACATTTGAATGTGGCTTATACAGTGGACACAAGCACTGTGTGGGCATTCGATTTGGAGTCGTGACAATCAATGCCTCCACAGTGGCTGGCTCGTGCCCAATCGCTGCGACGGCGGGAATAGGGTGTTTTCACATGACGTCAATCCGCCATTTTGTTGTTGGAGTGAGTGTGTAAAGAAAAGTTTTATTACTAAAAAAAAAGAAGAAAGAAAGCCGTGATGAAACTTGCAAGTTTTTGTGCACTCCTGATTTGGGGGTGTTCTGCAAATCTTCCGAATACTCGCTTTCAGCACATGCAGTGATGTGATTGGTCCGAGTCATTTTGGAGCAGCTCTTGTAGCAGCCAAAACTTAATTTTGGAGCAGCAAAAATAACTTTTGTAGCATGAGCACACATTCGTTTCTATTCAGAATAATGCAAACATTATGTTAAGTTTAATGTGTTGGCCCATTCAACTAAAAGGCCATGTCTATGTGGCACTCTCGTACAACCCTTTGTTAGCATCAACTGCACAGCAGGAGGGAGCCCCTCAAACGGAAAAGTAGCATTTAGTTGTGTGGAGAAGCACCAGACAGGGTGACAAGAAGGTGAGTAATGAAGGACAGCACAAACTGTTGTGAATGGTTATCTTAGGTACTGAATCCCACTAAAATAATACAATATTGAGCACATAAATTAATGTTTCCTTCAAGATCTAGAGCTTGTAATAAAACTGTGATTTGAATTTCAGATAAAAAACCAAACCACTTGTCATTTCATAATGAACATCAATTATATTTTGTGTAGAACTTTATAAGAAAAATGGCATGTGCACGAAACATAAAAACAATCCCGCCGAACTCATCAAGGTGCTTCTCGAGCATCCATCCACTGCTCCTGCCAATTCAGTTCTATCCGAGAGAACGCCCACCCCCGGGAGATCGCCCATTCCGTTTTTCTGGCCAAATATCTGTAACATAAAAATTCCGAAACATCGCCCACCCCCCGATTCCCGTCGGACGTCACGCAATGTCCGTGGGGTATCGCATCAACCGCGCAATATGCTGTACCGGCACCTCTGACAAGCGAGCTGATAGCGAGTTCCCGCGTTCTTGTCCGCGATCTGCGCGCGCGATCTCGACTCCACGCGAGTTGGTCCCGCGTGCATATTGCGTCGTGAAATACAGTTCTGCTGCGTTCGCGATCTGCAGTATTTGTTCACGTAACACACGAGTTTGTAGCTGATTCCCGCGTTTTTGTCCGTAATCTGCGCGCGCGATATCGGTTCCCGTGACAGGCAAGTTTAGAGCGAGTTTCCCGCGTGTTTATTACACCATAGAACTTGCATCCACTGCGTCCGCGATTTGCGGTATTCGTTCCCGTGATACAGGAGTTAGTAGCGAATTTCCGCGTGTTTATCGCATCGTGAAACGCGAATTCGCGATGTCCGCGATCTGCAGTGTCAGTTTCCGCGTCACGTGGTTTGTAGCGGGTGCCCCGGCCCTTATCATAATTTTTGATGAACTTTTGCTGTGGCATTCCCAAAGATAGGCCATCCCATGTTTTTCACCATTCATCTCTTCATTTTGGATGGGCGTTCTCTCGGAACTAACTTTACGGTAATCTGCTCAGATCTATATAAAAGTGATAGAAACAAATGAGTTGGCATAAATAAATAAACATACAAAAGAGCATATAAATAGTTATGCAATACCGAAGAATTTTTGCTAATTTTCGAATTGGAAAAAAGTACCACCAGGATAGCGTAGTCTAGTGTGTATGTCAGGCCTCGCTTTGGAGGAGTGCTTTCCCCTCATAACAGGGGAGCGCTGCGGTGAAGCAAGGCGCAAAATCGTGATGCTTACTCCGCGGTTTTCGCTTCTCTGCTCTACACCAGTGCACGGTGAGAAGCGCATTCAACGAGATTAACTAACCTTCCAGCAGAACAGACGACGAATATAAGCATTATTGCAAAACTTCCGAGTACTATCAGTCTTTTGATACGAAATGCAATCGAATAGTCCATTATTTGAGACGATAATCAAAAGTTTTGAAAACTCGCATAAGCATATCGTAATGGCCCGGCCGAGCAGCAAGGCCTGAGCTATTATACTTGCAGTATTATTTATGTGAAATTAACTTTTGGCGCAACGTTGGCGCGAATTTCTCGCATTTTAGAAAAATGTAGCAGGGTTAGCACTTTGGCGCAGTTTGGCGCAGCAATCACATCACTGCGCGTGCCAGACAGCTTATAACCACAAAATGACGGATGCAATTAGGTCAGTGAAAACGCTCTATCCAGGGGTGGAAGCGGGCTAGAGCCTTTTGTATCAGGGCTGGGAGCAGCAAAAGTCCCACTTTGGAGCAGTTTTGGAGCAGTAAAACGCTCGCTTTAGAGCAGCTCGGGAGCAGCAAAAATAAGTTTTGGAGCCGTAGAAGTAGGTTTTGCAGCAGGTCACGGAGGTCAAACAAATGTCTAAAAGTGATTTGTTGTTTCTAAATGTGAAAATGTAGCAAAAATATATGCATGCACATCCCAGAATAATTTTCAAGCAACATACATACACACCTTTCTATTTCTATTGCATTTAAATTTGGAATATTGGCAATTTATGCAAAGGAAAGGCTTTGAGAACCATTCCGGCAGCAGGCAGAGTCATGATAGACTTTATATGGGAGGCCCCGACAATAAAAGCCTAACTTGAGCCACGCCAGTACAAAACCGTCTACTTAATAGACCAGTTGTAAACACGTATCCAGAAAACTAAACCACTGCAAGGTGTCAGATAAACTACCTTCGCTGACTACAGTTTTTGTTTAATAAAGAATACACATGTTCAATCACTACTTAAAAAGCCCTATATCAAGTTTAGTAACAAAATACAAGGCTACTGACATTTGACAAAAATTCAGATGCAAAATAAAATGTGTATTTTATATCTTTAGAATACCACAGTCACTCGTACATATGCAGCTTTAAGCATCGACTAGAAGAGCAACGCAACCTTATGTACTCCATAAAGTGCTGTGCATTGCGTGTCTCCATAAAAAAATTAAGGTACCACAACATGTTTCAGAATAAAGCAGTCCTTGCTGACCTGTTTTCATTAAATACAAATGTTCTTAATCCCTGTTCATAAAATACAGTAATCCCTACACCCAAGTTAACATACAAAGCTATATCTATATTACTTTGGATGGAAAAATATATTGTCTTAAAGATATCACAGCCACTAATACATATCCAGCATAAACACTGACTAGAAGAGCCCACAGGCTCCATGTTCAAAAAAAAGGGGTTGTGACTAAGCTGAATCTGTGTAATTTAGAAACAACTGAAGTTCACCATTTTTTTTTCGAAGTTTGAAGAGCAGAGTCAATTTCTTTTATGCGCTCGAGTACTTTGGGCAGTTTAGAGTTCACATCTCTTAGCA
This sequence comes from Ixodes scapularis, assembly GCF_016920785.2. NCBI lineage: Eukaryota > Metazoa > Arthropoda > Arachnida > Ixodida > Ixodidae > Ixodes > Ixodes scapularis. The sequence continues at coordinate 2,126,435 of NW_024609876.1, forward strand.
GGAGGTGTCCACTCTCCACCTTGTCCATGTCCTTAACTGCCTCACCCTTGCTTATGAGTTCTTGTGCACTCAGTAGGAGTGCTTTAAGAGAAGACAGTTTGAACGAGACTGAAAATGAGATGTAGCTGATCAGGCGCTGATACCTGCGGGGCAGGCTGCCTTCTTACGTGACAAAAAGCCCACCAACTTCTCTCTACCCTACCCTACCCAACCCAACCCCCAACCCCCCCCCCCCCCCCCCCCCCCCCCCCCCCCCCCAACCAGATACACCTATACCCGAAACTTATTCGAGTAGAGTGGCTATGGCAAGTTAAGGTGCGTTCTTGACAGGAATCGGCAGCGCGGGAGTGTTGTACGGCATTTCTGATGTAACCCCCACTCCTCCAAGCTAAAGGAAAGAAACAAAAAAGTGTGTAGCACTGCCAATTAACCAAATCGCTTAAGATCGCGGGTATTGTTTTCGCCAGTGGTCTGACGGCGGGAGACAACACACGACAGCGTGCAAATTCGCGCACACAATGATGGTTTTGGTTTCGTTTTGATAAGAGAAATTGAGCTCGAGAACGGATGTGCCTGTGCTCGCGATTCTTCACGACTAAGCGTCCAAATATGGTAGGCTACCAAATAACAGGTAAAGCTAGTAAAGACCACTTACTTCTGCTCATGTTAATGGCCAAGGTAGCCCACCGGTGCCGAGGCACCAACTCCCACGATCACGGCAAATCGGGACCACGGGCAACTGCATGCGCGCTCCAACCGCGCCAACCAACTATGCCCGAAACCAAACCGATGTGTTCGTATATCAAACTCTTTGTAGTAAAAAACGACATCGCACTCTCGATGAACTAAAATCAACGCCTCGCCCTGAGGTTAGACATGGTTCGGAGCCACAGTCGAGTTGGTACGAGTCACCCGCAGTGACACCTAAGCAAAAGTACACACCACATGGTGGCCCGTGGCCAACCGTTTTCCGCTAAATTTAGAGAAAACACACCAAAAAAAAGTTGAAATTGGCGTTTTGGAGCAGGGTGGCGCAGGGAAGTGAATTGGCGCAGGGTGGCGCAATTGGCGCAGCGCTTCCACCCCTGTATGGCTCAACCTTAAAGGGACACTGACAGGATATTTAAGGGGTATTCACACGAGGGAGAAATCCCGGGGATTTCTCCCGGCACGCGCACCCCACGACGAAAACGTCAGGCTTTGCGATGTGCAAAAGCCTCGCGTTTTTATCTCGTGATGCGCGCGTGCCGGGGAGAAATCCCCGGGATTTCTCCCTCGTGTGAATACCCCTTTATGTTCGCCGAGGTTTTTACTTGCGCATGACACATGAGGCCCAACTACCCAGCAGCGCAAGCTGCTTTCGCTCCACGCTCCGAGCTGAAACGCGACAGCCCACTCGGCCGCCGATCTCCCAAAAACAAATGCTCGGCATAGTGTATTTCTATACTGCGCGCTCGACCTGCGCAAGCCTTCCTTCCACTAACGTGACGGCACTGAAAAACGCGGGTATATTTGAATGTTGGGTTTTCACATCATTTCCACTTGCCGAGTTCGCAGAAACTATTTTGAATTTCGCGATACTGGATAGCATACCGGAAAGGGTGAAGGCCGGTGATTCCGAAAATATAACTATAATTAATTAAAATAGCTAAAGAAAATTAAAAAAAAACGCGCGCGTTTTTATTTATTTTTGCCACGATCGTGAAGCCACGCGGAACACGTAGAACACGGTAGTTTTTGCTAGTTTTCGTTGTCCTAGCAGGACCAAGATACGTGGTACCACCGCTGAAAAAAGGGACAAACCCGAGAAAGAACGCCGACCCAACCTACTGCCACTCCCAATCCGGCACGTTCACGACGTGCTTGGGGAAGACTGGTCGATCATCTCCTCGAGTGCCGGACCAGGCGGTTGTTTTGCAGTAAATATTTCATCTCACACAAACGCGTAACAGCTACGCTTTGAAATTTCGCGACGCAAAATCCACTACGAAAATACGCGCCTTTGGAGACAATCTGAGATCGCTACGTGCCGACGCCGATATTTTGGGCGCGTTTTACACCAGTCTCGAGATCGGTACCACTCCACATTTAAGGGGGTGAGGAAAACAAAAAAAAGAGAAACTCCGTCCACTTATTAAACTATGGAAAGTTGTAGTAGATTGTTTCGATAACTCCGATAACGATCCCCCGTACTACACGCCGACGTCTTTGCGCATCCATTGTATCGTCGTTATCGGAACGATATACCAAAACTCCCGATAACGACGAGTGCGCAGAGGCGCCGGGGAAGTGTCGAGTATCGTTATTAGAACCAAATATCGACGGATTCGCGCCTGTGGCTGAGAGTGCGTGTCACCGGAGCTCGATGGGTAGCACGTGCAGGGAAAGCACACGCTACGACGGATGCTGACTCGGGCATTGCGCGACGTGGTTGTTGCACGCATTCCTGTAATCGCCAGAGCGCGATGCACGTTCAAGGCCTCGCTGTCCCTCTCAGCCGGACCACGAGCCGCCTCTGACACATCCCGACAGACTGTTGTCACGCTGTTTAATATTCGCGCATGTTTCGTGTTCATAACCCCGTCTGTTCCTCGTGTATGGACCCCGAAATTCTGCATGTCCACCAGCTTACCGACATGCCCCTCCCCCACTCATAAAAAAAAAGAAAAGAAAAAAAAATATTCGCATAGAAGTTTGAATGAACATTGAAAAAATACGCACAAAAACAGGCGCGTATTGTGTAGAGATTTTACAGTTACATGTTCCAACTTAGGAAAGTGAAAAGTCAAATCCGTTCCTCCAAAATCAGCAGCTCTTCCCAGGTGAATCACCGAGCGCCTATTCCATTGTGTGGTTGGCATTGCTACCTTTTGCACGAAACATGTAGCCTTGACTTCAAGGGCAGCCTCGAAACTTTTTCTTTTTTTTAATTATCGTTGTTTTTGTCTTTAGAAGGACAAAGTTGACTACTTCGTGCAGTCATTTATTTCAGACTTATACGTGCTTGATCTGGGTCCATATCACATGAGCGAATGACGTTTAAGCGAACAGCGGTCACTTCAGCGAATTTAAGTTTTAGCGAATGACGTGTACCACTAGGATGCGTGTTAACCCCCCCCCCCCCCCCTTTTTTTCGGCCGCCCGCCCGCCCGCCCGCCTTCTCTCCCCTCCCCTCCGCTCCCCTCTCCCTCCCCCCCCCCCCCTCCCGTCACCCATGAACAAATTCAGTTTCTCCGCTAGATTTAGGGGGAAAATTGACGTCACGTGACTTCAAAACTAATTCGATTTCCCGACCCCGCGTTGGCCTTCTGACGCCATCTCATTCAGCACTACGGCTTTGTCATCATAGGAAGCGTTGGTCGCAGCGTCTCGCACCGAACTCGACGCTATAGCGCGCGGGAAAATTGTTGTTGATTTAAAAAGAAAAAAAAAAAAAAAAACGTTGATTTCGGCACAACTTTTATTTGCGGTGTTCTCCGTATGTATTTTGAATTTCGAGATAATAAATGGCACGCCGGGACGAAAAAATGCCTGGGCATTCCGAAAATGTGTTTGGTTTGGGCAGCTCAGAAAACCGCAAAAGCTCCTCCATTCCTCGACAGACAACTGCAGACACCCAATTCGTGCGGAGTTGCGCTGCGTTTGTAAAGAAATTTACGGGGATATTTAGATGCGAGCACACTCTCCCGAACTAGGTTCGAGAGACAGACAAACGAACTTGAAACAGAACCCGTAAAACTTTCAACTCAGCTAAAAAAAAAAAAAAAACGCTGCTTTGCAGGCGCATTGGACAGTCAGTATAGATTGTTTGCACATGACGGTCAATCCGTCATTTTGTTGTTAGTTTGTGTTTTCAAACAAATTTACTACATTGAAAGATTACATCGTAACCGGTTGAGATGATGTCAGCGTGGTAAGGCATAAGCTTCTGTGCTCAACGCATTTGAGGGGGCATGCAAACACTTGGAATGCTCGAGCATGTGGCTCGAGTTTGGCACACACCAGACAGCTCACAACAACAAAATGGTGGAAGAAATTACGTCAGTGATTCAGTGAACATCATTGTGAAAGAAAACTGCCACAACTCTAAGAAAAAAGATAGAAGAACATTTTTTTTTTTTTTTTAAATGCGGTTCATTTGCTTAGGGATACGCTAAACGACCTTGACTACTCTCGCTTTGCCAACAGACATTGCGAAACGACTTTGAGGAAAAGCTCGACCCTCCGAACAACATGGGCCTCCTGGCACGGGCTGCCTTCTTCTGCCTTGCGCGCACAAAACAACGCATATTAGCAAAGAGCATCGCGCGTGATTTACATCCATACCACCTAGAGAACCAACACCACCTAGACAGAAGGCCTCCGCATGGTTTCCTCTTCTTCTATGAAACGTCATCACAGTCGGATCGCGCTCGGTCGGCTATTGGACCCGAGCCCGACCTTCGACGCGCTGATTGGCCACGAGCCGCAGCCGAACACTGACGCAGCACTCGTGCCCAATCTCTCGCCTCGATCGATCTGACTATGATGACGCGTGTGGAGGCCTTCTGTCCAGGTGGTGTTGATAGAACACGACTGTGAGTGAAAACTCGACAGGGGGAGTATTTTCCGCTCTTTACATTTAACAAACTGTTCATTCGCCGACAAGACAGCTAGTGTTGACCGAGGAAGATGACGTCACCGGATGAAGTGGTTCTGTCATTCGTGGGATTCCCGGTTTCTAGCGTAAATTTGAGTTAGCCCGACAGTATACCCAAAGTGTCTTTTGTAGCGTGGCGTTGAGCTCAACTGACGGTGTTTAAAAACTACGACACCGACGCGATCGGCCTTAGTAACGATCAGCGGAATAAATATTTTCCGATTCTGTCTGTGTCTTTACCGCCTGCAATGTGGTCGCTTCCTACCCCAAAAATGTCATGGCCCTGGGGATTTTCGAAACAACTCAGATGTCAGGCAGCGGCTGCTTTCGAGTTCCAAGTACAATCATGATCAGAGCGGTCGTTTTCATGCTTCGATTTGGGAAACGCTAGCTAGTCTCGTGGATGATTTTTTTTAATTTATTGTGTGAGTAGGCGTGGCATTTTATTTCTTTAACACTAATACGAGCTTGTCTCTAAGCGGTTCTAATATCAATAACCGTCTGAACGTTCACGACCGCATCTGTAACCATTTCGAGAATCGCTTTCCGTAATTACGCAGTTAAAACATTCATCAAATTATTTTAGCTGCACGCCAGCCTTAATTATTGTTAAATAGCGTTTTCCAGGCCTTTATTTAAATAACCCTTAAAAAAATATTTATAGTGAATTTTACTATAGATGCTACCTGGGTCGTGTTGTCGGCACAAAATTCGCTCATCCACCGATCTGGGCAACACGCGTCGTCCAAGCGTCCAACACAAGTGCTGCTGTTTTTGTTGCCGAAAGCTGTCACATCGAGACAGCATTGCTGATGTCGCCTGTGTAGTGCTAATGTTCCCGCGATGTGACAGGTATTCGGGCAACAGGGCAACCGACAACCAAGTTGACCAACCGTTGATGAACATGCTATGTTGATGCCGCCGCCGTGTTTCCTCACTGTGACAGGGCGTTTTACGGACAGTGTTGCCAGACTTCAACGCAGGCATCTAGAATTTTGGGAAACAAATAATTTATGAAGTAGTTTATACGACATATTTTTATCGAATGATTACCCATGTTTTCACACTATAAAATCAAACATGTACTCCTAATACTTTCCTTAGTTTAATAATGTGAAACAATAATGAAACAATATACCAACAAATATTGCCACTCTGTTTTCATATTCAGAAAATTATTTCAGCTACACGTCAGCCTTAGATTGTTAAATAGCGTATTCCAGGCCTTTATTTGATGTTTAAAGTTTGTTTAATCTCTGCACAGGCGCATAAAAGTCGAACTTACTCCTGTAGAACTTCGCGTACTGAAATTCGAAAAAGTCGAACTTGGTCGAACTCGAACCCCGACTGCTCGCCGACCCGACAGTGTGGTGGAAGCTACGTACTCGTTGGACCAATCACACTTCGATTTTTCACCACGTGATCGTGCTCCCCCTCATCGGCCAGGTGACGCAAGGAGGCAGTTTATTGGTCCGGCGAGTGCGTAGCTCCCACCGCGCTGTCAGCTTAAAGGCCGACGACCATAACCAAGATTGTGCAAGGGAGAAGATCCGGGGAGGAGGAAACAGGCACTGGTGGACAGGGTAAAAGAGGGAGAGGAGGACGCGGGAGAAAACTGGAAATTTGCACGACCTCGTCGAGTACCGGGACAACCGCCGAAGAGTCGACACTGGTGAAATATGTCGCGAGAACCTGTACATATTACTCTTGCGTTAGGTCACGTGTCTATTGCGACTCCGTTCTTAATATATATAAAAAAAAAAAAAAAACTCGCGCTGCAATAACAACGAGAAAACTCAGCAGAAGAGTTGGCAAGCGACGATTTGGCTAAGGGTAAATAAGGAGATAAAGGCAATCCAAAACTCGCACAGAGTAAGCGCCACGTAGGCGCTTTATGGCGCGAACTGCCATATTTAGTACGAGGAAATACCGAGTCAGATTCGCACACATCGGGAAATGCAGAGCCAAGCGGGCTTTCTTTCGGACACCAGCTATTGTTTCGCTCGTTATCGCGTTGTTGACTTTCCGGTTTCCATTATTTGCTTCCCAGTCTCGCTGCAATCGCCAACTGCGGTCAGCGAGTCTGCAGTCCGTCCTTGCAATTAGAATGTGCAAGAAAAGAAATTCGAAGGTAAGCAAAGCAATGCGGACAGCAAGTCGTCTGCTTCTTTTGCAGGAGTTGCGGTGACGTCAAAATGGCGCCGAGCTCTGATTGGCTCCGACTGAAGGCTAGTGGGTAGACTTCAAAGCAAGCTGCCTTGAGGTCTACCCACTGTCCTTCGATCAGAGCCAATTAGAGCTCGGCGTCATTCTGACGTCACCGCAACTCCTGTAAAAGAAGCAGACGAACTTGCGCTCCGCATAGACCCTTTTCAAAAGTGGGCGCGCCACCTGGTAGCTTCTGCGCCAATTATATATCCGAGACTGGCATCGTTTGGGCATCGAACTCTGAGCATGAATAGGACACGAAGGTTGCGTCATCCTTCGATGAGGACTCGCGTCCAATCACGCGCCTCGTGCCCAATGGATGGATGGATGAATGCATGTTAATGGCTATACCCTTTGTAACGGGCGGCAGCTTGCGCCACCTAGCCCCCCAAAAAATGTCGACCGCCAATGTTGTTTAAGGGACTTTCGAAAAGAGTCTATTAACAAAAATTGTACGAATGTGTCCAATAAACACACGAGAACATGCAGGATCATGAGAGTTTGTTTGTTTGTTTTTATTTGCATCAAGTACAACGTAGAGGACACTGGAGGCCTGTGGAAAAAGCTGTCACAAGGCCAGCTTAACAAAGTCACAGGCCCCCACATTGGCATTTATGCAGCACTAAAAAATGCGATCGGTGAGAAAATGCAAGTAATAATCTTATCATCCGATTTTTCAAACTTCCCAGATCGTATACAGGGTGTTTCTTCTTAAACTTAGCAGAAACAACTCTGCATTAGCTGATTTTATTTTAAAAAAAAGAGAGAATACCTGAAAGTTACACTAATGCGGTTTGTGCAGGCGAGTTATACGGTCAGGGGAACACAGTAATGGGCTAATGTAACGATGAGCCGGCTGATTAACTAAATCATGTTCATAAACGTTATAATTAGCGAAAATAGACATCGTTGCAATTAGAAACTTGGCGTCATCAAAAACCACTAAGCCACTCAATATCAGAAAGATTTGGAGCACGTGACAGACACGGCCGGTCGCAGATTTCCAGCGCGAGAATCTGGTAGCACAGCATTTCTCGGGGAACCTGGACGTCAGCGCACAGTTTTTGCAGCGGCGAGGACCCGAAACACACTTGTTCGCTCGGGAGAAGTGTGTTTCGGCGTCTCGCCGCAGCGGGGCGCCGGTCACGTAGCTCTCTTATCATCCGTTGTCTGCCGCTCTACCTTTTCCATTTCGACGGCCGCTTCTCGTGGCGATCTGCCAGGCTTTCTGAGTACAGAGGAGGCTATGGCTAAACTTACCACTCGTGCAGCAGAAGCGAGGGCGCGATAACGCGCCCGGGCGATTTTTCCGTCTCTTATTTTAGCCCCTGCCTTGTACCTGTTGCACGAGTGGTAACTTCAGCCAGTGCCTCCTCTATAAGTTACACTATGCCTGTCAGCTTCTCTCCAAGAGGTGTCCAGGCCCGAGGCTTCACCTCACAACACGCACGTTCGGGCAGGTAGCGCCGCCTGGCGGACGTTGTTTTTTAGATTTTTTTAGCATGTTGTATATACACTATTATTGAAGATATATATATGTTTTTTAACAACATGAGGAACACTGTTCTGGATGTGACCGCTCTGATTCAAACGAGTTTCGCTGAGTCAAAATACGAAACTACGAAACAAGCACGGCCAGGCTTGGCTTTTGCAGCGCGAACGCCAACGTCCTTGGCGAACGCGGAGAACGCTTGGCCGCTTGACCGTCTGCTTTGGCGGCAGTTTGGTGCTTTGGCGGTCATCCTCAATCACGCGCATAGAAAAGGTTGGCGCCGGGTCGTGTGCGGGTGAAAAAATAGGCAAATAAGAGGTCATATTCCGTTGGAAAACGGCGAGCTGGTCCCGAACTGTCAGTACAATTGGATTCCTTGCTGTCGGTGCTGCTGGGGCGACATCATTGCACCTCCTACGGAAGAGAGGGTTGACTTCACTACACGGCAGGTTTGAACGCCTAGGTGGCTCCACCACACGGCAACCACACGTACTATTTGCCCTATCCCTTCCGCTTGGCAGTGCTCGGAGCTGACAGGCATAGTGTAGCTTATACAGGAGGCACTGCTTTAGAGCACTACTGCGCTTCCCACGCGCTGAAAACACTTCTAAAAATTATTGATATAATGGTTTTCGATGACGCTCAGCTAGTTTCTAATTGGAACCGTACGTCTCGTTTACCTAATTAACAAATTTAATTACACGTTTTAGTTAATCATCCCACTTAAGGCCTGTTCACACATGTAGCGGAGCGCTACAAGCGTAGCGCTGACCTCGCGCTAAGCGCGTGCTGACGGGAACGTTCAACAGCTTTGTATCGCACCGTCAATACTGTTCTTCATGGCAGACAATAAGTAGCGGACGGCACGTGAGAAGCGCTACATTAGCGCTTCGCTGCATGTGTAAACCGGCCTTTATCGTGATGATTAGCCCGCAATATTGTGTCCCCCTGACCATATAACCAAAGCGCATTAGTGTAGCTTTCACTTCTTTTTTTTTTAACAAATCTGTTAAGCTTAAAAATAAATACCCGTATATAAACGCAAAAATGCAAATACGTGGAAATAGTCCCGGTTTATTCTTTTTCCAACATTTCAACATACGTAAATAAACACCCAGCGAAGTGTAAATCGCGCTGCCCATGCGGTGTAGTGCCCCTCGGTTTATCCGTGAGATTAATGTGCATTTTCTCTTTAAGGAAACAACGAAATGCGGATTCATTAATATCGCGCGACACGAGCTTGGTTGCTGCACGCCGTGCCATCAGATCCGCAGAAGCCACCCACTGGGATTTCAAAACAATCAACAATCGATATTTTTATACGCCCCACGAAGCAGGAAGCTCCGAGCACCCATGACTCTCACCAAGGTCGTCCCAAGAAAAGAAACAAATGCTCATCAAGGACGCCGAGCACGATACCTCGGCCGCCCACGGAGCAGACGCGAAAACACCTTCGTATGGCCACCACAACATGCCTTTGTTTTGGAACCGGTTGGTGGTGTCCGCGGGTCTGATGGCGCAGCAGCAACGAAGCTTATGTCGTGCGGCAGTTAAAGGAATCAGTGTTTGATGTTAGCGAAATTATTCATTGCTTTTCTTCGTATCGCCTTATTATGTATGGGAAACCCTCCGGCTAGGACACCTTGTCGGTCCTGCAGCATTCACGTCCAGGGCTTAACACCTAGCACCGCGAAAACCCGATATAGCCACCACTCAACGGAGAATAAACGTTAAGGACGGAAAATACGTTTTGTGTTTGCCCCCTTTTTCCCCGTGCATCGTCTCTGGTTTTCCAAAAACGCGTGACATATCTTTAGTCGTTGTCGTGTCCGTCCCTGTGTTCATTCTTTCAGGAACACAAACCCCTAATAATAAGCCGATGCTAACACCAACCGCTACATCCCCCCCCCCCCCCAAAAAAAAAAAAAAAAAAAAATCTTTGACGTTAAGAGGCGTTTTAAAGAGACCGGAATTGACCGAATTACGTCGCTTCCTTCAGCCAGAAGGCGGCGCGTTCACGGCAAAAAGTGGAGGTACGCATGAGGACAGCGCAGCGAAGTCGGACGGACAAAGTCAGAAGACAGGATGTGCAGCGTGGTTTGAGCTGTGCCGATGTCACGTCATAGTGTCACGTGACGTTCGTCACGCCGATGACGTAACGTAAACACCGTCTGGCTATATTTGGCGGGCCTGTGACGGTTTTTCGCGGCGTGAGCGTTTTTCCCACGACGTCGTCACGCCATAATTCATCGATATATTTTTCACTTGGTTCTGGAGGTCATGGATGAGTCGTCGAAGGGGTTAATCCAGGATGTCTAGCGTAATTCCATCTATAAATTTCCCGACGACTCCAGGAACTTCCCCTTCCAAGTTAATTGAAATGGAGATGACTGGTGTGTCGATAATTCCTGGTTTCGATGCCCGTCCTCGTCCGTTTTGATATGGAAGACACGCGGATATGTAATCACTACTTACTGAATAACAAAGTTACTCAGTAACAGTCACTAGTGCCTCAATTACAAGTTACAATACATTTTTTTTTTCTCGCGACGTTATTGAAGTTTTATATTTCGTCTAGGCAGAGAGCACCAACAAAACATAAAATGTGACACCAGACGTTCCGATACGGGCAGTGTTTTTTTTTTTTTTTGTTTTTTTTTTTTTGTAAAGTACATGTAAAAAGTATCTAAAGTACAAAGTAAATGAGAGGTTATGTGCCTCAAATAAAGTATTAAGTACACAACTACCCATGCACTTTTAGTAGAGCACTATAACTACAATGTACTTTCAAGGTAAAGTACAAGTGCTTTAAACACAATATTTCATGATGTCATTTCATTACAGTATACAGCTGTTGTTTTGTTTAGCTTTTTTTTTTAACAGGTATGCATTGCCTGAGGGGTAATAGGGGTGCAGCAGTTATTTCCCGAAACGGCGGCAAATATTGGATAAAGTCAATGAGTTGCCACATTTCATGGTGTCATTGTTTTTGTCGGTCCTGCAGCCTAGCACTTTTTTACTCTCGCTGACGAACTATTTAAAGCAATAAACATAAGACACCTATATTTAACGGTCTTATAGCCGCCATGACCAGATGACGTCTCGAAAGACGATAGCCCCCCATAGCACGTTTCCACAAAAAACTATATGGCTTTTTTTTTTTTCTAGCAAATTTAGGGTATGTATTTTTGAAGTCGGGAATTGTACTTTCCTAGGGAAGTACCAGAAAAACACGATAGTACAAGTACACACTCGGAGACTGTACATACAGTTCCCTAAAATAAACTTCTTTTTTTTTTTTTTTTTGGGGGGGGGGGGGGGGGGGGGGGCGTATAAATAAAAGTTGCATTACAAAAAGCTCAAATTGCGTGAGAATGCGAAGCTGGCGGTTGGGACAGAACGCGAAAGTTTGAGAACATGCCGTTACCTGAATTAAAAGATAGCCGTGAAAAACGAACTTTCTTTACGAACCGACGTCCACCTAAGCCTAATGTCGTCAAAAGAAGAGATGGCATTGTGGAGGCTCGTGGGGATTTATATCAGTGAAAAACAGTTGTCAGCAGAAAAGAAAACAATACTATCTTTCTTGCTGACAAGCGCTTTTCACTGATATAAATCTCACAAACCTTCGCAATATTATTTCTTTTTTTGACGATATTAGGCATAGGTGGACGTCGACTGATAGAGGAATTTCGTTTTACAGCGAAGCTGTTTATGTATAGGGCTCCGTGCATTTTTCGTGTGCGTCAACAAAAACTCAGATCATGAATTCGATTAAAAATCACTTAATTCTATGCAAAAGCTTTTATCTCGTCACTTGGATATGCATTTTCAGTACATTAGTTATCAATAGGCGCCATTTTCAAGGATCAGTATATTAGTTATCAACAGGCACCATTTTCAAGATCAGTAGACTCTCAGGTGGATAATAAATGTTTCTCAAAGATTTGCCGCTGTGCGACCCGCGTTGGCCATGTTTACGCTCGCAGCGCCCTCTCTTTGTCGTCGTTCCACGCCCCGCTTGCGTGTCTAGTTTCCTTTCCTTCCGCTCTTCCGGGGTGGCGGTCCCGTCCCGCGTGTCTCGTTTTCTCCGGCTCCTCGGGGCGGGTCTGTGTCGTCTGCTAAATAGCTTCGCTGGTCATCCACCCTGACAAAGTGGAATGGCTCCCGACTTTTCTCAATTGTCTTTTGATCCAGGTAATATGCCATGTCCTCAAGTTGTCGAGGAGGCGAACGCTCTCGCCTCCTCTCCAGCGTTCGCTCTGCCCAAGTGGAAAGAGGGCTTTGTGCGAGGAGCTTGTCCCGCAGACAAGCTATAGGCACAGGTGGCTTCCTCGGCGTTCGGCTAGACATCGGGTTTAACCAGCACGTCGAAGTTCGCTCGGTGGCAGACTCGGGTCCCATTGGTGGGTCGACGCTAACCCCAGTGGGATGACGTTCCATGGAGTTAAGAGGAGGTAGTTCACAGGCTTAAGGACTGCTCCACACTTGCACGTCCGAGCGCATTCGAAGGCACCGACCACGGTTGAGCGATCATAGATGACGTATACAGATACATAACGAACGCCGGGACTTTGGGCTTCTGACGCCGTTTGATGGGATATAGACCTTTTCATTTCAGTAGTTGCCTGACCGGCGGGTAGAGGGCGCTGGCGCACTCGCCGCCATTAGGTTGCTTCAATTTAGTCGGTTTCGGTTTCAACGTGCACGCGATCGTGATGCTGTTTCATGCCACTTTCGATTAATTTTGCGAAATGAATTTCTTTCTAGTAGCACACAGCGAATGAAACAATAGTATTGAGCCACTTGGCAAACCACGAAGTGGTTTCGAGCCTAAATTGCAATCTTTTTTTACGAACACTATATGCGTCTGATTCCGTCCATCCTTAAATGCGGCCAGTTTCGACGGTGAAACAACTGCGCTGATGCACAGGGAGGAGTACCGTTGTCTACGGCCGTACCCGCGGACACTAAGTTCAAGAAGGAAAAAAAAAATTAAGAGCAGGACAAGCTTCCCCTGCAGCGTGCGCTCTTGCCTGCCGCCGTGCTTTGGCTGTGCGTGCACCGAGCGGTACGGAAGGTAGGTAGCTCGCACTCAAGTCAGATATCGAACTGATCATCTTATATTGCAACAGACTATATTGCATGAGTGCTTAGTGAAAAAGCAGGTCGACAACATGATTACCAATCTGCTGAATCACCAAGAACAGATGAACTGACAAGTTTACTGTTTTGGTTTCCGTACACCAACTTTTTCTAACTTCGAGACTGGAAACGTCTTTTATGATGACTAGTTTCATCTAATCACGTAGATAATATAAAAAAGTGATATTGTCCCAGTCTGTTTTATTTAAAGAAATTAAGCGCTCGAGAAATATTTTGATAGACTAGCCTAGGCTGACTAGAAAATTTCTTTAACTAAAGTACTCATTTACAGCATTTAAAGATATTGGCCTTATGAAATAAACTTCTTGTAATATGGACATTTGCTTACGACGTTCTCAAGTTACGAGAATGGTAAGATAAGTGAATGCCAGACTTCAAATAAAGTCTGATATTCATCTTCCGTAAAATTTGCCGAATGAAATTGAAGAGCGCAAAAGAAATGATCTCCGATAAGTTTGGCTGAAGTCGAACGCCAGGCGCCACCCACTGGTACTGTGTAGAAAGCTGTTCACTGATTTGAAACGGCGCTTTGCACATTTTGACGTCGCCATCTACTGAAAGTAACTCCCTATTCGAAGTCGACCACCGGCTGCACACGGGTGATTTTCATGCAGAAGGATTCTTTTCGGCGTCACATTTTGTGAATCATAGGCACTATCAAGCTGTCTGTGACAGTTTCTTACGCGGGGAGTTGGAATATTTGTGTTGAAATAAATTAATTGAAACTACATGGTTATATTAAAAAATGACTTAAGCAACTGAAAGACTATGGACATGGGACCAAGCACGATATACAATTCCGTAAAATTCATAAATAAACCGATAAAGCGAATGCTTATATAAAACACGCGATTAAGAACGTAAAACAGATATTGGTGTGATATTGCGAACGAACAAGGTGCTTAATGTTAAGGTACCATAATTTCTAGCATAAAAATAATTCAAACAAAATGTTTGTTCCCGAGTCTTGTCCACAAGTTCCCTAGTGTAATCAAAAGAAACTGTTTTCGATCTGTTGTAACTACAAAATACCATGCTTTCAGGAAAAACACTTGGCTAATTATGCTGAGTCTTTTTGTTTCCTTCCTTGACACCAATGCGCACTCATATATATAATAACATTAGGCTTCCTACTGCAAATGTTCCGCCCTTATTACTAACCAAACCTCAGTTCTCATAAGTTATTGGTATTTGAACCCTCGAGGCTCTCTTCAACTTATATATGTATTCAATGGGCGCAAGTGCTAACGCTGATACCTGTTTTTATAAAACCTCTTCACACGTATTTCGCACCCCGACGGTAAAAAATATTCAAAACGTGTTACAAAATCAACTACAGAAGTTGCGCGCATAATGATGTAATGCAATTGCATGGTAAGTATGAGTATCGGACGACACTTTACGGAGTAAGGCAAGAGACGCGGTGAAACGCGACGAAAAACACGATTTCAACGCATCCGCCAAGGTGCGGACGGGAGAGCGGAGCAACAAGTTGAAGCAACCTAATGGCGGCCGCATCACGTGATTCCAAGATGGCAGCGCCCATGCGGCGGAGGGTGAAAAGGTCTATACGGCTGAGGTGTTGTTGGATGGGCGCAGGAAAGGCGCGTAGGCCGGTGGGAAGCGAAAGCGTTGAAGAAAGAAACGCCAACACAGACACGCAGCTGGCTAGTGATGAGTACGTGATAAGACAAAACAAAATCCTTTGTTCAGCTCTTCGAGAAGAGCAGGACGTCGGCCATGCAATGTGCCTCGAAGAGCGTCTCCTGATACGCCGCTACTGATAGTGAAGAGAGAGAGAGAAAAAAAAATCGGGGTCAGTCTGATATTACTCCAAAGAACAACCTGCAGCGGTCTTTTTTTTATTATTTATTTACCTTTATCTTTATGCTAACGTGCACGGTCCCGTAGTAACAGCTGGGGTTGTGGCCGATGCCACTGCACACCTGTCTCCGGTTTCAAAGTTCAATGTGAGAAACAACATAAACAAGTAAAAAAATGTGTAAAAAAAAAAAAAAAGAGGAGTGCAGCGGAAACAGCTTTGTGACATGCGCATGCCAGGGGGGAAAATGGACGATCGCGAGAGCTTAACAAACTCTACAGTAAAATAAATAAATAAAACCAGAAAGAAAAAACAAACAGACACCAATGTTGCAGAGAACTGCACGCTATCCAGCCAGCGACGCTTGTTTGATCAGCCGCGATCAGGGACAATGCGGGGCTTCAAGGATGTCCCGTCGGACGCTGGCTGTCCGAAAAAAACGGATGATAATCGGTTCTCCTCCGCGAGTTTTTACGACTCGAGCGTTGCGCCTGTCGCACAAGGGGAAACTTTCACCCTTAAAAAAAAAAAAAAAAGAAAGAAGAAAGGGGTGTCACCTTACACCCTTTTGTCCCATATAATGCACCTCCAAATTTCAGTTCGAGACGGCCCCGAATTTGACGAGGAGCTGGATAACGGTGCGATATAACTTATTAAATAGCTAATGTACAGCTGCAACGGAAAAAGAGTAGCACAAGTGACCGATGACCGGAGCGGCAAAATCGCGACACGCGGCGCTATTGTCTCCGAGCGCGCCGATAGCGAGAGTGCCAGTCATGTTGCATGTTTCAGTGCGGGGGTGGCCAGCAGTAAGTTGAGGGATAAGATAGCGTTTAAAATTGGGGCTTTAGGATGGGCTGCTTTCTGCCGGCCGCCCCCGCGTTCAGACATGGAACGTGACTGGCACTCTCGTTATCGGCGAGCTCGGGAACATTAGCGCCGCGTGTCGCGATTTTGCCGCTCGGGTCGTCGGCCACTTGTGCTACTCTTTTTCCGTTGCAGCTGTACGCATCAAAGACCAGAGAAAGAAAACACTGAGGTTCTGCAGTAGAGCAAAGAAAACCCCGATCATTATTATCTTTCTGTAGTCAGTAACACGTGCATTAGCTATTTTAATAAGTTGTACCACACGGCTATGATGCCTCTCGTGCAAGTTAGCACTGTCACATCGACGCCAGTGCGCTGTACGTCGAACTGAAGTTTTGGGGTGTATTTTATGGGAGAAAGGGTGTAAGAATACACCCTTTTTTTTTAGAAAGTAGTGCACCCTTGCGCTCACCGGCGATTCAAATCCCTCTTAAATTGACTGATTTAGTGCTCTGATATGATGATCGGCAAGTTTCAAACTAAAACCACGTGTTTGCTTTGGCTAAATAGAATTTTAATTACCACATTTTTATTAATTATCCGACGTACTGGCAGGATTATTCCCCTACATTATGCCCCCCTGGCCGTATACCTCAGCTAAACAGACCGCATGGGTCTATCCCTCACAGCTTCTTTATTAATGGAAAGCATTAACTGTCCCATGGAGCGAACCGATGTCTTCAGCTTTGAAGCCCCGCGCCAAAGGAAACCTAAATTACCCCCCCGAAGTGAAGCCGATTCTTGATGGATAGGCTCCCATTGGCTGCCGTGCGTCATCAAGGAACGAGGCTCCCATTGCCTCTCGAGCGGCGTGGGTCCAAAACCCGCCATTAAAGAAGCCCTCTCCATGGCAGCGCAGCGCACGCAGAGGCCCGGCCGCCGGTAAGGCGGCAGAAGCTGCTCGGGCAAACTCCAGAGAGGTTGTACGGCCGAGCTCAGCGCGGCGCGGCCACTTCAGGAGAGCGCGCGCTCGACCGTAGGCCACTACCTCGGCAGTACCAAAACGTGGCCGTCCACGCCCCTAAATGTCTTCATACTATACATTTTTCATTGCACATTTTTTACTGTGTCATCCCGAAATGTAAAGCCTCATTTGAATCTTGACACTATACTATACGCACGAAAAGAAAACACGGGACAAAAACAGTAAAACATTAGATATGAACTTTTCTTTATAATTTATACAGAAAAAAAAATGATCGCGAATACTCGCGATCATTATTCGACTAAGGAGGGCTGATCGGTCAATTGCCCCGCCCTACTTATGAGAGACAGGAAGGATATGAATCATGATTGACCTCCCTAACTCCAGTTTGCATTTCGGAGACTACAAACAGTATATGCAATGCTTCAACTAAAAGCAAAACAAACTTTCTTAAAAAAAGAAAGGCTCTGCGTTTTTGGTGAATACCGACAAACCCTGAAAAGTAACCCCCGAGCACCATTCTGACGATTATTGGGTAAAAGAGAGCTACATGTCTCTTTCTATACTCGCTCATCGAACGCAATCGAGCGCGTTCGATGAGTGCGACGCCAGCGCATGAACGCGAACGCTGGCGTCCGGCGTTCGAACACTGAGCAGAGACAAAGGTAGATAGCTTGTCGTGTATACCCACCAATAGCATTAAAAAAACTGCTTTAAAAGCGCGGGATCACGGGGCATCCACTGTTGGCGATTGGTATAGACGGGGATATCAAAGGCGGCGTTGCGACCCACTTTTGGCGCTGCTTAATTGGGGAGCTGCCTCTATGCGCTCTCATTCACTCATTCTTTTGTGCTCCCGTGATCTGTCTTACGCTCGACGCACAAGTGTTACAGATTAGAAGCGCTCCCAACACCGTGCCAGTTGAAGCTACGCGTGCAGTCCTCTGACAAAGCGTCGAGTGCACGCCACCGATTTCTGTCGTTCCAGTTGAGTGGCTACAACGTTGGGTCTCCGCATTCCGTGAACGCGTCCCTCCGACCGGACGCCAAAGCTGCGACGTCGTCCGCACCAAACCCGAACACCCAACGCTCCACG
Organism: Ixodes scapularis; assembly: GCF_016920785.2. NCBI lineage: Eukaryota > Metazoa > Arthropoda > Arachnida > Ixodida > Ixodidae > Ixodes > Ixodes scapularis. The sequence continues at coordinate 2,144,650 of NW_024609876.1, forward strand.
TGATTCCCCTGGGGAGACACCCGCGTTCAAAGGGGACCAAAGTCAAGTGGCTCTTTTAACGGCATTGGGTCCTCGCAAACTGCTCGTAGCTTCGGCTCCACGCCGAATAAAGGCTGAAACACATGCGCGAAGAGTCAACCGAAAATCTCACAGAAGAAGGAACGTGCGAAAATCGCTTAGCAACATTTTTTTTTTTTTACTTTTCCAGGTTACTTTTTTTACGTTGTCTACGCACGTGATTGGACTCAAATGAGTCTGCAGTATCGATAAATAAAAAAAACTGTTACCTAAGCTGCTACCATGCTGTACTCAGACCAGTAAAGGACTGAGTACAGCATGGTACTCCCTAATGATCCATTGGTGGATCATTAGGGAGTGCGTTAGCATGACCCTTGGGAAACGCCACCCTTAGGAAAGCGCTAACGCTGATCCCTTCATTTTTCCGTATTGGCTTTCTCTTGCTTCCTCGATTACTTGCTGCTTTTCTTGGGCTTCGTGACGGAGTCGGCGTTCGCGTTTCCCAGAAAGGGACGTGTGTGGCATTTCCCAAGGGTCATGCTAAAGCATTCCCTAAGAATCACCCCATGGATCTTCCTTCGATGTTTTCCGGCGAAGCGGGCTCGCCGAGCCCGCCTCGCCCTAGCTTCTGTCGCACGCAGACCGGCGTCGGGTTGCGCCCGCCTTGAACGTTTAGCAGCGGCATCCGCTGCGTCACGCTGCTCACCGGTTTCCCGCGCGCGCATTGGCTTCCGCCCCGTGACGTCAGAGGCGACGTCACGAAGCTGACGGACGGCGTCAGCTCTTCGCTGCCATGTAGGTACTATAATGCTAACGCATTAATCAATACATTTACTGCTCGTCAATAGAAGATACGGTTTCGTTAAAATTGTATTTAAGATTTCTGCGCAACACACCAACGCAAAGTTCACGTTAAAAAAAAAAAAAGCAAAACGATAGGTGTATTGCCGAGACCCGTTATAATGACATCGGTTCAGGGGTGGAAGCGGGCTAGAGCCTTTTGTATCAGGGCTGGGAGCAGCAAAAGTCCCACTTTGGAGCAGTTTTGGAGCAGTAAAAGGCTCGCTTTAGAGCAGCTCGGGAGCAGCAAAAATAAGTTTTGTAGCCGTAGAAGTAGGTTTTGCAGCAGGTCACGGAGGTCAAACAAATGTCTAAAAGTGATTTGTTGTTTCTAAATGTGAAAATGTAGCAAAAATATATGCATGCACATCCCAGAATAATTTTCAAGCAACATACATACACATTTTTCTATTTCTATTGCATTGAAATATGGAAAATTGGCAATTTATGCAAAGGAAAGGCTTTGAGAACCATTCCGGCAGCAGGCAGAGTCATGATAGACTTTATATGGGAGGCCCCGACAATAAAAGCCTAACTTGAGCCACGCCAGTACAAAACCGTCTACTTAATAGACCAATTGTAAACATGTATCCAGAAAACTAAACCACTGCAAGGTGTCAGATAAACTACCTTCGCTGACTACAGTTTTTGTTTAATAAAGAATACACATGTTCAATCACTACTTAAAAAGCCCTATATCAAGTTTAGTAACAAAATACAAGGCTACTGACATTTGACAAAAATTCTGATGCAAAATAAAATGTGTATTTTATATTTTTAGAATACCACAGTCACTTGTACATATGCAGCTTTAAGCATAGACTAGAAGAGCAACGCAACCTTATGTGCTCCATAAAAGGCTGTGCATTGCGTGTCTCCATAAAAAACATTAAGGTACCACAACATGTTTCAGAATAAAGCAGTCCTTGCTGACTTGTTTTCATTAAATACAAATGTTCTTAATCCCTGTTCATAAAATACAGTAATCCCTACACCCAAGTTAACATACAAAGCTATATCTATATTACTTTAGATGGAAAAATATATTGTCTTAAAAATATCACAGCCACTAATACATATGCAGCATAAACACTGACTAGAAGAGCCCACAGGCTCCATGTTAAAAAAAAAAAAGGGTTGTGACTAAGCTGAATCTGTGTAATTTAGAAACAACTGAAGTTCCCCTTTTGTTTTTCACAGTTTGAAGAGCAGAGCCAATTTCTTTTATGCGCTCAAGTACTTTGGGCAGTTTAGAGTTCACATCTCTTAGCAGGAGGTGTCCACTCCCCACCTTGTCCATGTCCTTAACTGCCTCACCCTTGCTTATGAGTTCTTGTGCACTCGGTAGAAGTGCTTTAAGAGAAGACAGTTTGAACGAGACTGAAAATGAGATGTAGCTGATCAGGCGCTGATCCCTGCGGGGCAGGCTGCCTTCTTACGTGACAAAAAGCCCACCAACTTCTCTCTACCCCCCCCCCCCCCCCCCCCCCCCCCAACCAGATACACCTATACCCGAAACTTATACGAGTAGAGTGGCTATAGCAAGTTAAGGTACGTTCTTGACAGGAATCGGCAGCGCGGGAGTGTTGTACGGCATTTCTGATGTCACCCCCACTCCTCCACGCTAAAGGAAAGAAACAAAAAAGTGTGTAGCACTGCCAATTAACCAACTCGCTTAAGATCGCGGGTATTGTTTTCGCCAGTGGTCTGACGGCGGGAGACAACACACGACAGCGCCGCACATTCGCGCACACAATGATAGTTTTGGTTTCGTTTTGACAAGACAAATTGAGCTCGAGAACGGATGTGCCAGTGCTCGCGATTCTTCACGACTAAGCGTCCAAATATGGTAGGCTACCAAATAACAGGTAAAACTAGTAAAGACCACTTACTTCTGCTCATGTTAATGGCCAAGGTAGCCCACCGGTGCCGAGGCACCAAATCCCACGATCACGGCAAATCGGGACCACGGGCAACTGCATGCGCGCTCCAACCGCGCCAACCAACTATGCCCGAAACCAAACCGATGTGTTCGTATATCAAGCTCGTTGTAGTAAAAAACGACATCGCACTCTCGATGAACTAAAATCGACGCCTCGCCGTGAGGTTACACATGGTTCGGAGCCCCAGTCGAGTTGGTACGAGTCACCCGCAGTGACACCTAAGCAAAAGTACACACCACATGGTGGCCCGTGGCCAACCGTTTTCCGCTAAATTTAAGGAAAACAAAAAAAAAATTGAAATTGGCGTTTTGGAGCAGGCTGGCGCAGGGAAGTGAATTGGCGCAGGGTGGCGCAATAGACCGATCTCACTAGGAGTTGCACGGCGCCACCGCTGCCGCGGTGCATTCTGGTACCTGTAGTTCTCCCCAGTTTTCTGGCCGCGTCAAGGCGCGTTGTACGCCCGGCGTTTGGGAATTTTCAGGTTAGCACGAGTCTTTTAGTCGGCCACTCACGGTTTGTAATGGCCGTCTTCACCCGTTCTGTGTCAATGTGCTACAATAACCGCACCAGGCAAAAAGGCATCGGATTTTATGTCTTCCCGAAAGAAAGCAGCCCACGAAAAGAGCGTCTAAAAAAGGTAAAGAGAGCTTTAGAAGAGCGGCAGGAAAAAGCGTTTTTAGATTTGTTTCGTTATTTGATTCATAATTTATATTCCCCTCATTGCACGATAACTAAAGAGGGTAAGCTTACACAGGGCATGAGACGTAGTAGGGCGCGCTAAAGTGTTCCGTACGTTGAAATCTCCCTGAGCACTCGCTCCGTAGCGGTATATCCGTAGGTCTATCTCAATCGGAACTTCCACACTGCCTTGCTGCGACCGTTTTTAATACAATGTTTGCTTGATGCATTTTGGTGGTTACAACTGTTATTAATACGACATGTTTTGAGCACAACTGTGCTTCAAAAGATCAGTACAATCACTGAAGAAAGAGCAGCGATTCTCGGTATGTATAACTTGAAATAAAACGACTTTTTCCAAATCAGACTTAATTTTTTTTGATGGGCTATTATGCCACAACCTGATTTTGGCTGGCGTTACCGATCCATTCTGTATTGACACCAATAGACACAGCGGAAAAAAGCATTTTCCGTCGGAGAGCTCTTACCGTTAACTAAATAAAATTGAATAGAAACTGTGCACAAAAGCTCATCACTACCCGAAGTTCTCAGGCATCTCGCATGGTTACGTTTCATTTTAACAAATGCAACTCGCATTTTAACAAATGCGAGTTGTTACGGCCCTTCAGGCAGGTTCTTTTTGTGGATCGTTTCTTTGTGTGCAGGCTTCCCCCCGCAGTTCATCTGTACCCTGTCGCAAAGGCTGTCAACCAGAATAAAAGGAGTTTTGTAAAACTATCGCTCTCCGAGAATGTCTATTGAGCTCGTCCTTATTGTCGAATAAAAGTTATGCCCAAGCCTGCGCACTACATAACTCTATTTCACCGACACATTTGACGCTGTTCCGCGGTGCTACACCGAGCCGATGGTCCCTCGAATTTTGCGCTCTTTCACGCTGAGGTAGATATTCACTTGCTTCCAAGTTTATCCGGAGTGCTCGAGGGAGTAGCGGCCTCGTTGTTTTTCCCGCTGTTGCAGTAAGACCACCGCGTGAACGCAGTGGGTTCATGCGCGTTCACGAAGGCGAAGAAGCGGACGACGAGAAGCAGACGACAAAGCGATTCTAAAGCAATAAAACCACTGAAACTGTTTTTATTTATTTTTTTGCGCTTGATGGCAAACTAGGGCATCACAAACAACACAATCTTATGAAGTACTGATACGCAGGAGAATCCAAGCTAACACCAGGGCTTCCCAAACTATGATGTACGCCCACATGAGCCCTTTTCAGCCGGGAAGCCGGAGAGCGATGACTACAAGTAGCATGGCGGCGGCAATACTTCCGGAATGCGCGCGCCTGCGCAGTTCACCTGGTGGCATCGGTCTATTGGCGCAGCGCTTCCACCCCTGTCGGTTATAACAAAATAGCGGCTACAGCGAATCGATCACGATTTCCCATTCCCTTTTGCACTTCTTAACCGAAGTCGGTTATAACGAAATAGCGGATATAGCGAACTGATTTCCGATTCCCGTTGAGTTCGTTATAACCGGTCTCGACAGTAGAGCTATTTTGTTGTGATTCAAAATTCGTTCAATTATCGATTGATTTTTGGCACAAGTGTACCAGCCTTCATATCTCACTTCGCATCGTGCGATTTTACTTGCGATTACGCAGTTCCGACGTCGCTCATGTGACGCAAAGGAGAACAAAAAAAAAAGCATGGTGGAAGCTGCCGTGTTTATGACGTCCCAGCTGCGAAATGGCGAGCGAAATCGCACCACGTGAATTCAGAGACCAGTGCAAAAGACAGTTCCAATATACGCCTTCTGCGCGCTATGCTCTTTATCTATTGCAGGGGTGGAAGCGGGCTAGAGCCTTTTGTATCAGGGCTGGGAGCAGCAAAAGTCCCACTTTGGAGCAGTTTTGGAGCAGTAAAAGGCTCGCTTTAGAGCAGCTCGGGAGCAGCAAAAATAAGTTTTGTAGCCGTAGAAGTAGGTTTTGCAGCAGGTCACGGAGGTCAAACAAATGTCTAAAAGTGATTTGTTGTTTCTAAATGTGAAAATGTAACAAAAATATATGCATGCACATCCCAGAATAATTTTCAAGCAACATCACCTTTCTATTTCTATTGCATTGAAATATGGAATATTGGCAATTTATGCAAAGGAAAGGCTTTGAGAACCATTCCGGCAGCAGGCAGAGTCATGATAGACTTTATATGGGAGGCCCCGACAATAAAAGCCTAACTTGAGCCACGCCAATTGTAAACATGTATCCAGAAAACTAAACCACTGCAAGGTGTCAGATAAACTACCTTCGCTGACTACAGTTTTTGTTTAATAAAGAATACACATGTTCAATCACTACTTAAAAAGCCCTATATCAAGTTTAGTAACACAATACAAGGCTACTGACATTTGACAAAAATTCAGATGCAAAATAAAATGTGTATTTTATATCTTTAGACTACCACAGTCACTCGTACATATGCAGCTTTAAGCATCGACTAGAAGAGCAATGCAACCTTATGTACTCCATAAAATGCTGTGCATTGCGTGTCTCCATAAAAAAAATTAAGGTACCACAACATGTTTCAGAATAAAGCAGTCCTTGCTGACCTGTTTTCATTAAATACAAATGTTCTTAATCCCTGTTCATAAAATACAGTAATCCCTACACCCAAGTTAACATACAAAGCTATATCTATATTACTTTGGATGGAAAAATATATTGTCTTAAAGATATCACAGCCACTAATACATATGCAGCATAAACACTGACTAGAAGAGCCCACAGGCTCCACGTTCAAAAAAAAGGGGTTGTGACTAAGCTGAATCTGTGTAATTTAGAAACAACTGAAGTTCACCTTTTTTTTTCACAGTTTGAAGAGCAGAGTCAATTTCTTTTATGCGCTCGAGTACTTTGGGCAGTTTAGAGTTCACATCTCTTAGCAGGAGGTGTCCACTCTCCACCTTGTCCATGTCCTTAACTGCCTCACCCTTGCTTATGAGTTCTTGTGCACTCAGTAGAAGTGCTTTAAGAGAAGACAGTTCGAACGAGACTGAAAATGAGATGTAGCTGATCAGGCGCTGATCCCTGCGGGGCAGGCTGCCTTCTTACGTGACAAAAAGCCCACCAACTTCTCTCTACCCTACCCTACCCTACCCTACCCTACCCTACCCTACCCTACCCTACCCTACCCAACCCAAACCCCAACCCCCAACCCCCCCCCCCCCCCCCCAACAAGATACACCTATACCCGAAACTTATTCGAGTAGAGTGGCTATAGCAAGTTAAGGTGCGTTCTTGACAGGAATCGGCAGCGCGGGAGTGTTGTACGGCATTTCTGATGTCACCCCACTCCTCCACGCTAAAGGAAAGAAACAAAAAAGTGTGTAGCACTGCCAATTAACCAACTCGCTTAAGAACGCGGGTATTGTTTTCGCCAGTGGTCTGACGGCGGGAGACAACACACGACAGCGTGCACATTCGCGCACACAATGATGGTTTTGGTTTCGTTTTGATAAGACAAATTAAGCTCGAGAACGGATGTGCCTGTGCTCGCGATTCTTCACGGCTAAGCGTCCGAATATGGTAGGCTACCAAATAACAGGTAAAGCTAGTAAAGACCACTTACTTCTGCTCATGTTAATGGCCAAGGTAGCCCACCGGTGCCGAGGCACCAACTCCCACGATCACGGCAAATCGGGACCACGGGCAACTGCATGCGCGCTCCAACCGCGCCAACCAACTATGCCCGAAACCAAACCGATGTGTTCGTATATCAAGCTCTTTGTAGTAAAAAAACGACATCGCACTCTCGATGAACTAAAATCGACGCCTCGCCCTGAGGTTAGACATGGTTCGGAGCCCCAGTCGAGTTGGTACGAGTCCCCCGCAGTGATACCTAAGCAAAAGTACACACCACATGGTGGCCCGTGGCCAACCGTTTTCCGCTAAATTTAAGGAAAAACACTAAAAAAAATTAAAAAAAAGTTGAAATTGGCGTTTTGGAGCAGGCTGGCGCAGGGAAGTGAATTGGCGCAGGGTGGCGCAATTGGCGCAGCGCTTCCACCCCTGCTATTGGGGCTGTGGAAAGTCAGAAGTGCTACAAATATTCCGAGCATGAGCGGCAGGTCTCGTACACGTTAGTCGAATAAAGTAATTGATTACAATTACTCTCGGTTAAAATGTATTCAATTAGACTTGTTAATCACTTAAGAGGAAAACTAACTGGTCATTTTACTGGGAAAAGTAACCGCTACATCCGATTACTTCAGATTTTCAAAACGATCAATGTTTCTGTCGGTTTGAAAACGTTTTTTTTTTATATATATACCCTCCATTACTGGATTAGAATAACCTAAATACAAGCTCCTTATCTTGTTAATCCATTAACGTTGGTAAACTATCCTCCTGCCGGGCACTTGGTTCGAGGATTTCTTGGTATAGAAACTTGTAGACACAAAGGGGTCCATTAGAAAGGGGAGGGAAAAATAGCGCCGGTTACAATTCAGTAATTTGAGTAGTTTCAAATGTAATCGGATTACCATTAATTATATTTACCCCTAATAAAAGCAATCAAACGATAACAAAATTACTCGAAGTAATCGAATATAAGTAATTTCATTACTAGTAGAGAGTATCGTACAAGTCTGATGACATAAGTGTTCTGGAAGTGTGTACAATCGCCGAAAATGTGCTCCTTTTTTTTTTTTTTTTTTGCTGTTTGAACATATTTAATAAGCGTGCTCCACAAACAAACAAAAACAAGAAAAAGCAAAAATAAAAACAAAAAACACGAGGATATGGATTATATGTGCGCAATATGTATAGAGAAGAGGGAAAAAATTGAGCATGTGATTCTAAAATGTAAGGAGCTTAGTCCTGCCCTTCCCCGAAGGGGAAGGGGTTATAGTAGAGGCAACCAAGAGGAGGCTAGAGTGCTGGTGGAAATGATCTAGGGAAAGTCGAACGAAAGAACTATACTCCGTCTCACTAAAGCCGTGCAGTACAGTCAAAGCTACAGCGGAGAGAGCGCATGCCAACCTGTTCAAGAAGAGGGAAAGATTCCCCCGTTCATCCTTTCCCTCCTCTCCCAACAGGTCGGGATACATTCTCTCCCCTGTAGCTTTGGCTGTACTGCACGGCTCAGATACAACACAAGAGAGACAGTCCGAGGGAAAAAAAGGGCGCCCACAAAGGAAAAAAAAAAAACGAAAGGAGGTCGCTCCTCTCCACTTTACTAGTTTCCGCCCCTTTCCCTCTCCCACCGTCTTTGTTCCGTTGTATCTGACTATAGCACAGCTGGGGGACAGGTGGGCTCCGGCCCAAAGTCTCAACCGACCCAGTCCCCCAGTGGATCCGGCGTTGGGATGACGCGGACAAGGTTCTACCAGATGAAAATTAACGACTCTCTTGCCGAAGGAAAAAAGCGGTCGGGGATGACAGTGATGTGATTGGCTTAAAGACCGACGACCAGTTCGCGCTTTCCACTTTTCACCCGCTTCCTCCTCTCCCTCCTACCCTTTCCACCCATGCCCGCCCCTCTTGGTCCCTTCTTTCCATCCTTCGCTTCCCTCGCCCGAAGGCGTGGAGAGGAGGGTCTTCTGCCTTGCAGAATCTCGAGTCTGGTTGTCGGCCTTTAAGCCATTTTGGAGCACCTTTCGGAGCACCCAAAACAGCGTTTTGGAGCAGCAAATGTGGCGTTTGGAGCAGCCAGAACGGTGTTTTGGAGCAGCAAGAGTGACTTTTGTAGCAGCCAAAACAGTGTTTCAGAGCAGCTAAAGTGGCTCTTGGAGCAGATATTCCTAGAAAATAGAAATATTAGTTTTAAGTGCTGGACAAACGAAAGGCATTTTGCGTTGTGTTGTGCTGTAACGTGTTGTGACGGAACTCGCTGCTTGTGTTTTTACTGCTGAGTCAGCCCACAAGTGTACAGTGCTGTAGACGTTGCCTAGCAATTCCAAAAAAACCGCTTGCCAACGTTCTACTGGCTTCCGACGTGCCATATTGTTTGTCAAAAGTAAGCAATCTTGAAACAACGGATTGCAAGCGTCCCGACTGGTGACTCTGTCATGCAATCATGGTTCACCGCGAGAAACCTAGGTAATCAGTACTTCGACACAGCAGTCTTTGAGTTAAGGAGGGATTTTTGCAATAACGTATGATTTAAACAAGAACAAGAATGATGATGAACATGCAGCGGTACTAATGTTTCAGTTTAGAAAGCGTCATATCTGCAGCGACGTGGGACGGCAACACCCAATGTCGCGCGAGCACGGTGACTGGCAGCTAAAGACCAAATATACAGGGTGATTCAAGGAGAGGCCAGGCTCTTTAAATCGACCGCAAAATTCGGTTTCTTAACCTATCGCGCTACGACTTTGTACAGCGTTGCCCACAGATGGTGCTTTTTTTTTTTTTTTTTTGCAAAATTTGCAAAGAGCGAATTTACCGGAGGAAAAAGTAAAGAAAGAAAAAAACTTAGCTCCTATGGAAACGCAGCGACGCCACCGGTCTTCAAACAACACGGCGCCGTTTCGCACGGGAGACAAAAGATGGCACAAGCGGTCGCGGCGCCAACTGCCGCCAACGAACGAGCATACGACGCCGAGAGCCGGCGTCTTTAGCAGACAAGGAATTGCAGTTCCTTGTTGTTACCGCGCCTGTTTTTGTTTCTGCGACTGTCGCCGCCTGCGGAACGCGCGCCGCTTTTGAGTCGAAAAGATCGTCTGCTAGAGACGCCGGCTCTTGGCGCCGTTTGCTCGTTCGTCGGCGGCGTTCGTTGCGCCATCTCTTGTCTCCCGTGCGAAACGGCGCCGTGTTGTTTGGAGACCGGTGGAGTCGCTGAGTTTCCATAGGAGCTAAGCCTTTTTCTTTCTTTAGTTTTCCCTCAGATAAGTTCGCTCTTTGCAAAAAAAAAAAAAAAAAAAAGCACCATCTGTGGGCAACGCTGTACAAAGTCGTAGCGCGATAGGTTAAGAAACCGAATTTTGCGGTCGATTTAAAGAGCCTGGCCTCTCCTTGAATCACCCTGTAGTTTTCCCACGGCCGTTGCTTTCAGGAGCGAGTGCTTCAGCTCACAAAGTAACTCCCGCCGCGCAAAAACGTGGTTTTGTCTTACAGCATTGCAGCCCGCCTGCTACCCGGCACGGTATACGTCGAAGCGTCCGCACACGCCCGCGTCTATCAATGAAAAAATTAAAAAGAGGCGCAAGACAAGCCCCACGAGATTACGAGAGCGCGAAACGGCAGGAGAAGCCGTGCAAAATCGGATGAACGATTGATACAGGGTACTTTGTGCCGGGCGGCCGCTTGCGCCACCTAGATCACGCATGCTCAATTACGGTACTTTCGGTTTTGAAAAGTGACCAAAATTGGTCCTTTGGCGCAGGCTTGGCGCAGATTACCCATATTTTGGCAAAACGTAGGAGGATGTAGCAGGGTTAGCCCCTTGGCGCAGCAATCACATCACCGGGATAATTTTTTTCGTGTTTTTTGCTTGATTCCTTAAAAATTTTCCTGGCGATTACCTTTACATGAGTTCATTAACTTAAAAAAAAAAATCTTTTTTTTTTTTCATGTACAAGGTACACCGTTATATCCATCCATCCAGACGAACGAGTAAAACAAAACAAAAACAAAAGAACACAAGAAAAAGAAAAACAGGCAGAACAAGAATGAGTGACAGTCGCGATTAAAACGTGAACACTTCCTCGGGGCGTGGCGAGAGCAGAACGACGTTTTCTCCCGTACGGGAAGTTCCGCGATTCAAGACAGCGACAGCCTGTCGAGCAGTTCCGTGCGCGCTATTCGATGAGCAAATTAATCTCGCGTACGCTTGATTACTTGTAATAATGAGGCGGCTGGTTGAAGGGACGCTGAAACAAACATTTGAGTGTCCATAACAAGTGGCGCACAATCTTTCCACCAGCCAGCAGCTGACGGTGTACGCGAGCACACGCAACGAAATTGACGTCATAGTCACGCTTTAGATGACAGTAATGGACCTTTTCCAAATACCGACGGCACCAGGCGGTGGCTGCACAAACTAAAAATCGAGGAAGTGACCTACCTGCGCTACCATCGATAATGGGAGCTACGTTACCAGTTGCTTCGCTCTCTGAGCAGCGTCGCGTGCCCCACGCAACGAGGTAGGCCTAGCGCGACTTTAAAGAAGGAAATCCGTAGCGTCCACCCAAACGTCGTGTTTTTCTTTCCGTCCACTTTCTTTTTTTGTGTAACACAATTATATATATGCTGCAATCACGTGTTCTACTCGTCGATTTACAGCCTCATTCCGAATTTCCTCGATTGTTTCGTGCCGACTTCCACCGCTTGGCATCGGGCGCTCGCGCGTGCGCAGAACGCTTCTCGGAAAAGGTCCATTGTGTGGGCTCCAGGCCAAAGGAGAATACAGACATGCTTTTCCTCTCTACAGTGGGGTCTGGTGTAAAAGTAATTGGTCCTCTCGACTTTTCTCGCCTCTCGCGTCCTCTCGACTTTCCTCGCCATTCGTCAACACACCACGATATCCACTTGGTGACCGCTTCAGGACGCTAAACACATGTCCAAGACGCGTTCCAGAGAACAATGGGACAGTTTTCACAGGTTCGCGAGTTCACGATCGGGGAAATAATCTGGCCGGAACGTCTTATCAACGCACAAAGAGCGAGGAAGGTCTCGCGGCCTTTAATGTGCTTGTCCTTATACTCCTTCGCCCATCGGTCGATGTCAGCCTGCGTGCGGCGACGAAACAACTTGCGATGTGCACACGAGGTGCGAGTTGTGAACGGTTTCCAGCGTAGAATAGCAGACGATCACAATTTCAGCACGCGTCCGATCTCACTCCGCTGCAGCGCTCAATTCTTAACAAAAAATCAACCCCCTTTCTTTTTTCAGTTTGTTAGCAGACGACGTACGGCGTTTTCTCGTTTTATTACCGTCCGCGAATGAAGCTTCGTAGCAGACAAACCGAATTCTTCACTCGCGTTAGCGGATAAACCGTTCGCAAACGCTATCCTTGCTCGTTCCTCGAGAAGCGAATTGGATACTTGGCTCTCGCGGTGATCAAAGTCGGACCCCATGGGCAGCGTGTACGCGGCACCTATCGTGGTATCCCCCAACCACGACACCGACGCAGCGACGCCGTTCGCCAAATCCGCGCAAAGAGGAGCGAACAATGGATGGGAGGCGCAAGCATCGACCTTGTTTAACGCCGATCCGGCGGAATGTTTCGAGGTACACGAACTGCTCGACTCCGCCGCTCACGCATAATGATACGCCTCGCTCGAGCCGTTTCGTTTTTTTCCCCCGGAAAAGCGGTATCCGCGCACATTCCACTTGTGCCGCGTCACAACGTGCCTGTCTTACGACCACACTTGTACCGTACTCAAAATTACTCGTAATTGATTATCTTTTTGGAGTATTTTTTAGTAATCTGATCACCTTTATCAGCTAGTAATCTCGAGAGTAAAGTGATTACATTCAAAAGTACTCGTAACCGTTCCTAGATTTTTTTTCTTCTCCCCTTTTTAAGGGCATCCTTTGTTACTACGTGTTTTCTACCGAGGAATCCACGAACCGAGTCTTCAAAAAGACGGCTTACCAGAAAAGTAGTTTATAATTTGGTGATACTAATTGAATAATAACCGGCGGGGGGAAAAGTTTGTTGTTTCAAAAAGTCTGAGGTAATCGGAAAAGTATCGTGTACTTCTTCAAGTAACGCCATTTTACTTTTTCTTTTCAAGTAATCTAATCGAATACTTTTTGAGCAAAACTAATTGCAATTGATTTTTTTTTTTTTTTTTTTTTTAGTAACGAGTAACGATTGTTTACTACGACGCTAGCCGTAAGAGACGCCCTGCAATGCCGAGCGGTAGTGGTGCGTAATCGTCGGCGTGGCCGGGTATATAGCTAAATTATGCGAGAAATTTGTTACCGCTAAAATGAGCGGGGCAGCGCTTCCCGCCAAATTCGTGGGATACACCCAGCGCAGCTAAAGAAGACACGCGGCCCACTCCGTCTCCCCGACTTTGCCCGCATGCGTTAAAGGCACCTTAATTACTTGTGTCTTTTTAATCGAAAGTGCCTTAAGTCGCGGTCAGACTGCTCGTATATTTTAAACCAACGACAAGGCGTTCGTTGCACACATAACGAGAGAATTATATGCGCTCAATGCCTCGTTCGAAGCACCTTAGCTTTGTACACTCTAAGAAACACCCTGCGCGTCTACTTACCCGCAGAACACTCGAAGAGCCAATCTCTGAGATCTACGAAATCAGCTCAGCGAATGGTGAGGAAGGACATCCGTTTAGGCCTCAAAATTAAGTCTGCGCTGTGGCAGTACGGAATGCAAAGCGTCATGCTTGCATTGCGTAATGCCACAGCGCAGACTTCATTTTGAAGTCTGCGCTGATACTTAGCTGCGTATATGGGATAGATTCGTGGTACGGATGGGTGTCCTAACGCTGTGTTCAAACAAAAAGACACAATACCCGCGAATCCCTCTATCTCTCTAACCCCCGTCCGAAATGCGAAAACGGGTGAAAAACACACAATCACCTGTTCTCTAAAATCTACCACCTTTTAGCATTCTGACCTTTTTCCAATCACCGGGTTATCGTAATTATTTTTTCTATATATGCTGACTTCAACCTACGGGAAATTTCTTAAAATATAAACACACACGCACACGCACGTGTCCAAAAAAAAAAAAAAAAAAAAAATCTTATATTCTGATCGCAGAGCTTGCAAACAAACAGGCAGTGAGACAGACACACCATTCTGAATGAAAATTAACACGAGCACGAGCGAACAAACAAACGAGTACTACAGATGTTTTCTCCCTGAGAAAACTGCACCCTGCGACGCCCACGCTCGCAACAGAGTACACACAGGCACTCGGAACGGACAGATGGAAAATAGTAGCTGTACTACCGCACTCGTACCCAGACGCGATAAGTTCCAGGTTGCCGACTAAACTCCACCCGATATTCAGTACGCCGGGAAACTGAGGGCGAAGAGGAGGCGAGAGCGAGCGGTAACGTCAGAACACAGAGCTCTAGTTCGAACGACTAGCAGACCTAAAGCTTTGTCTTCACTTCACTCGTCCAGCACGTTAGAACGAGAGTTGTCGCGAACTTTTGCCGAACCGGATTTTTAGGTCGAACTTTCGGGGTCGACTGGTTCGAACTGGTTCGACGAACCTTCGACCTTTTAACCAGATGCGACCCGTGCGACCTTGTGGACAGTGTGGTCAAACGTTGATACAAGCATGTCTAGGTTTGGAGAATATTTTTTCTTTTTGCAAAAGGTTATTTTAATTTTATGAACAGTTGCAATTAAAATAGACTAATTTTAATCACTAAACAATTGAATAACTTAATTTTTCTTGTACCGTATTGCCTGAAATAACCAATTAGTGCTGCCCTTAATTCATTCCTTAGCCGGCACCATCCAATCCGAAGTCAACTGGCCAGCCTGTCGCGCAAGCGCAAAGCAGTCGAACCTTAGTCGAATCTTTCATAAGTTCAAAAAAGTCGAACCTGGTCAAACTCGAACCTCGACCGGTTCGCGACCTCCCTAGTTAGAACGCGGAACGCCAACGTCCGGCGTTTGGCTTTGGCATTCGAACGCGTTGGACGTGTGCAGTGGAAACAAAGGCAGCTAGCTTTAGCTCTACCCACTAATCCTTCCAATCGGAGCTCGGCGTTCTGACGCCCTCTCTCGTCTCCTCCTCGCCCTCAGTCTCCCGGCGGATAGGAAGACCTCATGCAACGAAACACTCGAAAGAAATTTATGAAAGAATAGTTCCACTGACGAATTGGGAGAGCAAATATGTTTTGTTATACAACGAAAACATTGAAGCCTGGTACATATGAGAAGTGTAAGCTGACTTGTGTCAAGATTTAAAAATAAATCGATAAATAAAGCCGGTGAATTAACGGAGTATCGCTTACCATCCTATAAAGAAAGACAAAATACTTTCTCTTTTTTTTTTTTTTCGTTATTTTTGCGATAGGTCAAACTAGCTAAGAACTAAAACGTACGAAGTGTCTAGCGTTACGTCCGACGTAACCCAAGTTACGTCCCAATCTCCGCCTTCCCTAGGTTCACGGGGGAGAGAGAGGAGGGGGGGGGGGGGGAGGGTTAGGTATACACGTTTCAGTGCTTCGTCCAGACGTAACGCTAGCCACAGCGAAGTAAGTAACGCAGATTAATTCGCTAGCCTTCCAATACAAATGTTGTAAACCGTGTTGAGAAACATCCCATCGAGTCGTCATAATATTGCAATCGGCTAGCGAGTAGTCAAATGTGGGACTTCCTTCCTAACCTAGCGCGTTTTTTTTTTTTGTTTTGTTTTTTTGTCTTCTTTTTTTTTTTTTTAAGTTAGAAACAAAAATAGGCACAAAAAGGCTACCTTTATGGAAACGACACTATGGGATATTTTTCAACACGCGCCCTACCACTTCTGCATTGGAAGGTTCGCTTACAAACTGATATTAAAACAAAAAGGTTAGCTAATTAATACGCGTTAATTAGCCATATCGGCACAACGGAAGGGATGTGTTGATTTGCTCCACAGGACCGCAAAAGATACTGCGTTGGTTCAAAACGTGTATCATACACAAGATTTTTTACACTCTTGGCACAAATTACCCGGAAAACCCCGAATAAAAAAAAAAATATCTACATACATATATCCTAATCATTGATAAAGTGAGAACCCACAGAATGTGCAACGTATCTTAATCTGTGCTACATGCAAAGCTTTTTTTTTTCTTTTTTTTTTTGTTATTTTTAATAGCAGGAAATTCAGCGTGACATTTTCTCCCGCTATTCGCAACTCCAGCGCGCCGCTCGCCCTCTCGCGGACGAACGAGGAACCAGAGAAGCGGGGACGGCGGGGGCACGGAGGCGGTGGCAGGGACTATCGGCCTTTAGGCCTCGGTGGTGCTATTATCGTGTGGTTCTGGTCTGCGTTTTCGTGCGTCAAGCAGCTTTAACGAAAAAAATGAGCTCGTTAAACTAGGAACTCTCGCGTTCGGCCTCGCAACAGCGTTGCACGAAGGGACCGGGACTTCTAATTTCATTAGGGACTTTTCGTCTATCCCATAGTCTTCTAGTTGCCAGCTCAGTTTGTGCTCAACGTGACGGCAAACGCTCCCGCTAGCATAGCGCAGAGCTCCAGCGTACGGCCTACGATAAGCGTATTCTTTGCCGTAAGAGGAGAAAATTGGTCGCACAATGGTATGTCGAGCGATAGGCATCGGGAATGGGATCGCGGAACATGACCATTCGCTCCAAGCACTTTCAAAATACAGAATGCGTGTACTCAAATGGGAACAATGCGTTCATTTCCACAAAATAAACGCCTAATTAACAAATTTTAATTAATTGTTCGACTTTACGTGACGATTGGCCCCCATAAAGTATAACCGTAAAGACTAAAAAAAAAAACCAAAGAAACCTATATATCGGAGAAAGGAGTCGTGTCGCGATGTTTGATCGCGTTTTTAATCGAGGGGAAAAGGCTCCGCGTGATTTCAATGACTTGTTTTCTCAGTTTGTGCCATAAAAAAAAACAATATCAAAATTAACATTAGTGCCCCTTTAACTTTTTATACAACGGCAACCCTAAATTCTAAAATAAGCTTGAGCCGCTTGTCGGCCACGGTGAGTGTAGGTACATAAAAAAGTTGCGAACACCCTTCTTCAAAGCTCCTAACACCAGGTGGAGCTAAGCACTCCCCACACCTTTCACGTCTTTTGTTCGTTTGTTACGTGCTTCTTTCTGACCCGCGCTCCCAATTTCTTCGCGGGCTGGCGCGTCGACAGAGCGGGGCAGCGTAAGATAGCCGCGATAGGCTATCTGGCGGCCTATAAACCAATCTAATGGCCTCCTCCGGTGTGAAGGAGCAATTGCTTTATGGCTGGGCAGGCATTCGCAGAGGCAATGGACAGTCCACCTCGGACGCGCTCAGGATTCCAAATGGCGCGTTCAGCGAACGCAGACGAGGCAAGGAAAGGAGTTCATCGTACAAAGGACATGTCTGCATAGGCTGTCTGAGATTTTATGGGGCGGTCAGGCAAAAGCTTTCTGCAGACATGCTGGAACCATGTAACAAGCAAGCATACTTCGGACATCGAACGGGGCGATGGTCGGTTCTTAGCGTACGATTCGCGGGCCACGGGTTTCGTGCAAAAAGCCTTACGAAAATCCGTTACACGCGGGCCTAGATAACATGAAGAGTGCATGTAGTCCGGCAGCGCATGAGCATATATACAGAGGCCATACTTGGTCTCAATTCATTACATTTCATCCTAAGTACACCGAAATGTACCGAGCGGCGCGTTGCGCAACTCGACGCCTTTGCTCGGCAAACAGCTGTGCTAAGCGTGGCATCCTGCGGTGGATAGATGACTGTCGGAGCGCGCGTCTGGCTTACGAATGACGAAGCATGTCACATGATCTCTCGACGTCGCCAATAAATTTCGATTTGACATTCCGAGTGTAGCGCGCACGCGCAACGACCCAAAAAGGATTCCGTAACCGAGCGTAACAAATGATCAGAATGTGTCGACACATCCCGCGCTCGCCGGGTTGGCAGGAACGATCGATACGAGTTTTCTGTTTTTCTAGGATCGAAGACACGAAATCGAACACAGAGTGTTCGAAAGTGCCGGGCACTGTAACCTAAGAGGGCGAAAAACACGATGCCCGGCAACACCCTTTATAAAGAAAAAAATACGAAAAAGCGAGGGTGTCGTGTTCGTGCTAAAATTCCGTAGAAATTGTCTCAAAAGTAAAAGTCAGTCAAAGGACAAAAGTTCGAACAGTAACTATGGTCACTGGCAGGGTGAGAACGGCAGGGAGTTCAAAGTCAAAGAACGGCAGAGAGGTCAAAGTCAAAGGTCAAAAGCTCAAACAGTTACTATGGTTACTGGAAGGAGGAGAACGGCAGGGAGGTCAAGTCAAAGAACGGCAGGGAGTTCGAAGTCAAGGTTAAAGAACGGCAGAGAGGTCAAACTGAAAGGTCAAAAGCTCAAACAATTACTATGGTTACTGCCAGGATGTGAACGGCAGGAAGGTCAACGTCAAAAGCTCAAACAGTAACTATGGTCACTGGCAGGGTGAGAACGGCAGGGAGGTCGTCAAAGTTCAAAGAACGGCAGGGAGGTCAAAGTCAAAAGCTCAAACGGCAACTTTGGTCACTGGCAGGGTGAAAACGGCTGGGAGGTCGAAGTCAAAGTTCAGTCATAGAATGGCAGGGAGGTCAAAGTCAAAAGCTCGAACAGTAACTATTGTCACCGGCAGGGAGGTCAAAGTCAAAGAAGGGCAGGGAGGTCGAAGTCAAAAGCTCATCCAGTAACTATAATCACCGGCAGAGTGAGAACGGCAGGGAGGTCAAAGTCAAAAGCTCTAACATTAACTATCATCACTGGCAGGGTGAGAACGGCACGGAGGTCAAAGTCAAAAGCTCAAAGAGTAATTAAGGTCACTGGCAGGGTGAGAACGGCAGGAAGGAGCCTCTGTTGTCCCGCCTCCAGCGCGAGCTTCCTATCTTCGACCACGCCTCGGCGTCATCGTGCTCCTCGAGCGCGCATACGCGTCCAAAGCACGACGGAAGGCAGGGAGTGCGCACACTGGACGCCGAGCGTTCCATAAACACGCCTCGCCGTTCTTATTCTGTCTGTGACTAAAGGTATATTATTTGTTAAAAGAGTTTGAAAACGTCCGTATCACGATTCGAGACATTTCGCTAGACCCGCGATTTTCAGAACTGGCGAGAGTCTGAGCTGTTCGGGCAGAAAACGCCCGAGAGCCTGCCTTTCACGCTTGCTCGCGAGTTCGTGGACTTTTATATTGTGCGGACACTGGCCATTATTTATCTGAAAATTTACACTAGCTTTGGTATAAAAGATTTTTTTTTTCATATATTTGAAGCTTTGTCATAGAAGTCGGGCAACGCTGTTTGACATTTGGGAGTTCGCGACATCTCTGATTATCGAGGACAATAGACGTGGAGGGACAGACGAATCTGGCTGAACCCTTTTAATCGGGTGGCGAATGGCGCCGCGACGCCATTTTCAAAAGTGGGCGCGCCATCTGGTAGCTGCTGCGCGAATTATCCGAATCCGCCATTGTTCGGTGCACGTAATCCGAGTACCAATTTAGACACGTGGACTCCTTCAGCGTTCGGCTCGAACTCGACTCGGCTCGTATCGAGAACGGGCGTTAGGTCAGCGTTCGGTGTGGAAACACACGCGTCTTACCCAAGAAATGGATGGATGGATGGATGCTAACGCTGTACCCTTTATAACGGTCGGTAGCTTGCGCCACCTATCCTAGAAACTAAAAGCTAGATCATTTTCCTCTCCGCAAATTTCCTTCCCGTTCTTGTAACTATCACCAGGTGGCGCGGGAGAGTGCCAGGATGACCTACGTAGCATCGGGCAACCCCCCCCCCCCCCCTGCGCTTTCTTCCTCCAGCGAGGGAGTCGCCAATTTTCCTCTGGTATCAATGACAACAATATTGCTTGATGGGGGTTTCGAAAAGAGTCTTTTGAATGGAAGTGACCCGTTCAGAAAAATAGGCGCGGTTATACTTTCGACCTCTCTGGATGCCAGTCCTATATTTCTCCTTTTGCGCCGTCTGCACGGTGGAGCAAATGCAGCCAGTGTGTTTTGGGGCAAGGACAAGGTTGGTGCTGTCCACGTTCCACACATAGAAGTAGGCTCTCGTGTATTACTGCTGCGTGGTGCACGTTAAAGACCCCAGGCTAGCGGTTGTACCGCACTGGCTACATTTCTCATCTACAGCTGGGATACTCGTCGCCCTGTGAGGCAGACCAAGTTCTAGGCTGTATAAACATACACACAACCCAATTATTAGAAATAGGTAAATATTCTCGGTGAGAAGTAAGGAATATACGTTACATGGGCGACCCCCGAGAGCGTGGCGTCCCTGCTCATTATTGAGAATGGTCGTAAGTGTACAAATAAACCGCTCGAGAAAGAGCGTTATCGAAGTCTAAAAGTCAGATCATGTTTTCTTTTTTTTTCTTTTTCAGTGCCGTATGTTATATCTAGGGTTCGGAGTTTTCGGTTTAAACCGATAAAAACCGATAAAAGTAAGCCGAATTAATTTTCGGAAATTCGGTTTTAACCGAAAAAGGTCAGTTTTTAGGTTCGGCATTTTCAATTTAAACCGTTAAAAACCGATAAAAGTACGTCGAATCCATTTTCTAAAATTCTGTTTTAACCGGAAAAGATCACTTTAAGCTTCCAGTCGTACCGCAGAGCCGTGGCGAAAAAGTGGAATGACAGTGTCTATGGAAACGTGTCCGAATGTATGGGATACACGGATGCCATCACGACGTTTTGGTTTAATGTGCGCATGATCGATCGGAACGTGAAGTCTGGGGTGCTATGTTGCGCTTTTTGCACTCCCAGGAGACTTGGGAGAAGGAAGTGACGTCAACGACTAGAGCAAACGCAGATTGGATGTTGACAGAAGAGAACAAAATCAACATCCAATCTGCATTTGCTGCGTTATTGACGTTACTTCCTTCTCCTATAGTCTCCTGGGAGTGCAAAAAGCGCAACATAGCTTCCCTGAAATTCCCCATGACTTCACCATGTACTCGTTGTAAGAAAAGGCGGACTTGATGCAAGCTCTGCATGTTATGTTGTGCTTCAAAACGTCCCACCATGTCTCTTTTGGCGGTCAGTGCCAGTCACAATTGGTTGATTGGCCAATTTCGGCTCAGGCAGCGCTTTATCTCCTCAGCCTGCCAGTATCCAGTGTTAGCGTTGAGAGGGCATTCTTGAAGCTCAGGGTCATATTAACAGGAAAGAAAGAGTGCGGATCAAGGAGAAGAACCTGCGAAAGTACATGTGTGTAGTATAATAAGATCACATCATCCTGATATACAGAAGGTGAAGTTCCATATTTTTGGGGGGCATAAGCTTCATATGTGACTTGTTTGTACTTCTGCGTTTTTTTCTTTATTCTTTTACAGTTGCACACATATGCCAAATAAAGTGTCCATTTCTTTTTCAATATATATGTACCATTATTCTTTGAGTGATCACAAATACGAGAGAAAAAAGGATCATCTGATCCGGCGTTCGTTGGTGTTTATTTTATATTCACCGAAAAAAGCCGATAAACTTTTGTGCGCATAAATATGCGCCGAAAAAAACCGAAAACTGAATTTTAAAATAAACACCGAAAAAAGTATGCCGAATTTCGAAAAAATAGAAACCGAAAACGCGGAACCCTAGTTATATCCACATAGTCAGCACTAGACGCTGAATGTACAAGGTGCGACGCAGTCAGCAAAAACAAACAACCGATCGGCGATTTTTCTATTTTCTTTTTTTTGTCTGAATTTTGAACCGTTAACCCACCAATTGCGGTAAAAGAAAAGAACAATACACGAGTTTTTGTGGCTAGTCACCGATTTCCCCCTTTACGATTTTTTTTTTATTTAAAAGAAAAAACGCCGTAACATTAAAAAAAGTAAGTACGAAAAAAAAAAAAAAAAGATCAATAGCACATATTATTAGCGCACGACAAAACGCACAAAAAAAAAGGTACCAAAATGGGATTGCACATATTAGTAGCACACAATAAAACAAATTTATACAAATATTAAAAGAAAAAAAGTAATAAAAAGTACGACATATCATCCACACAACAGCCGAGGCAGTATATTCATAACGCACTGATCATTCTAAAAGAATGATTCACTATCAGTTGATACATCTGCACGCAGGTTTTTCCACTCATACGTGGTTCTTGGAAAGTCCAACACCTTCTCTGTACTTGGTCCTACATTTTATTTCACGTATCCTTTTACTATGATCCGTCCTGCTTAGGATGCAACGGGGTGTTTTGAGATGCTTATCGTTTATTCCAGCTAAATCGCAACATGGTTAATAAAGAAGCTTCAGCCTGCTTTTCTTACGCCTTTTATCGAGAGTTTCTAGTCCTCCGTGTCGCTAGTAGCGTGCAGTGCAGGCGAAGGCAACGCCAGGCGAGGGGAGAAAAAGAAAGCACTAGGAGGGCTGGGGAGGGAGAGAGAAACCTTCTTTCCTCTCTAGCGTTTCTAGCGCTCTTCCTTTCTCTCTTCCCCTGGCCTTGCCTTCGCCTGCACTGTACACAACTAGTGGCACACGGAGTATAGATTTGATTCTTCCCAAACACCTTCTCAACGCTATTTTCGCAGCAGGGCCGCAAACAAGTGTGTGTGTGTGTGAACAGGCGAGCGCGGTGTTTGCTCGTCCTCTCCCTGGCCGGCCTTATCGGCTGCGAAGGCCGCTGCCACCAACAACCCGCTATCGCACGAGGAGAGAGCATCCGCCACGATCAGCGGACAAATATTGTGCAGCTCCTCGCATCGGGAATCGCGCCTCGGTTACCTCGGTGGCAGCCCGATCGCATCCCTGGCGCCCGCTCAACATCGTTTACCCTCGAGCCGACAGCGCGGGGAAAGCTACCTGCTCGCTGGACCGGTCGCACGCCTTGGTTTCTCCACGTGACCGGGCTCCCGCCCAAACCCGCACCCAAGGAGAGAGAGAGCGGGGTCATGTGACCAAAGGAAGTCGTTTGATTGGTCCGGCGAGCGCCTCTAGCTTCCATTGCACTGGTAGCTTAGGGGTGAAGGGAGTATAATTTCTAGGTCGAAAACATTTTCCCGGCCGACTGGTCCCCCCCTCTCTGTGCGCGCGGCAGGCCCCATAAACAGGTCCGAACGGCTTTCGCCCTCCGTCGACACATTTCGGCATCCTAGTTACGCGATGACCCCGAGCACGGCGGACGGAGTCGGCCACGGCCCCACCAGGACTGGGCTACATCATAGCCCACCAGGACTGGGATCTGATATAGCCCAGTTCTGGTGGACTATATCATATTCCAGTCCCACAGGGACTGGGCTACGTTAAAGTCCTAAGGTCCCACCAGGACTGGCCTAAGCTACAGTCTTAAAACTCTAGGAGGACTGGGCTAGGTCCCACTAGGAGTGGGCTACGCTAAAATCCATCGATTTTTCATTTTAGAAGAGGGAGGTTTCGTAGATCGCTTTGGCCGTCCCGCAACGCTCTCCGCAACTCACTATACGGTACCCCGAACTCTACAGTCAAGGCCACCGGCACGCAGGCGCAGCAGCGGCTTCTTCGTTGCGGAGGGGAAACGCGGTTGACGAAGGGCCATACACAGGCCCAAAAGGGTTTTCAGTTCATTCTACCGCTCTGCGTCGCCGCTCGCTTCCTTGAAATCCTGCGCCGTCACGAAGTTGGCGCTTCGAAGAATTTGGTACCCGAGGTCTATTATTAAGGCGAAAGCCTTATATGTCTCATCGTTCAGTCGAGCTTCAAAGTCCTTGAGCGAAAACACGTCGGGGACACGAAGGGTACCAAAACGATTACGTGCAATCTGCGAATATAAATATTCCTCAGAAAAAAACTTTTCGCTTTAGTCCCTCAGCTGGCGTCGAACCAGCGACCTTTCGTTCCGTAAAACCTTTCGCTCCGTAAACTTAAAGTGAAACGAAGAGGCTCTCGCCTCTTCGTTTCACTTTAAGTCCAGTCGCAGCCAATGCCACGAGCCGAATCACACAGATTTGAAAACGCAACGTTGTTATGCTCTTCCTGTTTGTGCGTGTTTTGTCATCGCTAAACTATCACCCACAGGGAAGGTTCAGTGACTTGAGCTTTTAATATCTGTGTTCGTGGTTGTACGTGCTCGCGCCTTCGACTGCGCTCGAACATATGATGAAACGAAGTCCGTAGTTACGCGGGTTCCGATATGCCGAAGTCACCGTCGCTACCGGACTACATTTACGGCTCACGTACCGTCGCCAAATGTCTTGTCGGAGATGTTTCGCAGTACCGAGGCGGTGGGAACTAAGAGGCGGACGTGATCTGCCAGAGACAGAGCAATAGAGAGTTTCCTCCATGGCCCAGTCACACCAGCGTCGGTCTTTTACCTTGGGCAATATACGCCTGTGAGCCCGTTTAGTGATGTCAGCGGAAGAAATTGCCTCTCAGCCCGTCTAGTTGTGAAAGTTGTGGTGTGTCATTGGGAGTTCCCAGTACAGCCAACGGTAGTATTTGTTTTCGAGCCTTTAGAGTGATGTCAGCAGTAATACTTGCCTCTGCGCTACCGGCGACTAGTGTATCAACCTGTCTTGTCATGACAGCATTACTTGGCTTCGAGGATGTCTATTGATATCTCAGCAGTACATGTTTAAAGCCAAATGATGCTGTCATAACTAGACAGGCCTGTCTACTTTTGGCAGCATTATTTGGCTTCAAGCGCATCTATTGGCACCTTCAGAAGTACTTGCATTTGAGTGTGTCTAGTTAAGGCATCAATAGCACGCCATTATGTATTATTTTATTTGCAGGAGACTGCAGGCCAACATTTTGGACCAAGCAAGAGTGGATGAAATGTTCAGGACCATATGGTGACGGCAGTAAAAGGATTTGTCTTCAGGCTCGTCTAAAGATGCCAGCAGTTGTAGTTGTTTCAACGTCTATCTAGTGACATCAGCAGTAGTACCTGCCTTTGAGAAAGTCGAGTAGTATCCTATATGTGTCTTTGAACCGGTTGGTGACACCAGCGGTACTAATCATGCCACATGAGCCTTCTATGGCTTGGGCAGACCTGAATCTGTACTGCTTCTTTCTATGAATATATCATTCGTGCTTGATCGTGCCTAGTGATGCCCACTTTGTTGTAGTGTTTGTCTTTGAGTCCATCTCAGTGATATTTGCTTTTGAGCCTGTCTATAGTCTGTAGCAGGCAGGTTTAGAATAGCAGCACAAGCCCCTCCTCAAAGCTCTCTCCTTGTCATGATTGGATAGGGGGCGAGTAGAGCAAGGGGGGCAAGCTTCCACTTGCTCCATTCGGTCCCTATCCAGGGTTCGCTCTGCTCAAGTGGAAATGGTGGAGGGCTTGTGAGAGAAGTAATGCGGTAGAAATAAAGTTCAGCAATGCGGATTGTGTTGTCTCGTTCTTACTCTCGTCCCTGTCTTGAAGCGCTATCACGTTTTTAAAGTTGTGAGAGGAGGTTGTCTCACTATTCTTATTTAGATACACGTTCATATACCTCGAAGACCCGTTTCCAGGTATTACACGGGGGAAGGGTTTAAATACCAGAAGAATGGTTAGTCAGTCTTAACCTGCAACAAACTACAGTGAGATCAGCGGTAGTGTCTGTCTTCGAGCCCGTGATGTGGTACTTTCCCCTACTCAGGGATGTCTGTGAGATGTGCGAGCTTTTGCACACGCTTTATGAACACAAGCTCGATGGACTGAATACATGAGGAGACCCAGAGCAATGCTCGCTGATCTTACGCTATTGAAAGCCTGCAGTGCCAAGGGTGTGAGTTGCTAGTGTCTTGATAGTAGAAGGGGGAGGGATGTTTTGCACCTACCCTGGAACATGGTGTGGTAAACTACGGCAGCAGCCCAGACATACTCACCTGGTAGCAAAATAGCACCTGATTGGAGCAACTGTTTCTTGTAAAGAGTTCTGTACACCTAATGTTTAGTCGACTGACCAGCTGTGTCGACTAAGCACACCCTAGAGCCGCAGTCGAACTCCTAATTCATCATACACATGTTTCTTCCTTGGAGCACTGTCCTCATGCAAAAACGGCATGCAGACATGTCAAACATGCTTGGAACATGCGTGAGGTATGTCCACAGATGTCATCATGCCTGCAGCGAGCACTTCTGGATGATGTACGAGCATGCGTCTTTACGTGTCGCATCGAACCTAATACTCCTCATACATCATACAAAGAGTTAAGATTGACCCGCAGAGTCGACTAAGCACCCTTGTTTGTCGCATCGAACCGCAAAGTCGACCTCACCAAGACACCGTGTGTATTCAACCGGAGAAATAAAAAAACACGCTGAATCAACCGACCTTGCACAAATCGATAGAGCGCCGTTCACGTAAGTACTACGCAAAAAATAGGACTCGACAGGCGTACAACGTGGACTGGCAGCGATAAGTCGCCCTTATGTAAATGACGACGTAATCCGGCTTGGGGACACGGGAGCTGGTTTATCGTCGACTGTCGCGAGGAGGAGGGGCGGCTTACAGACGCGATTTTCGGCACAATAAATTCGTCGCCGGCGCCGCAGCAGCAGCAGCCGCCGGGGCCCACCGGTCGCCACACCGCCGCCGGTTTTTTCCTTTAGGCAACAGGTTTTCCTGCACTGACTGTTTTCGACCGTCCGCGCCGACAGATTGCGGTTGCTTTGTTTTTG
This sequence comes from Ixodes scapularis, assembly GCF_016920785.2. Lineage (NCBI taxonomy): Eukaryota > Metazoa > Arthropoda > Arachnida > Ixodida > Ixodidae > Ixodes > Ixodes scapularis. Next base: position 2,171,367 of record NW_024609876.1, read on the forward strand.
CCCGTTTGCTTTTTCTCTTTCGTTGTTCTTTCCGACGGGGAGGAAATTCCGACAGAGGTTGGACGCCTGCCCGTACGCGTGAACCGCGATCGGTCGTGTTCAGAGTTGTAAATCGCCTATCGGGAGAAAAAGAAAAATTAAGAAAATAACAAGGGATGAAGCAAGCGGATACGATTTCTTCCGCAATTTTTTTTTTTTTTTTTGAACAGCGTCAACAAACGAGCGCAGCACTGTACAATACATAACCTACAACCTAAATAAGCAGAAATAATTTTAAAAAAAAATGGCAGTTATTAAAGGTATCGTCTCCGTATTTAAATAAATACGTATATTAAAACGCGTGTTTCTGCGCTTACAAGCTTCGTATGTATCGGGTAAACGCGTGCGACAAATCATACGGTCGAGAAGTTCGGCTTACTTTTCGGATAACGTCTCCGTTGGCTGCGGTCGTTTCCTCGTGGTGGTGGCCGTTGGGCTGCTGACCGCCGTCCGCCGGAGTCCGGATGTAGCGCACGTTATCCTGCGTTCCTCGGGGCACAATCTTGCGGTCCTTGTACCAGGCGTCCGCCGCACTGTCCACCACCAAAAGCTTGGTCTCATCGGGCACGGACTTGATTCGCTCGACCACCTGTTTGTGGTTCTCGTTGGCGATGTTGACGCCGTTCACTTCGACGATCCGATCGCCCTCGAGCATCCCCGCCAGTTCGGCGGGGCTGTGCGGGTCCACTTTGCCGATGAACTGTCCCGGCTTGGACTTTTCGGCGTGGAGGTTGAAGCCGTAGCCTTCGAAGGAAGCGATCTTGACGAGGTGGCAAAGCCGCGGCGCCGGGGCGTCGGGCGGTAGCACGTCTGAAGTCGTAGACATCGCCGGCGGTGTGTCGGAAGCTCGGCCGCTCTTGTCGAACCGGGAGAGAAGATCGCAGCGACGTTACGGTGCAACTAGACAATCTGCCGGCTGTGACGGGCCGCACATCAGCTGCACTCTCGGAAAGGCGCGGGGGGTAAAGAAACAAGAAGCAAAACGCAGCAGCGGACCGCCCGAATAAAAAGGGAATCACGTGAACGTCTGCGCTATTTCCCCGTCCGCTGCAAGTGGGCGACCGGTAGTGCGGATTGCGGACGACCCGCGGCGCTGGCGGCGCGACGACGCTCGACGCCTCGCGGCTGGAATGCGCAACGCTGGGATTGCGAAATCCGATTCACGGAAGGAAAACACGCGTTTCTTATTTACGGCGGCGGCGTGTCTTTTTCCGCCTGGTTTGCGGTGATTTGGGTTGTTGGCTGCGCTGCGGCTTCGGTGACTGGGTGGAATTTTATCCGTTGATGTCTGGCTTTGTTAAAAAAATATCTAAGGGGCGATCAAAATGTTTGCAGGTTGCAGATAATTCCGAAATTTGTCGGTCAGACTAGACTAGAATTAGAATAATCTGAACCTCTTGCTCGAAAAAAATGTTTGGAAAAATTGAATTTACAAATTATAGATTTAAGGGTTTTTCTTTTCTTTCTTTTTCCCGTGTCCCTGATATGTTGGTGCATATAAACAGTCCACAACCAAGTAACGCCTGGAATGTGCCAAACTTTGCGACGTTGGTGAAATAATGACCAATTACCAAAGGTACCACATAATTTCGAAAATATAGATTAACAGGTGCGGTCACTAAACTATAACGCCAATTAATATATATGTCTACTAATTGTTATAGAACACGATCAAATGGATGCGAGGCACGCACACCTGAAATGCCTGATACCACTATGCCCCGAATTCCACGAGTACGAGGTATCAGACATTTGGGATGGGGCACCTGAAACTAATAAAAACAATCAAGAAGAAACAGTAGCCATTTTGTATTCCTATTTATATAAAGTCCTATAGTGTCTCTTGGCACCAAATCACGCACTTCATATGCATTTTCTAGCACATTCCAGTGTAGGTGTATCCCAATAGGATTTTAAAGTATAAAACGCTTTTGAACGGAGTCCCCTAATCTCAACAATTATCCGCACGTCCGTGTGGACGGATGGGAAAAGGTAGGGAGGAAATCGACATCACGTCACCTAAACATCAATTAAGTTTCATCGCAAAATTTAGTGGGGAAATTGATGCCACGTGAAATGTGCACGAAGCCCGTTTCCTTGCTAAGTTGATTGAAAAAAGAAATTACGTCACGTGATCGTGACGTAACGACGTGACGTGACGTGACTACACACCGATTCAGTTTCCTGGCTAAATTTAGCAGGAAAATTGATGTATATAACGAACGCCCATTCTCCGCCCAAATGCAGAGGTGTCCGAACCAGACGCTAAATCTTCAGAACTAACATTTTTCTTATTCAAAAGTTTTAAGTGATTTTCTGAAATTTTATACGGGAAAATGGCGGCCGACGGAGCTCTGAAAAACGGGCAAAAACGGGTCCCATGCATGAGATAACGATTCAGTCTGAAACTTTGGCATCTGGATCGCATGCCAATGTTTCAGGGCGTTCGGCGTTGCATAGTTTATAGTTGTGGAGTTGTGATGATATATATATATATATATCAGGGTGTCGAACCGGAACCGAACCGAACCGAAAACCGGAACCAAACCGGTATTTTTTCCGGAACTGAACCCGAACCCGAACCGTTATATTGTTCCATAATGAACCTGAGACGAAGGAAAAATAAAAAAACGGACAGTACAACGAAGTACAACGAAGTACAACGATAGAGACTTCGTTGTACTGTCCGTTTTTTTTATTTTTCCTTCGTCTCAGGTTTATTATGGATACCATTCACCAGCTCGCCTGTGTTTTTTACCTTTCTTCACTCGTTATATTGTTATCGCGATGAACCCGAACCGGAACTGAACCGGAAAAAATATAACGGTTACCGGCTCATGTCAAAACGGTTCGGCCACGCGCTGTTGACAATGAATGTGCTATCAATGCCATTTGTTTTTTAAGTGCCGTCAACTGACACACACCTCGCTTAGATATTTTTCTTCTCCACTCAGTCTTAGGAATATAAACGCTGCATCCATGAATCTTGACAAACTCTCCATCCATGAATTTTGACATAAGAACCAATATTGCGCTGGTCGCGGCTTGCACGGAAGAAAGAGAATTAAAAGGCTGTGCAAAAGAAAAAAGAAAAAAAAATCGCGTCACGGGATTTTATTTTCCTACAATCTCGTAAATCCTAAATGCTGCTGTGTGCTCATTTCACAACACGCTTCTACAACGCGCGAGTTCTTGAAGCTTGCTTCCATCGGAATGAGAAAAGAAAAGGCTGTGGAGTTTGATAATAATGCATCCGGTTTCGTATAGGCACTTAGAAGCTAACATATTTGTGAGACAGCGAACTCTTCTATTTTAATATTTATCCTATTGATGCCACGTCCCACGTGGCGTTGCGTTCGGTGAAGTGTTTTTCATATTCCGTATCTTGTTTAATGAAAACTTCTTCAAGGATCTAATTTGAGTTACCGAAGGCTAGTTCAAATAAAGAAAGCTGTATTTTCTCCCCACTGTTCCTTCAATTGCTTACACGCCGAGGTGGCGGGATAGTTAGCGAGTTCTACTTGTAAGTGGTTTTGTAAGGAGGTCGCGGATTTTACAGCTACTGCGTCGGACCCAATTAGATGAAGTCCGAATGCGTAAACGTCGGTGAGGTAACCTTTGAGCGCACATAAAGAAACCATTCCTGGTAGAAATCCCTGAGCCTTACACTACGATGTATCCCGTTTCGTATGCGCTGATTTCAGATGTTTTATTTGTAATTTATTTTGATGTTGCAATTTGTCATTTATAATTTCCGAACCGGTTCGCTAACCGGTTCAGCGCCCCCGAACCGGTTCGCGAACCGGTTCGCGGACCGAATTAATCGAACCGGAACTGAACCGGAACAAAATAAATTTACCTGAACCTCAACCGTAACCGAACCCGTATTTTTTTCGGTTCGACACACTGATATATATATATATATATACATACACTGTGCAGTTTTTGGATGACCCTGTGGAGTCCTCCGCACTCCCAGAAACGATTGCCTTCTAAGCCAAATTAAAGTTGAAAAAAAAAAAAAACACTGGCCAATAAAATTTCCTAAAATTCAAAATTTTGAAGTCACGATGGCAAAATAAAAAAAGCAAGGAAAAAGAAAAAAAAACGGGTTTTAATTAATTCGATTAAAGTACAGGGTAAGTGGTCCTGACTCCCGAGGAGGGGTCACCACAGTTTTTCTTTTAAATATTTTTTCTTTATCTCGTCAAGATTCATTCAGGACAACGAGGTGATGATATTTCTGGGGTCGACAAAAGCCGTCGTTTAGGTTTCCAGTTGGGACCATACTTTTGTAACAGTGGAAGCTGTGAACCCGTAGACTTCAACGAAAGGGGAGGGCGGCTGAGGCTTCCACGGTTCCCAGCAACTTCGTCCAGGAGTTGAGTTATTTCGAAATATTGCCAATCGCAGGCCTTCCTAATGGCAATGGCGCCAACGTCAAATGCAGCTGCAGAAATATCATTCGGTAAATTGCGTTTTGATGAATCTATAGAGGACGTTTCTGGCCGGACTAATATCTTGTTGTCCAATTTAAAAAAAAAAAATATAGGAACACAGTAAAATTGAACTCTGAATTTCGGAGAATTGGAAATCTAACGAAAATAAACTCCGACAAATTCCAAATATTCACAAAAAAAAAAAGAGAGATTAATTCCAAAAAACACTTTCTGAATTAAACAAAACTTCGAATATTTCTGCTGCCAATATTTCGCACTCATTTTGACCAAACTCTTCGTTTCCCCACACAACATTTAAGCTGGATCAATATCTATTTCTTCTTAATTCATTCATTGATGCTACTGTCCATTGTTGAGAACAGTTAGGAAGGGAAAATACACGATAATACTGAAACAAATACATGGTCAAATAGGTAAACAATCTAACTTGCAATAGGATGACATGCCACAAATGTGTTGGAGATGCAAACACTTCGTAAAAAAATGCAAACAAAAGTGGATAAAAGAAAAACAAAGTTAGTATTCACTGAATGTTGAGGTGTTTTCTTACAAAGTTTAGGAATGAGGTTAAAGAATTAAAGTTTATTATTTTAGTGGGTAGGAACTTATTTCATGTCTTGCAAGGTGCGAGAAAAAAATGTATATTCGAATACGTTGTTACGTGGCAATGGCTCTACAATATATACTACTCCTGTTGGCTACGCGTCATGGAACGCTCAACAAATTATATGCATTTCTCCCTATGTATGTTGATCATGCCGTTAATTATCTGGTACAGTAATTTCAGCCTGTTAAAAGTATTTTTAGCACAAAGGGTTGGTAGCTCTGCTCTATCAAGAAAGTCGTTGACTGAGACTAACCTAGCTAGCACATTGCTCGTAAATAAAACTAACAGTTCTCGTTTTACCATTTTTAACCTATTGAAATTCGTTTTGGTTTAGGGATCCCAAATTATACTTGCGTATTCCGGGATAGGAACCACAACAAATTTAGTATGCTAACAGTTCAGTATCGGGAATCGCCTATCGCAATTTGTGCCTCAAAAAGAACCATTATTTTCTAGAAGCTTTATCTATAGTAGTCCTAGTTTAGATTGTGTGTAATACGTAGGCCCAAATAACTATATTCTTCGACCCGGGACAGTGCCTGTGTGCCTACGTATAGTATGCAAACGGAGAAGGCTGCTTCTTATGGACCACTTTGATATCTCCTGAAGGCTATGATTTAGTATGAGATGATCATCTTTACATCTGATTTCATGGTATAAAATGCAGTAGTATGTATATAATCTTAAATTCTCATTAACATTGACAGCTATTTCATTGATAAATAACAAGAAAAGCAGCGGCCCCACAACCGACCCCTGTGGTACCCCGGATTTCAAATTTGTAATAGGAGACGGAGTCTGGTTAAACATTCCCGTACTGCATCCCGCCCACCAGAAAACATTGGACACAGCTTACAATCCGATCGTTTCTAAACATCGCGTGTAGCTTTAACCGAAGTTTTGAATTAGAAACCTTATAAAAAAAAATTGGGAAAAGTCAAGTTAGATTAAATTAACCTGACCTGGGCGATAACTATTTGAAGAAAAATCGTGCACTGTTTCTTTTGGACAGTTCTCGCTGGCACGGTCTACATTTCACCCAGGGGCGGACGCAGGTATTTTGAGAGGGAGGGGGGGGGGGGGGTCAGCGTGTCATTTGTTTGAGACCCCCTTCCCCCCCCCCCCCCCCCTCCCCCGTTTACCCGCCCTGAATATTTGCACATGAAGAAATCAAAATGGAGCTCAGGACGCCCGCCCCCCCTCCCCCCCCCCTTTTTTTTTTTTTTTTTCTGAATCTGCCACTGATTTCACCCGTCAATTAATCACCAGTAAGGTTCACCTAAACATGATTTCCAGCGCATCGTACAAACATTACGATAAGTCACCTGCGCTCGCAGTGTAACCTCCTGTTAAGAGGATTAACATTTATGCGTTCTAAAGACTCGGGCATTTCCAAGAAGAAGAAACAAACTGCACAAAAACAAAGCGACATCTCCTTCCTCGTTGCTCGTCGAGCAATTTGGCGCCGCACGCCACCATCGAGGCCAAGGCCGACACTTTTTCCCGCTCTTTTTATTCTTTTTCCCGCGCTTTTTCTCGTTTTCTTTTTCCCGCGCTGCGCGCCCTTTTATTTCCTTTTCCCCCGCGCGCGAGGTTGCAGCTTTTACTTTCGCTCGCCGACTTCCGTGCTTGTAAGGGACGCCGTCCGCTTAGGCCTCGCCGTCGGCCTCTCGTGCTGTTTTGATGACGAGGCAGAAAAGGACGCGCCGCTGCGCTTCTCGCACGCGCCGCGTCGGCGTCGTTTCGGTTCTTCCGGAGGACAATAGCACGCAGCTAAGGTCGGCGAGACGTCCGTGACACAACAGCGCGCCAACGCGTCTTTGGCGTAGGGTAATTGCCGTGCCCGTGCATGAGCGCGCCGGGGAAGGTCGTCTCGAGGTTCTTTCGCGGCCGAGAATTTGCAACCCTGCGCGGCTTCTTTTTCGTCTTGGAAATTCCGCTTGGCACCTCGGATATGACGGCACTGACCGCTCCACCGGAAGCGGTTTTGGCACGTAGATCTGCGAAGGGCACGTGCAGGCAATAGGGCACCGCCACAACGATGAGTGTGCATTCAATTAGGGAAGTTGAATTCGTCTTAATCAATCATGCGCTTTATTGTGCCACTCAGCAGTTGGTAGGCCTTAGGAGAATGCACGTACATGAGGCGAAAAAGTAATACTAACATACGCATCTACAGTTTAAGAACTGTATAGTAAAAAAAAAAGTCCAGCTCCCCGCGAGCATTACTAAATTCCTCCTTTAAGTAGATAATTAAGATATATGTAGGTGCTTTTTAGATTATGAATGTATATGTTATCTTATCAAGATGTATACGTTTCTAACGCCAAAAGCATCGCTTTTCCCCCTGACAACAAAATCTTGTAAGTACTACTTCGAGCGGCGTTTGAACAATAGGCCAAAACTTCTTTTTTTCTTGGGGTGAAAACGAGTATGCGAAAAAACGTGAGCAGCACTTTTCTTGAAATTTTCAAAACGAGTGAAGAAATCCATGTCATAGTTATTATTAACTGTGTCGTGCGTTTCATTTGTTTTCTCTCGGGGCCCGAAGGCATTGCAGAGAGGAGTGGTGCACTGTAACATACATAGAAAAGTAAAATATCGAAAAAGCTAAAATACAAACTTGGTACGAAACACCATTTACCAAATTAGGGATTGCGATTCTAAAGTCAACGGTGTTATTATTTGCAACTATGACTACGTGTGTACTTTAAAGGTTTACATAACCGAAAACGTAGTCTTCGTCGTGCTTGGGCACGCCGGTGACTTTTATGCATATACTCTTCTTCCGCGCTGCAGAACCCAGGATCCTGACTTCAATCCCCCCCCCCCCCCCCCCCCCCCTGCCCGTTTCGATCTGGATGAGCATTGTACCGACGCGCGGTCGTGTATCACTACTGCGTAGTAGTGCATGTAAAGACCCCAGGCTAGCGCTTATACCTCACTGGCCAAATTGCTCATATAGCTCAGGCACCAGACGTCTACTGAGGCAGACTAACTTCCGGATGTATAAACATACACACAACAACAATTTCTTCTGCAGCGTCTCGGCGTTCTTTGTGGAGACTGGAATTTCACAAACACTTGAAAGGACGTCAAAAAGGAAACAATTGAATGTCCCGAGTTCAACATGCGGTTCCACCTTCCGAGGCAGTGACGGCCACATAGCCTCGGCGACAGAGTTTTTAAAGTACACATCGCGATCACTCTTTAATGAACTAGAAGGTAAAACTATAAAGATATTACTAGGAAATCAAAGTCTGTGCCACGTGATATGCTATTGAAAAAGTTGCGTGATCATGGGTTTGTTTGGTAACCTGATTTTTTATTGTTCGTTTGTTCGCTGCTTTCACACATGACGGATTGTAGACTCTTGATTCAGTTTTTATATTGAACCCTGTAATAAGGTATTGAATTTGAGTTCTTTATTAATTTAGTTCGAACATGTTTTCTGCTGCTTTCTGCCGGGGGCAAGAACCTCGTCAAGCTGAACATTTCCTGTCTTGTCTCCCTTTTTGTTTGTGAAACAAAAAAAAAAAACAAAAAAAAAAAAACAAAGCATTATTATTTGTAACAAAAAAAAATTAAAGCCGTTCACAACTTCCTGTAACGCCAAATTAGAGCGCAGCTCTTGAGGAAGAGAAGTTAACGTAGAGGAAGCTATGCCCCTCCTCCTCTTCTGCCCTCCCCTATTTAGGGTAAAATGTTCTCCGATATTTAGCGGGGAAAATTTTTTGCTAGATTTAGCCGGGAAAACTTTCCGCTAGATTTAGCGGGGAAATTTTGCCGCTAAATTTAGCGGGTTAATTTTTAGAGCGCAGCTCTTAGGGGCCCGTTTCCGGCTTGAGCGGCGTCGCCGTCGGCGTCGGCGTTGGCGTCGGCGTCGGCGTCGGCGTCGGCGTCGGCGTAACCGCGCGGTGCATCATGGGAAATGTCCCATAATGCACCGCGCGAGCCCCCCACCGGGGTCACGTGACCTCGTGGGGGGCACGTGACCCCCCCCGAGGTCACGTGACCCCGGTGCATCATGGGAAATGTCCCATAATGCACCGCGCGAGCCCCCCCACCGGGGTCACGTGACCTCGGGGGGGGGGGGCACGTGACCCCCCGAGGTCACGTGACCCCCCGAAGTCACGTGACTCCCCTGAGGTCACGTGACCCCCGCCGATGTCGCGTGACCCCCAATGACGTCATCGTCACTGATGACGTCACCGGCATCCACATCGTCATCGTCATCATCACTGATGACGTCATCATCACTGATGACGTCACCGGCATCCACATCGTCATCGTCTTCATCACTGATGACGTCACCGGCATCCACATCGTCATCGTCATCATCACTGATGACGTTACCGACATCCGCATCGTCATCGTCATCATCACTGATGACGTCATCAGTGACATCACTGATGTCGTCACCGGCATCCACATCGTCATCGTCACTGATGACGTCACCGGCATCCGCATCGTCATCATCACTGGTGAAGTCATCAGTGACGTCATCAGTGACGTCAGTGATGACATCATCGGCATTGGGGGTCACGTGACCCCCAAGGTCACGTGACCCCCTGGTTAGTTTAACCCCCCCCCAGTGCCCTTCCCTCCTCCTCCTCAAGAGCTGCGCTCTAATTCGGCGTTACAGGGAGTTGTAAGCAGCTTTCACTTTTTTTCGCTAAATTTAGCGGGCAAATTTTTCTGCTAAATTTAGCGGAGAAATTTTTCCGCTAGATTTGGCAGGGAAAGTTTTCGGCTAAATTTGGATTTTTTTCCGCTAAAGTGAGCGTGGAAAATTTTCTGCTAGATTTAGCGGGGAAAATTTTCAGCTAGATTTAGCGGGGAAATTTTTCCGCTAAATTTAGCGGGGAAATTTACCCATCATGCACCGCGCGGTTACGCCGACGCCGACAGCGACGCCGACGCCGCTCAAGCCGAAAACGGGCGCCTAGGAGCTGCGCTCTAAAAAAAATCTGATGCGATGGTGTTTTCTAACTTTTAGTTGATAACTGGTGCGTGATTATATATTAGATAGTCCTGAAAGTAGCACTTGGGGAAGTGTTGGGTTGTGAAACAAACATTGGTAATTATGCATTCAAAAACCACTTTAAATTAAAAAAATTAAAAAAAATCCGCGATATCTAGCCGAATGTAACAGCCTGCCGGAAGTCGCTTTTGAACGTAATTCCTTTGTAGGTTTTGAGGCTAAATTGAAAAAAATTTGACACAACAGAATATTACTCGAATACTTTATGAGTAGAGCAGATTGCTGGGCTACTTGGTTTTGGAACTTGGAATGCATTTTAGCGCTCAAAATACAAGGACACAAAGACGATGTTGTCTGATTCTCGTCTTTGTGTCCTTGTCTTTTGAGCGCTATAATGTATTCCAACTCTATCAGTGTGTGTTACTTGTGACTTTCAATCAAGATTATCCGTGTTCGTATACCAAGATATTTCGGGCTTTATAATCGCTCGTGAATGTACGGGTATAGAGTGTGTACTCGCCGCAAACCCACCCCTGTAACGACCAAGAGGGGAACAATGAGAAAAAAATAAATAGGGACAAACAAAATTCGTAAATTATTTATCACGATTAAAAGTAATTGTAGTTCAATTACTTTTTAGCATTAGTCATAGTCAATTATAATTGCATTAACTTTTGCAACGAGCATATCAATCTGGACTATTTCCATTCGCTACTACAACGTCGCACATTCGATCCCAGGCTTCCCCGTTTGACATCTCAACCGCCGGGCTGTGCCATGCAGTTTACGCTGCACGCGAAGGTCGCTTCTCTCCTTCATGTTTCCTCCACTGGGTGGCGTCGCCCCCGCTTGACCTCGTGTTAATGGCTGACAACAGGACAGAGTTGCAGGAATTAATGAGCATCTGTGGTAAGGAAGGAAAGGAATTAGGTTTAGAATTCAGTAGTGAAAAATCAGCAGTCATGATTTTTAACGAGGATGAAGTTGAGAGGCTGAAGATACAGAATATTACATTTGAGAGAGCTGGTAAATACAAGTATCTAGGAGTATGGATATGTGATGGTGCAGAATATCTCAGTGAGCATGAAAGGTATATAATAGGTGAGGGCAACAGAAATGCAGCTGTAATGAAAATTAGAGCACTTTGGAATTACAACAGGTATGAGGTGGTGAGAGAGATTTGGAAAGGGGTCATGGTGCCTGGCTTGACTTTTGGAAACGCAGTGCTATGCATGAAATCCGAAGTGCAAGCAAGACTAGAAATAAAACAGAGCGGAGTACACTCTAAGAAAAAATGGAGGAAAAAAGTAGCAACCGCGCGTCTTCCTCCCTTCTACCGACGCGCCCCCAGGCGGACACGAGAAAAGGGGAGGAACGAAACGTTTTTCTCCTTCTCCAGGCAGACGGGAGAAAGCTTTCGCCCTCCCGACTCATTGTCTTTCGGTTTCGTTTTTCGAGCAGGTCGCGCACGTTGTTTAATAAATAGCTGTTGAGTTGGTTGAGATTCAGCGGCAGCGAAGGCCGCCTGTAATCCCGTCTTCTAGTCTAAACTTGCAGAACATTTCGGTTGCATTAACGTTTTTATCACTAATTTTATCCAACGAGCATACGAAGCCGCTTGAAACAGCGAAGTTCCGGAGCAGTGCCAGCAGCGCCACGTACACTGGGGGATGGCCGTCTCCGGATTGCGGGACTCGCGGGGCACGGAACTACAGCTACTACAGCACTACGGTCACTACAGTAGCGAAACCACGCGGAACTGTGTCGACGTATTCGACGTTACGGAAACCGCAGGAACTGCGTCCAGGACAGGCAGGTTTTGCTGCCGGCTGCCTGGGTGCCTTCCCCCCTGATTTCGGTTCTGTTTTCCGATGCCGAGTGCATCCGGCGTTCAACGTGGTTCTGTGTTTGTACGTGTCAGTAACATAGCTGCAACATCGTGATGGCAGTGTTATGGGCTGTGAACAGAAGTTTGGAATTATCGCCGATGTGACCGTGTGTTCGCGTATCAGTGGTGTAACAAGAAGATGAGATCGTAAACTGTTGGGCATTGATGCCGCTGGTCGGGCCGTGATCGGAGTGGGCGGAGTGTCGCAGGTTGACATTCCGCTTTACATTAAAAAGTTTCATACCACTTGAGGGATTACGTGTAATCGATCAACGTGCGGATAGTCATGTTGGAACGCTGGTCTGAACAGTAGAAGCTCCTATCGTATAGTGGCCAATGTGACTGTCGGAATTGTCTCGTCCCGGAGAGCGATTGCGCTCTGGGGCAAGGACTGAACAGTACGAAATCGTGACGGAAAGTACGTATATTTACAGTATGGAATTTCGGCATTAAAAAACAGTAGTAGGTAAAATCGAAAAACAAAAAGCTACCCTTTATTTTGCTGTTTAAATATACTACGGTTCCTGGAGAAACTGCCCTCCGTGGCGCGCTGGAATGAGCGCTAGAAGTTTTCGGGCTCGCCACGGCGTAGCTCCGTACACTTAACACCTGCCGCAAGTCGCGGCTTCGACTGCATTCAAGTTGATCGAAAAGCGATTTCTCAGCCCGTGAAGCATCACTTCCAGCTGAGTGAATATCCGCTCTACAGAGAATAATTCAAGACGGCAATTGCAGCTTTGCGCGAACAGCACAAATAGAAAAACCAATAGAAATACAGGCTACGACGTGCCGTGTGGGGGAACAAACTCATGGCTTCGAACCGCATTGGAGCGGCTTGATTTATTGGCTTTCAAATAATTACGGCATTATCGAGCGTTTACTTTTTAATAAGAGATTCATCCCCTGAGCCATTCAAAATACTCTCAGAGGTATGACATTGCTGGGAACAAATCAACATGCTGGGAATATTTTTTATTGCTTAGGGAGTCACCGACAAGTTCCGTACGGTCAAAACGACCAGTATAAAAGACGGAAACGCAGAGCACGGTGTAGTGTTCGGGTTAGTGTGGTGTTCCGTTGTATTGGTATTGGTGTGTGCCGTGTATGTGCTCATGTTCACCTGATGCTCGTAATAAGCGTAATGTGTGTATAGTAGAGGATCCCCAAGCGCAGTAGTGGCCTGAAAAAAAAATTTATTTTTGTAGAACATGAATTGGGCTGTACCTAGCGCCACCTAGCCTAGCTACTTGCAATTACTCTGCTTGACCCCGCCATCTGGTGGCTAGCGATTTAACCTTCTTTCACGCTACGCGATAAACACTGGCTGCAGTGGCTTCGAGTTTGTTCTTGCGAGAGCGGCTTTTGGTTTTCGCGGATTGAGTTTGCCCTTCTCCGTGATATCCGGTTGACGAAGGAATCGTGACTCGAGGAACACCAAAGGTAAGATGGAAAGTGCGCGAAGTAACTGGGTACTGTTGACAAGAAGACTGAGTAACTGCTTTCGAAACGCAAGTTTCTGTACCTGTGGGGGGAATCTGGCTTCGGAAATAAACACAGTTTGCGGAAAGCTCCTGTTACGCTTTCATTTGCTGCGGCTCTCGTCCCGTGCAAGAGACGTAGCGTCCTCGTCAAGCCTTATTGGGGTCGATTTGCTCGATCCGGGGCCGCCATATTGAGATGCAAGCGACGGAGGAACTTTGCTCCCCTGCTTCACGGACGACAGTTTCTCTCTATGTAAAGGAACATAGGTTACAAGACCGTTCCTCCCTTAAGGGAGGACTATCCATACCCTTTTTTCTAAGAGTGTAGCTAGGCTGGCTTTGGGGGTACATTGCAAAATGCCAAACCAGGGAGTACAAGGAGACATGGGATGGGCGTCATTTGAGAGCAGGGAAGCGGTGAGCAAGATAGAATTTGAGCATCGGTCGAAGCAAATGGATGGGGACCAATGGGCACGAAAGGTTTTCAGCTATTTATACATGAGGAGTGTAGACACAAAGTGGAGACAGCGCACTAGGAAATTAAGAGGAAAGTTTTTAGGCTATATAGTAGAGTTACGGAAGAGCAGGTCTCAGTTAAGAAGAAAGTTAAGGCCACAGAAAGAGATCGGTGGCTAGAGGGAATGCAGACAAAGACGGTTCTGGAAAGCTATAGATTAAACAAAACAGTTATTGCCAAAGAAAGCATTTATGACAATTCTAGGGGAAGCTCATTGTTGTTTGAGGCGAGGACGGGTGTTCTGCGAACCAAAACATACAGAGCGAAGTACCAGGAAATGGATACAGTGTGCACTGCTTGTGGAGAGGAGGACGAGACGGCTGAGCACTTGATAATCTACTGCAAAGGCTTCACCCTATGCCTACCGAACACAACACAGATTTAATAAAGTCATTGGGTTTTAGAGACAGCGAAGGGAGAGTGGATTTCAAGACAGTAGAGATTACCAAGCAAAGATTAAGTGAATGGTGGCAGAAAGCGAGAGACAATGAGATATTTTCTTATTAACTGATATGAAGGGGGTTTTTATAGCCTCACTTTCTTTGCAGTGCGGAGTGAATATAGATTTCACATTTAAATATTCTAAGCTTAAATGGTAAAACAAAATGGCTAGGTGGCGTAAGCTACCGCCCGATCCAAAGGGCTCAGCCGGATTCATCCATCCATCCATCCTCATCATCATCATCAGCACTGTGAATAAAGTCACCATCAATGAAAAAAGTGCTTGGCTTCTTTTTTGAGCGCTTGGTCTTGTCTCTTCTTCCTAGTGTCCTCGTTTTTTAGGCGCTTCACAAGTTAAACATGTATGTACCAACTAGCCCACCTATCCATTCTTTTTTGACCTGCACTTCCGCCCGCGGCCTCGTTGTGACCTTGGTAGTGCGAAGGCTACGTCTGACCGTCGACAGTGTGTGCACAGCTGAGCAAGTGTCAAAAGCACAGTGCGTGCGGAGGCACCCAAAAGGCGCTCTCCCAGGCCGGCGAGCAGCGAGAAAGGAAGAAACCCTCCCTCAATTTCTTCTTTTCATTTAAAAAGGTCTCCATTCTGCTGGAAACCCGCTCCTGAGGGGAGAGGAGGAGAGAAGAGTGCGATAGGGATAGGAAAGAAGGAAACTGCGAACCGCTTCTCTGCCCGGCAGAGGATGATTTAGTGGGTCGGCCTTCGAGCGCGAGCTTGCCGTCGTCGGTTACCACGGCCGGTTTGCTGGAGAGTACGAGTATGTTAAAATAGGTGGTTAAAATAGCCGCAAAAGGGAGCTCGCGGTCACGTGACCGACTCCGCGTCTCCACTGTCTCCGATTAGGCGTTTCGACAAAGTCTTTTATCTCCCATGTGTGATTGACGTCTAACAACTTCCTTTATTGTCACACTTACTCTAACCTGAGAAAATACCATCGCGCTCCAGCAAAACCACCCAGAGGTAAGGCCAGAGCGTTCGGAGGCATTCATTAATTATTTCATTCATTCAATTGCTTATTTCCTGTGCTCATGAACAGCTTGACTCCTTGATAAAGATACACAACATAGAAATTACAGAGAAGATGCAAGCGAGCTGGTGTAAAACCCGAGACGTAGGACAAAAAGAGAAGAAAAAAGGGGGCAACACAGACACAGAGACCTGTGTCTGTGTTGTCCCCTTTTTTCTTCTCCTTTTGTCCTACGTCTCGGGTTTTACAATGTTGAAAATACACAACATATTGATCACTGGTTAGTTACAAACGCCACAAAAGTTGGATTAAAAACATCAATACCTGCTACGCCGAAAGTATTATACAAGTTCTGATAGCGGTTCATGGGACAGGTTGGGATGATTTTATTAACATGAAAAGTCGGAGAAATCAGTAAAAATCGACTCGGACCATGAATATTATAGGGAATGTGAGATTAGGACAATCAATTAATCCATGGAAGCATTTATATAGGAAGACCAGATTTCGCGTACGTCGACTAGAACTCAAATTAGCACAACTGCATAGTTCCAAGAGTCTCGCATAAGAATAGTAAACAGTACGACCAATACAACGATCATAAAGAAAAAATTGAAAGAAACGCTTCTGGACATTTTTTTATCACATCTCGACTCGTAAACCTAATACAGTTCCAGACAACAGAGGAAAACTGCAACTTGGACCGGATTAACGAGAAGTATAATTGTAAAATACATCTTGACGAGGAGAACTCACGCGTAATTCTGAAGATGACACCCAGATCACGGATAGTAATTGATGAGGTTCTTAACATGTACAGTAAAAGGTAAGGAAAAGTCTATGTATACACCAAGGTCACGTGTACACTAGACTCTTCGCAACGGAACATTGCCGATCTGGTAACAAAAGTAGTTTTTTTTTTTTCTACCTTTCTAGACAGAGACATAACAGTTTTAAAAAGATTGAGCTTTAACACGTTCTGACAGCACCGATTAGACACTGATTTAGCATCGTCCATAAGCTCTTCACGGTCATCCTAGGATAAGATCTACCGGAACAGCTTGATATCATCTGCATATTGCAAGACGACTGAATTATGAACACTCGGTGTAGGGTCAATAATAAAAACATTGAAAAATATCGACCCAAGTACGTACCCTTGCGGCTCACCCGAAAGAGAAACATGGGGCTAGAAGAGATGTCCAAGGACACGTACAAAATTGTGTCTATTGAACAGATAATCAAGAAACAATTAACAATCTGAGGTATCTCTTCCCGTTTGATTCTAGTTTATGTATAAAGAGCGAAAGATCAGCCGAGTCGAAAGCCTTTGAAAGGTCAAAATAAACAGCGTCTACCTGTCCACGCTGACGCACAGTAGGCAAAACAAAGTGTAAAAATGACACTAAATTTGTGTCTACACACCTTCCACGCACAAACCATGTTGTGAAGGGCTAATCTTATGCTAATCATTTTTGTATAATCCTTCCACGAGTTTATTTTTGTTTTAATAGTTTAACCGACTCCTTTCGGTAATACTGTGCTTCAGACTTAAGAGTAAATAAATAAATAAATGACTAAATAATGAAGCCATAGGCAACAATGCAAGGAATGAGCTACACATGGCATCTTGATGAAATACCAGTGGAGCGCGTCTCTCGCGAAAGATCTTGGCGTGTATTTTGATCTTGCCTTAACATTTAAAAATGTTTTCGTTGTTGTTGTTCATGCTGTCGTTGTTCTTGTCGTTGTTTTTGTCGTTGTTGTCATTGGAAGCGCGATGAGAATATTGGGAGTTGCATAACACTTGCCTCCAGATTCTAGGATCCCTTGTAGCTCGATTCATCTTCTAAACTTTCTACTGAGCTTTCGACTTGAATTTGCCTCCGTCAAATGGCATTTGCGAAAACATAAAGCACACGGGCCATGAGTATTAAACACGTTCGCAAAAACAACAATCCGCAGATTCTACGGCAGGTATATGTTGATGTTATGATTAGGAATACGTACTCCAAGTATTTTCCTTTCACTTTTGTCGAAGAGATGTGTTAGTATTTCTACATACGACTGCGAATGGTGTTATTTTCTCGGCTCAGCCCCTTCGCAAAATTAATTTTCATATCAATTTACGCTCTACCAGACATTTATATTGTTTTGATATTCGTTCACTATGAAGCATTTCGCCCATATATCGGTTGCGACGGTATTGCAACTCCGGATATCGGCATCTGTGTATAGGCCTCTTTGTTCCGCCGCCTGTTGAGCGATTCGCTAGTTCCTAACTTATCTCAGTTTTTGGGTGATGCATATGTTTATGATGGGCTGCAAAGCTCCATTTATAATATGCCACCTGGAGAAAAATAGTAGGGTTAATAAGTATATATACTACCGCATTGACGATCTAGGTAGTCCACCGAGACCTATAACGCTATTCTAAAAAAAAAAGAACATTTTTTTATTTATGATATTTTTTTTAAATATATCTTCTCCGTACGTCAGCGAACGGGTATAAAGAAAAAGTGGCTTAATTGAGTAAAGCTTGCTAATGAGCTTTTTAACTATATTTTTAGCTTCCATACTGCAATTTCAAATTTGTAGCCCGTCGTTATTATAAGCCATTTAAGTTGTTAGATATTAGAAACGAAAATAGATCATTGTTCGTGTAATCACGTGGCGAGTTTTGCTTATTTGCCCCGTATTAACACAAATAATATTTTTAAACTAAATCTAGCATATACTAACGGCCAACTGAAATCTCAAATTAAAATCCACCAGGTAGAAAGAATTGTTTAAGAGATAGCGAGTTTGAGTTAGTTAAGCCACTAATTTAAACAAGTACTTAAGCCATTACTTGTATTTATAATACGGGAGCTGAGTTTTGAGTAGAATACGCGTCAGGTGCTTCAGTATTTTGTAACAGCACCAAGATTATTATTCTAATTTTGTTACGGCGCATGCAGTTCAGAGGAAGGGTTTATTGTGTTAATCGGTACTGAACAGTCTAACAGAGGCTGAAAAATATTAGGGTAATAACCAACGTGCCTGTGGTAAGCTATTCAAATTACAGATCACAACTACATCATGTTGATTTTTCTCTCCATCCTGGCAATGAAAGACAATCTCGCTTTATGAAAGGGGATATTGCAATCTACATTTTTTTTTTCATTTTTACTGAAAAATGCAGATTTCTTTTATAGAAACTAAACAATTTTAATTGAGATGTGTTTTATGATTCCGGTGGTACTTTGCGTACAATCTTAAAGAATATTTAGTAGGTTTTTGTTATTATTATGGTGAGAAGAAATTTAACATACTGCAAAAGTGGTTCATATAGGAACCAGTGAATTTCCAAATCATACTTGAGATCTTCTCGGGTTACCCTTGCTGTTCACGCCACATGATTTTATCCCTTCCCTCCTTCCACAATACAACAATTAAGCCAGGGGAACAATTTTGATCATCGCAAGAGGGAGATCTAATCAGACTAATCTACCTCTCGCGGAGTAAACGAAAATATATCCTTCGTGGACGGTTCGTCTGCTAAAGTGAGCGAAGAACGCAATTCCTCTGCTAGAAAACACCATTTACGGACCAAAAAAAAAAAAAAAAAGAAACACTATACGTTTCCTGCTAACATCTCGGGAAAATTGTTTTATCGTCTGCTACGAAACGTTCGTTTCGGCGAAGTGAGGTGGGATGTAGGCTGAGATTGGCATTATCTGCTAATTCACGTTAAAAGCCAATGACAACATGCACTTTTTTTCTTCTTTTTTTGTGAGCCAAATGTAAGTTGTTTTGTTGCCGTACGCAAGCTGACATCGACCGATGGATGAACGAGTACCAAGGACAAGCGCATCAGAGGCCGCGATATCTTTCTCGCCATTTGTGTAATGTTGAGACTTTCACGTCAAAATATTGGCCGACCTTGAAAACCCAAATGGGTAAAAAAAATTATCATTGGTCGACGCGCCCAGCGGGAAGCTGTGACGCCACGTCCAATCAGTAACCGAGAACGCTTTCGCTTTCACCTTGACTCAAATAAAACGCGAGGTGCCCTGCCATTAATGTCATAATACATACTTGATCAATATTTCGTGCTGGGGGTACGAAAAAAGGAGCAAAAACGTTTTGTGCGAATTCCCCCCGTCAGTCCAGAACTTTCAGGGAAGGCCACACTGTGCATATATATATATACATATACTGTAGACGACTAAATTTTCGCGGGGACCTAATTTTCGCGAATTTCGGGAATCGCCCACAATTCGCGAAAAATACGTCCCGTGAACAATTCGGACAATATGTGAACGCTACGGAAGCTGCACTCGATTCGGAAAAATTAAGTCGTTTACAGTATATATATATATATATATATATATATATATATATATATATACATCTGGTGGTACCGTATTTTCTCGATAGTTGTACTCCGCATCCGGCGCGTAGTACGCACAACGTGCCTGGACAGTACGTAAAACAATTTTGATAATCAGCACACCTTGAAAAATGATTACTTTATTAGCCTTTTAAAGAAACTCGTATGATACATAAATCAGCATAACCTTTCAATCGCAAAATCTCTCACAATTCAACGTAATAAACGATGTGAAAAAAAAAAAAAAAAAGATTCCTCTATAGTTTCCCGCTGTATAGATTGTCCTCACTGAGTCCGGAAAATACAGCGCTCCTTTTTTCATAGAACGGCTGCGAACCGGAACAGCCTCGCTCAGACCGTAATCGTTTGTGAAAGCATCTTTATAAATAGCTTACTTAATCTGCCACTGGAATCGTAAGATAAGTGATTGTCCCCAGAATATTGCTTACACAATCCTTTCGAGCTTAGCATTGCACTTATTTTAGGGGCTTTGCTTATTGCTAGTTTATGATACGTGTATTCAGACTTGTACGTAATCCGTTACAAGTAACGAAATTACTTGTAATCCCTTACATTTATGAGTAATTTAGTAACGGAATAATTACATATTTTCTAGAGTAATTTTAAAGTAATTCCCTTACATTTTTTACGTAACGGATTCCTTGTAATCCGTTAATTTTTTTTTTTTTTTTAGGGTCAACTCCCCCTTCCCCCCCCCCCCCCCCCTTTTCTAAAGGAGGGGTTGTATTTCTTTTGGTAAAGTCGAGCGCAGTGACACTGTCACGCGCAAAGGGAGGCTTGGCACCCTTCAGTTCCGCAAAGCCTTTTTTGTTTGCAACACTATTTTTTTAGACCCTAACAACGTCAAAAAACGCAAATAAAAATTTCTACACAAAAAAAAGAGGGGAGGAGCGGCAAGCATCCGTTTTTTTTTTTTTTTGTTTTTTTTTTTTTTGGGGGGGGGGGGGGGTTTGTGATCGAAAACGGGGAGAGGAGGACGCGAAGTGATTGTGTACTTCTTCGAGAAGCTCCAGACGGTAGGTGCACAGACAAGCATTAACAATGTCCTTCTCGTTTATAATGACTACGACCATTTCCATTATGTCCCAACACCAGACATCCACTGAGAGATGTGATAATATGTGAAGATGTTATTGCCACAAGCATCCTCGTTCGTTGCTGCACACTTTTCATTATAATGCAATTAAATGCAAAGGTGCAAGCGAGCTGGACTTTTCATCTTCTCGAAAACCGGATGTATTTTTTCTGTTTCTTTCACCTTACTTGACCCTGTTATAAAAGCTACTTACTTTTTTGTAGTCCAACCTCTAGAGTTGGCCCACTTTATTTGTGAATTCCAGCCAGGTGATCTGAATCACAGTCACCCTCCTTGTGAGTCAGCTTTTTGCGAGCACTTTGAAAATGGTAATAGTCTTCCTTTCTTCCTCCTGTTTTTCCCCCAGCAGGACGCATCTTATTTGAAGCAGATATTTTTACAAATAAACATAATAGTGGCAGACGTAGACTTGATATTCTGGGCTTGGGGATAGAGTGAAACTCGAAAGAGGGGGCCATAGCGCGGTTTACTTAGTACTCTGCCCTTCGCTGCCCGTGGCATCAGCGGACGTCTATCAGGAGAACACCGGAGTAAACTGCAGTCGATTCGTGCTCCGTGTGTTTTTGAACGGCACCAGGAAAGGTACACGTGGCAAACGTGCGTTTACATTTCATTGTTTTAACCGACGTTCTTATTAATTGTTGTTATGAGTGTCCTTCTTTTATTACTTATATTTATTTCCTGGAAACCTTTTTTCATTCACCAATGTCTCAACCGAGGTTTGACCTGTTCAAAACTAAACGAAGATGAATATCGAGCCAAACCTTATTTATCATTAAATTATCACCTTACTGTTACAACTATGTTTTGCTATTGTCTGGAAATATATGCCGGTATAGTAGGATGGACGCATAAATAAATTCTTAGTCTAGTTTCGGCTAGGTGTATAAGGACTTCTATAGCTTTGCGATTTCGAGAATGGAGAATTTTAGTCGATCGGTCCGATGACTCCGTTAACGATACTCGATACTCCGCCGCCGTCTGTGCGCAAATGGAACAGGTTGCAACAATAAGAACTCGAATGACCCTTTTCCCTTTGTTTCTTACTTGAGGACAATATTGTTGAAAGTAACGCCACGAAAGTAACGGATTACTTTTTGGAGTAACGGTCACTTACTTTCATGGAAGGGTAATTGTAATTGTAATAAATTACAATTTAGCCTTGAGTAATTGTAAATGTAATTCCTTACTATTTTTCAGTAACGTGTACAAGTCTGCGTGAATTGCTGTACTGTTGTTAAAGTTATTTTACTTTTGCGACAATTTTTTTAAACTCAGAATAGGGTTTTAACAATTTCTTTTTAGGTTTCCAGCATATTTATGTCGTTGCTATTTTCTGTTTGTTATCTCGATGTGCCTTTTTCTAGTTTTTGCTTAACATCTTTGAGGGACGTATATATGTTGTCACATATCTGATCGATTCACTTCCGTGTGATCTGTTTTCTTCTTACTCATCACTTTTGTGGCATCCCGATTTTGTGTTAAACAGTATCCATATACATAATTATCAGCCGTGCTACGCGTTCCGTGCCTTTGTGTCGAATAGGAAATACTCATGGGACAGGCGCGTGAGCTTGACACGCTTTGTGCAATCTTTGTATCATTCTTCTTTTCTTCAGGGGACGTGAAATGTTTATTAGTATTTTCCTATACTTCACTACAGTTCGCATCGAAGGTATAGTGTACGCGTCTAAAACGATTCTAGGAAGAACGACGTCTCGAAGAAAGAGACTCCCGGGAGTACAAACTGCGGAATTCGCTATAGCTGCTGACAGAGGTACCGAGGAGTAACCAAAGAAGTATCTCAACAGCGGCGGCGGTCTCAAAGGGGGCCTATAACATGGTAGCGCGGTTCCCACATCTCCGCACCAATATAGACGACGTTTAGGGCTAGATTACCGCGGGTTACCTCCGTCGGTGCCAATGATCGACCACCTTGTCCGAGTTTCTCGAATATGGCGGAAGAGAAGACACACGTACCAGAGTAAGGACAGAGTCCTTACGTGTAAGCATTCGTTTGACATCTTGAAATTACTTGGAATCAGTTGGGTATCAACCGGCATTTGACACGTCAACCGCCACCTAAATTGCGTGTAGCGGTGTAAATATGCAGCAAAAACATTTTTGTTTTTGTAAACACATCTGCCAAAAACGAAATCTCACTAGTTGGCCGCAGCGTTGCCAAAGGTACAGGGGTGAGAGCGTAACCCGAGCAGTTGAAAATGAGGGGAAGAAGGAAATTCCCCCTTAGCCGGACTCTTTTTTTGTGAACCCCCCGTCGCTTTGCTCTCCCTCGGAGATCAGCCTGTCACTCAGAATTCGTACAAAAAGAGGCTTTCCTCTTTCTCTCGCCCGTAGCTTCCACAGTAATGCGCCCAACTAGTAAAATAGAGCGTAAGCCCTTCAATTATTAATATATATATATATATATATATATATATATATATATATATATATATATATATATATATATATATATATATATATATATATATATATATATATATATTTAAATTTCAATGTTCCTTTAAAACACCTGTGAAGCGTGGCGGTGAGCTAAAGTTTCCACTCATGCAGCGGGCACAAGGCTGGCACGCGACAACGCAAATGATAAACATATCATCCGTGTTTTTTGTGCGCCAGCCTTGTGTCTGCTGCGCGACTGGAAACTTTAGCGCACCCTCACGCTTCACGGGTGTTTTAAAGGGGTATTCCGGCGATTTTTTTAGCTTCCCCAACTACCTATATCTTCAGAACGGTCTTTACCTTTCCGATATGCGATGTAGTACCGTTAAATTTGGAATAGTTATTGTGAACTCGGCAAGTGAAATGAACGCCAAAAACACCGGTAAAATATACCCGCGCTTTCCAGTGCCGTCAGGTCAGGGAAGGCGGGCTTGCAGGTCGAGTGGTCCGTCTAAAAATGGACTATGCAGAGTATTTGTTTCGTACTGCTGCGCGAGTGCCGGAGCGAGCTTCCAAAGAATTCATTTGATACTATAAAACGGTTTGTAATCAATTAGGAACAAAGTGTATACAGTCAAAAGAGTGAAACCTTGCTGGCCACTGACGTAACTTTTTCATTGTTGCCAGTAGAGACTTTTACTTTGAAAAACACTGTGAGGGCCAACATTGCCACTTCAAGAACTTCGCGAATTTCTTTTTTTTTTTATTATTTTGACCCAGTATTTGGGTTATTATTTCAGCGCTGCTTGTTGGTGTGTTTAGCATATTTGCAGGCAAATCGAGCAATATGAAGAAAACGCCGGAGCACCCTTTTAAAGAATACTCCGGCGATTGATTTAGCTACTCCATCTAACTATATTTTTCGAATCCCCGGCCTTTACCCTTTCCGGCATGCTATTTACTGTCTCGAAATTCAGAATACTTATTGTGAAATCGGCAAACGAAAATGATACAAAAAGCAACATTCAAATATACCCGCACTTTTCACTGCCGTGACGTCAGTGTCGGGCAGGCTTGCCAGTCGAGCAATCAGTCTAAAAAATAGAATATGCCCATCATTTGGTCATTGCTGGGGCGTGGGTACTGCAGTGAGCTTCCAAAGCATTCATTTGACACCATGAAACTACTTGGAATCAGTGGGAAACAAAGTCTGCAGTCTAAAGAGTGAACCTCTGCCTACCATGTTGAATTAACCTGAGACTGAGGTAGAAGAGCGACATCAAAACGTAGACGTCGTCCTTTTAACTTTTTGTCCCTTCTACGTCTTGATGCTTCTTTTCTACATCAGTCTTAGGTTAATTAAACATGGTTCATATTCACCAGCTCACCTGCACCCTTACTAGATTTTCCCTGCCTGCCGCTGGAGTCACTTTTTCGTTGATAATACCCGGACCAGGCGGATGTTTTCGGTCGCGCACCAGTCACCTATAGACCTTTTCCACAAGGGCGCCGCCATCTTGAATTGACGTCACTTCCAGTATGGGCGAAAACGTAACTTTGCCGTTGCCACGCCAATAGAAGACATTTAGGATATAAGCCTAACCGTCACACATTCTCGTTTTGGCTCGCCTCTATTTTTCTACTAGTTACAGGTTGAAACGTTTTACTTTTTTTTCGTCGCCCATACTGGAAGTGACGACAATTCAAGATGGCGGCGCCCTTGTGGAAAAGGTCTATAGCCGCATTTGGAGATTTGTGTTAGTCCTTTGTAACCCTTGTTCCCCTTCTCCAGGGATTCTTATCTCCATTATTGTCCAGCTGGCTTGCACCTTTGCATTATTTGCATTATCACTTTTTCGCAGTAGAGACTTTCAGTTTGAAAAACAAACAAATAAACAAAAAACATCGGGAGGATTAAAATTGTAAGTTATATAACTTCGCGAAAAAAATTACTTTGATCTAATATTTAGGATACCATTTCAACGATCTTGTTGGTGTGCTGAGCAAGTTTTCACACAAACCGGGGATTATAAACAAAACACCGGAGTACCCCTTAATCATAAAATTGACTGATTTAGGCGTTTCTGATTACGCTTAGCAAGATTTTATTTGGAACCGTATTTATTTCGGTACCCCAAGGCTCGAACGCATTACAAAGGGGAAGGGGTCAAAAATAGAGTACAATCAGGAATATACAAACACAATACGCCAGGTACTAAACTATAAAACAAATTAAACAAGTCATGAAATCATACGACAAAACAAACATAGAGGTGATAATGTTAACATATAAGTAAGCAGCCACCGCTCTTTTTTTAGATAGAACAAAGGATGGTATATTTATTAAATGTGCTGGAAAGTGATTCCACTCAGAGGATGTCCTGGGGACGAATGAGTTACAATAAGGTGAAGTAACGATTGTCGAATTCAAATTGGCGATCAACGCCCGGTGAAATGAAAACTGGATTTGATATAAATCTGTTTATTTATACAAATTTTACTTTACTAGTTAGCTAAGTAGTTCGTTCTTGGAATCCCTGACGTCCGTCGTGGCTGACAGTTTATTTTCAGATCGGATTTCTTTTCTTCTCACCCACCCTACACTGGTAGGAATTTCTTCAAGTATTCGGCTGAAACAACACGTATCCGGTATGTATAAAAATACATTTGACATGCAGCATACAATAAATATATTTTTATGCACTCAGAGATATCCATAATTGTCTTCTCAATATTAGTGTCTTTCTCCTAATAATGTCGCTGTAGCTGTTTATCATCTAATGTAACCCCAATGTTTGTGTGCACAAATCCGATACTCATTTTCAGGTACGTTTTTGTGCGTACCAGAATTGTTTTGAGGGCCGGGGGGAAGGGGGGGGGGGGGAGGGGAAAGAAATAATGTTACACGCGTTTTTTTTTTTCAAAGAGAAGAAATCAATACATATTTTGCGTAGTATACATCGGTCTTCCATCATGACACATTGCGCCATTGCCAAAACTTTGCGACCGGCGCTTCTGGTTCACTTATCTGTCTCTACGTGGAGTATTCCCCTTTATTTTTTGCGCCATGTACAAATTTCCGTCAAACGAAATACGTTTTGACATCAAACGTCAAAACGTATTGTGACTGAAAAAAAAACACACAAAAAACAGTAATTTCAAAGGTAAAAAAAAAAGGGTGAGACAATGTGTGTCTCGGGGTTGCCACATGCTGATATCATTATCATGCTCCCTAACGAACCGTTTCATAGCGATATTTCGATCAAAGGGAGGACATCGGTATTTCTAAACAATTTCGCAGAAGTCATCGCACGCATTTTTATAGTTCTTATAGTTACCTTGGAATGTGATATAGTTACTTATAAAACGGGTGGTCGATTCCGTACATGACATACCTAAAGATAGGTGGTCTGCTTATGTATTTCAGGTACATAATTTTCTACGTGTTCATTTATATCCCCTTTCGCCACGTGCAATATTTTCCCCAATAAAAAAAAAAAGCAGACAAATTTAGAACGGAGAATGAACGTTCAATGAGGTGAATTCTTGTGCCTACAAACTAAATCAGAAAAGTGCGCCACGTATCTTGCGTCGGCGACGAAATGGTGATTGAGCCGAAGCAGCGTTATCGTTCAGGGATGTTCTGAACAAGGACACTCGATAACAGCCGAGAAGGGGTTGCGATCTCCCAGAGGACTACAAATTTAATAAAATAAGAATCCTGATCAATTGAGATTCGAACCCCATTCCTATTTTCGTTACAGCTGCATGACAGCGTCAAAAGTGCACCGTCCGACACCGCCAAAAGTGCTCCATCATGGTGTTCGTCATGTTTTTGTACGTGTCCTATTATCGCTGAACAAATCATAAGCAGAAAATGCCCAGTGACTTCCGCTTTTCACACTGCTTGGTTGGTCCCATTAGCTTACTGTTTGATGGTGATGACGCATCGGAGCTTATTGATGACGGAAACGAAACACTAGAAAAGATTGATAAATGGAGTAAACATAATGCAATAAAAATAAACGCCGCTAAAGGGATGGTGAACCGAACATTTCAGTGTCCATAATAAATGGCACACTATCTTTCCATGAGTCAGCAGCCACCGGTGTGAGCGAGCACACGAAACGAAATTGACGTCATCATATACCCCATTCGAGCTTTAAAGGGATTGTCCGGTCGAAACCGGAAGTACTTAAGTTTTCGCGCTCGTTACATCGAGGGAGCCTTCATGTAGACAAACAACATTTTTATTTTGATATGATCTCCCGTTATTGACTAAACCTTTCATAAGCGTATGCACGAAACTGCACCCCGAATTTCGCCAGTGTCAATGGCTGACATCCGTAGGGGCTGCGTGACGTCACAAAACGGAAAGGTTTGTCGGATGGTCGGGATAACAAGCGTTGGTCGATGAATGTCTTGTATTTTGTTTCGAATTATATAGTCTCCTAGGCCAGTAGTTCTTAAATGGGGGTCACGAAGGCCTTCTAGGGGTCTGCGAAGCCCCGCCTCATCAGTCAAGCCCGGCAATAAAAGTTTTTTTGTTTTAGAGCGCAGCTCTTAAGCGGGTTTCACATGCAGCGATTTTGGCCCTAGAGCGGCGCGATTTCTGCCGTCGCGGCGCTCGTGCCGCTCAACCGCTGGTGCTGGCCAGAGCGCCGCGACGGCAGAAATCGCGCCGCTCTAGGGCCAAAACCGCTGCATGTGAACTAGGCTTTAGGCGGCCGTTTCCGGCTTGAGCGGCGTCGCCGTCGCCGTCGGCGTAACCGCGCGGTGCATTATGGGTAAATTTTTCCGAAGGGACCCGAGGTCCTCCCGAAGGAACTCGAGGTCGTCCCGAAGGAACCCGAGGTCCTTCGGGAGGCGAGGTCCTTCGGGAGGACCTCGGGAGGACCTCGGGTTTCTTCGGTAGGACCTCGGGAGGACCTCGGGTTCCTTCGGGAGGACCTCGGGAGGACCTCGGGTTTTTTCGGGAAAACCTCGGGTTCCTTCGAAAGTTGCATGCAACCTGTTGCATGCAGCTGCCAAGCAACCTGTTACATGCAACTGGCATTTAACGAGCTGCATGCAACCTGGTGACGTCATCGGCATCCTCATCGTTACTGATGACGTCATCAGTGACATCACTGATGACGTCATCGTCATCGTCATCATCACTGATGACGTCATTGGCATCCACATCGTCATCATCACTGATGACGTCATCAGTGACGTCACTGATGACGTCATCGGATCGTCATCGTCAAGGTCACGTGACCCCCAAGATCACGTGACCCCCCGAGGTCCCATGACCCCCCCTTCAGTACCCTTCCCTCCTCCTCCTCAAGAGCTGCGCTCTAATTCGGCGTTACAGGGAGTTGTAAACGGCTTTCTTTTTTTTTTTAGGTCGAAAATAAATGTTTGTTTTCGGGCGAGTTTTTTCGCGTGAACGTCAATAAGAGAGGTCTACTTCACACTAGCCCTTAGGTATATCCCTTTATTAAATCTTTATTATATTCAATCTATACCTTTCCTCTCCTCTCGCCACGAACGGGGTCGTCCATTATCTCCGCCGATCCAGAAGGGGTCCGCGAAATATCGATGGTTGAGAACCACTGTCCTAGGCTGTACCCTACTGAAATACGGTTCTTTTTTTGCAGTTCCCAAGCGTGTGCCAAAAAAGTCACGCCTTTAAGCAGTATATTACTCGAAAACAGCCATAAGCTTCGAGCAAACGTATGGCGTTTCGCGCAAACGCAACTGCGACGGCCACCGATTGAATTAGGAGCGCTTGCAAAGCAAAGGATGCAGATTTCGCCTCTGAAGCGGCAACTAGGTACACGAAGCGGCATCTGAGTACATGTACCGGCGGATCCACTGGATCGGTGATGAGGCTGCGGGTCTTTCCCTCAGAGGCGATGACCGCGGGTCGAAGGCGACCGGCGAATCGTTCAAATGCATGTCGTCACTGGACTTGGACGAGCTTGGTGAATCGTAGCCACGCTCGATTTGCATATGCACGTCGAAGAAAATTTGGCTGCACGCGTGCTAAATACAACTTCTGGTATCGTTTCCAGGTGGCCTAGCTGTTGGTTTCGGTTTCGCTGCATAGACAAATTGGTTGATCCGATTTGGGCGAGGAGTGGATGGACGTAGTTTAATATCGTTAGCACAGCATCACACGTCAGCTTACGAGCCTTCTGTCCGCTTATAGCTCAGCTCGTAGCTCTCTTCTGTGAGGTGATTGCTGCATAATTTTCGAAAAAAAGGTGATGCATTCCCGATTACCCCTGGGGCAATGCATAAGTTAAAATAAACCATTGCATGAAAGGGCATCATAAAAGATTGCGTTAAAAAGTATTTGTACTTAATTTGAAAAGTCTATTGTAGTAATAGAACTAGTACATGGAACCCAGTGTACTTACTGCTTTACTTGAAGTACATCACCTCTCACTTACTGTATACCTTACTTTAAGTACTTTTAAGATGTACCTTACCCAACACTGATGGAGTGACTTATGGAGCATGCGAGCACCTCCTATGAAGAGAACATTCAACAACTTGCGCCACGTCATAATAACTGCCGCAATCTGTACGGTGATTATGTGGAGAAGTAGCTAGAGTATCTAGCCACATTTCGTGTATATTAAAAGACTTGTCACCACTTTTGTATATTTTACCCAACTCATAAAAAATTGAAAAAAAATAGCCCTTGTAGATTCAATATTTGAACTTTGAAAAAAAAATTAACAAATGTAGTACCGTGGAAGTGCTGTTGTAACTTGAATGTTGCCCAATTTTGACGCCAACACTTCTAACACGCCTCATAAGATGAGGTAATTAGCGGAACGTCTAAATAAGTAATAAAATAGGTATTACATATCGTTCAAAACGGCGCAATGAAAAATTATGCTCGGCACATTTCTGGGCCTTACCGGATACTAAACCGAGATGCACTGAAAGGAACACTTAACGGGGCAATGCTTGTACCTTCGCGACGACCTCATTTGATAAAAGGCTATCGAAGCAAATCGAAGCCGATTAGTTCAATGTCGCTGTTAAATAATCCCAATCGCCAACAAGCTTGCCCAACATCGATTCCAAACATGGGCACTGACATCGACATGCGGTGACCCATTTTCCTTCTTTCCTGGTGTCAGTGTGCTCCAAAGATGACAAGGTCGTTAATTTGGGATAAAACCTGACTTTCAAGGGATCTCGACGAGTGCTGCAGGCACTCGTCGGTTGAGAGCGGCCGATGATGCCCAAGCACAACTAGCACAGTCAAAGCCTTCACCTCCTCTTCATTCCCCTCGTCCCTGTGATTGGTTGCGCCCAGTGGTTTGGTCATGGACGCATTCCCCCCACTCAAGTGCCCCACCCCTGTCAAAAAACGGGACGAAGCGGAACGCGTCGGGAAGCCTCTCCGCTAAAAGTGCACGCTTTTCGCTTTCCGTTTTCGGTTTGGAGACCCCTTATATCACGGTGCGTCGGCGGCAGCCCCTCCCTCGGCTCAGCACGAAAGCGCGACAGCGTGGACAGTGCGATGCGCATGCTTTTTCCCAGACATGGGCTGTCCGCGTCGCGAGGGGTAGCCGACGCTACGAGATGAGGGACTCATCAGACAATGGGGGGAGGGGGGGGGGGGTCAAATACGCACCATCATGTTGTTCAAGTTTCTGTACGTGTTCTATCCTCGCTGAACCAATCATAAACAAAAAGCCTAGTGGCATGCGTTTTTGACGCTGCTTGATAGGTACATTACCTCTTAACGTCAGCTCCCTAGTGGAAAATGCACCAGGCCGAGGGCTGGTGTAACTTGATGCGACACCAGACTTTTTCACAGATGTGATTTGGGACATTTTCACACCAGCAATCCGTTGTTCTGGCGTGACACCAGCAATCTGGTGTTCCGGTGTGACATCAGGTTTTATTGTGGTGTGAAACCGGAGCACCTGTTGACTGGGTGTTGCTTTACTCACAAAAAGGGTACAATGATAAGTTGGTCAATAATGGTGATGTCATAATTACTTTATTAAAAAAAAGGAAAAAAAAGCACAACATTAAAGCTTCGGAAGCTTTACTGTTGTAGGGAGTTCGCCGTGATCAACTGAAGCTTATCCGGAGCCACTGCCCTGCGTCGAAGGGCCGGACGCCTTGTCGTTCCGCAATTCTTGACCTTTCAGCATTCAGCTTGCGGTTGACTCGTGTCTTAGTTACGTTGATTCGTTCCGCGTACCTCTCCGCGCCAGTTATCTCCTCTACTAAGGCATCATATTCGACAGATGGCTCGATTTCCTTGTCCAGCTCTTTCACGAAAATATCAAATCTTTCTTCGAGCTCACCGATGTCGGTTGGATCCGTGGCCAGCAGGACGCCAATCTCGTTGATGATCTTTGTTGTGGCGGCTCGCAGAGTAGTCCTCTTTCGCTTCAGGCGGTCGACGCCCTCCTGACTCGTAGTAGGCATGATCTGGCCGTTAATTCTCGGGTTTCGCCACCAAAAATTGTAATAATTGCTACCTTTCCTTGTTGTTTTGCTACCAGACCAGGCTCGTCGGAAGTCAGGAAAGCGCACCAACACACACATCTTTTCACCTTCGACTCACAGATTAGACTCCTTTATTTTCTCAAAGTTAAACAAGAATACCGGTGGAAAGAGAAAGAGAAACCCTCGAACAGGCGAGCGCCCCAAGCTGCTCAAGGCCACCCGGGAAAGTGCTGGGGACGAGGGGGACACTCCTTGAGCACAAAGAAGCCCGCCGCGGGGTCTCCGGCGACCAGCAAGACGGGAGGAAACAAGGCACCACGTCGGGGGAAGGGGCGTTACACGAACTAATCAAAAACACGCTCGCGGACGGGGGGAAAGGTCAACAAAAATACAACACTGGTTTCACATCCAACTGCGTCGTGTGCACACCAGGCTGCCTGGTGGGCACATGAGTCCGTGTGGTGTGACACCAGACTCTCTTGGTGTGCCCACCAGGCTGGTGTGCGGGTACACCAGCATTTATGGTGGGCACACCAGGCTACGGTGCTCGATACACCAGCATGGCTGCTGGGCACACCAGATATTCTGTTGTCACACTAGGATTTTCTCATGTCCCAACAGGATTGCCTGGCGTATTTTTCATTGGGGAGCTGTGTCTCGACTGAAGCTGAAACGTAGTATAGTAAACAAAGTACTGGCTATTCTCACCGTTTTTGCTTTCCCGACATACCTCTCTCTCTTCCTTTCGCTCCCCATCTCCTGCTTCTAGCTTTGAACCATGGTTCAATAAGATGTCAAAGGTTCAAAAATCGTTTATCTATGCATAGATAAACGATTTTTGAACCTTTGACATCTTATTCCAATCGTAAGTCACAATCCAGTGGGGCCTAACTTTCAGAGATGAAAAGTTCGCAATACAAGAACACCCGTCCTTTTTTTTATTTTTGTCTAACAGACGGTACATTGAAATACAGCACGTACAAAAAACCACAACCACAACAACATAGAGTGTGTTTTTCATCCAAGAAATAAACTATGCCTCTCCGAATGCTTAGTCTCCGCCCACATGTAGCGTTCGTAGTCGGGACCAGATGGCAACGTCGCAGAACTATCCGTTATCTCGTTCAAAAGTTACAAAGTATTTCCTAAACGCATCAATGAGAAAATGGAGCCCGTTCCCGGGTAGCTGGTGCCATCCATCTTCACGCGTTCGTGGACTTCGTCGGTTACCATTTTCTCGTCGCAACTTACCGAAAACAAAAAGTAACGAAATACGTTGCTTGCAAATAAAAGGAAAACGTCTACCTCATACGTCACCTCGAAATAAAAGGAATGCACTACAGTTACCGTTACCGATAAAAAAGTAACGCACGTTACTTTTGCGCTTTTTTTAAATTATGATTTAACACATTTTATTGTTTTGCCGGTACAGGTAAGCATAATAGCCAAATAGTGTATCTCAAGAAACATTACGTTCATGCAGAAACTGGATATGATGAATTTATTTTTTTACGGTTTCACCT
Source organism: Ixodes scapularis (assembly GCF_016920785.2). NCBI lineage: Eukaryota > Metazoa > Arthropoda > Arachnida > Ixodida > Ixodidae > Ixodes > Ixodes scapularis. The sequence continues at coordinate 2,204,663 of NW_024609876.1, forward strand.
ATATACTCACAAGAAAGAAACGCAAAGAAAAACGTAAAATATTCAAAAATGCACATAGCTTGGCCCGTTAAAACACAAACAAAAATTGAAGTGTAATTTTTTTAGTCTTCGGAAGAAGTAAAAAGTAACAAGTATCGCAAGTACGTCACCATTTACTGTTTTGAAAAATAAAGTAACCAGTACGTTAATACGTTACCGGTAACGCAGTTACTTGTAACGCGTCAACGCGGACACTGGATAGCGGCAAGTCCTGATACTGAAGTATCTAGTATCTGGTATCTATCTGACGCTACATTTAGACAGAGATTGAGCTTCCGGAAATTCCTTATTTATTTTTGCAAAAACATTTCTTTTTTTTTTTTTTTGGAGGGGGACATTTTATTGGAGTGTAATTCATTGCGCATTCAGGGGCGAACCAACCGGGGGGGCAAGGGGGGCACTTCCCCTCCCCCCCCCCCCCCCCAGTTCTCAGAGTGGGGGTGGGTGCAAGGCATGTGTTTTGCCCCCCCCCCCCCCCCCCCCCCCCTCCCCAGAAACAGCCGGCGGCGCCCAAGGGATACGAAGGGCACCGCCCCCCGGCCCTGGAGGGTGGAGGGGTGTTTGCCCTCCAACTCAAAAACAAGTTGGTACGCCACTGGCGCAGTTCCACTTTCATGAACAGTGACAGACGCAGCCTCCTGTTCATTGTCTCACTGTCACACAATGCAAGTGCCGCACAAAGCTTGTCAAGTGCACCCGGTTACGCTTCTCGTTTATCAGCAGAGTGGAGATAGTATCGTGCCAAAATGCCATCGTTATCTCCTCCTCGAAAACGCGATAGGAGCGCACATACAAGGGTCACGTATGGTTCGTGCAACCGACGGGTTTTTCTCAACTCTAGAGAGCCTAAATTCAAGAGAGGGAGCAATTGAGACTATTGAGAACCTTTGCCATTTAATGGCAGAAGCCTCTTGCGCATGCGTTGCGATGTCACGCGACGAGAAGGGAGATTGGCGAGAAGGCGGAAACGCTTTCAGACGATAAAAACGCCTTCGTCACCTGCTCTTGTTCCAAACGCGGCCCGTAAACTGGGAACCGGACGTTTCGGTACCGGACATTTCGGTACCGGACGATTCGGTGCGGACGTTTCGGTACGCGGTCGTTTCGGTACACGGTCGTTTCGGTACACGGTCGTTTCGGTGCGCGGTCGTTTCGGTACGTGGTCATTTCGGTACGTAGTAATATCAGTACCGGTCTTTTCGGTACCAGTCATTTCAGTTGAATGCGCCGCTGACCTTGACCTGCCCTGCTGACCTATATATCCCCGTCATGCATACACCAAAAACAAGGAGTGCGCCTTCTTTTTTTTTTTAATTCGTACTTGCGACGTTTTGTCTAGCCTCTGGTTATACATGGCTTCAATGAAGTGATGTCATTCAAAAAACTCTTTGATGACCACCAGAGTAGAAAGGAAGGAGATCCCTTCTTAATAGGATCCTCTTTTGTGCCTCCCGGATTTGCACAGACGTCGCTATTCTCCCCCCAGAAGATTATAGAAGATTAACCCGTTACTCAAGATTTTTACAAAAGCAGCTTCCCTCTCCTCCTCTTACATGGTGGTGAAAAGTATGCGATGTGAAGTCGGTGCAAGCCATGTATATAAGGTGGTTAGTTTTCCTGTCCGTCATTGCCTGTTTTCGCGCATCGGGGCTAGATCTTCGGCGATGGCTTCCTTTTTACCGAGCAAACGAGGAGGACTCAAGCTTTTATTCGATGGGTTCGAATACGACAAACAACGAGAGAACGGCGACAAGGTATGTGCGGTCTTATATTTCGTAAAAAAATACATGCTGTATGACTTGCATTTAAATGCTACCCACTTAAGCACGACTTCTGTAGCTATCAGTGAACGTTGATATTCAAACACAAACTTTTCTATGTCGGCTTACACTGCCAAGTACCCGCTATTAGAAAGAGTCGTCCCATCTAGCTTTCACGATGCAAACTTCTTACTTTATTAAGACATATGCAAATACAAAATTTGCCACGAAAGAAATATTTAATTTACATCTATATTGCCACCCGCAGAGCGCAGAAAGCAACACTTGGTCACGGTCTCCTAGAAGATTCCTGTTCATTCTCGCACCAGAAGTAACTTTCCCTCGGCTTTGTTATTCTCGAAAGTGCCAGTTCATCCTCGCCCCGAGCGCGCGACGCTCGAGCCTTCTTTGTCAAACTTTCGAGATAGTGACGCACGGTAGATAAGCAGCTACCCGCGACCTTGTGGAGTCAGTCTCGCTAGCGCTCTGTAGTGCCGCCGAATCGCCGCCCGATTTTCTGCTGCCTCGACGCTCTTTCGTTACTTATTTTTGTTTGGCACAAGTTCACCAATTCAACCTTTATCCTTCAGTTCACTTTTCGGCTTCCCGTCAACTTCATTCGTGACAATATTAAGACCTTCCATGTATATGGCTCCTGCAAGCGGATACTAATGCATTGCATGACGACCTTGCAGATCTACTGGCAGTGTAGTCGAAAGCTCGAATGTAAGGCCCGAGCTCACACCATCAACGGAGACGTGGTCAAAACGGTGAACGACCATACACACGGGCCATCGCTGCTCGAACAAGAGGCGAAATTTGCTTACGCCGCCATGAAGGAAAGGTCCCAACAGACGGAAGAAACTAACCAGTGCATCGTCGGCAATTTCGTGGAAGCAACGTCTGCGGAGTCACGGTGCTACCTGCCCTCCCAAGCAACCATGAAAAGAAGTCTGAGGTGAGTTGGAGCAGTTAATTATCTTCGATAATCAACTCATTATTTGTAGTTCTATGTAGAAGTGAATGTCTTGCACGATTATTGTTTTTATGCATGTGTAGAAAACGGGTCCCTATCAAAACGCCGAAAATCAAGAGACCGAATTAGGAAAAGGCCGAACGTCAGTACACCGCAGGATTGAAATGCCGAAAAATTTAAATGCCGAATAGTCAAAATCTCGAAAATACATAACGATGAAACCCATGTGACACGAGCCTGTTTAACTCGTTCTGCAAAGACACGAGTATCAGTATATCAAACTGATGTAAAATTTTGTATTCTTCTATCTGTCGTAAAGGTAGGCGTATCAGTAGGACAAAACAGCTCTCATTAGCCAGCAAAAAAAAAAAAAAAAAGCAGTGATGCCCAGTGTTCAGAGTACAAGAGCAGCAGCAATGTGCGGCAGTAATCATTTTATCGATGGAGCGATCAGAGGCCAACCCCGCCGCTCAGAAAGCCAGAAGCAAAAGTTGCGCGAAAATCATTTGGCAGCTGCTCTGGGCAACCGGGACGATGTCAACGTTCTAAGCTTTCTTTAAGGAATTGCACACAACTTATCTGTCTAAAATGCAATAAACACGGAATCGCTCTGCTATGCAACGAGATATGCAGTAATACATTTTTCCTTTTTTGAAGACTTGAACCATGCGAAGGGAAGCTACACTTTGGGACCTTTCAGGGCTATTAGAAAAGAGGGCGAATGAGCGCACATTGGCCGGCGGAACTTCTCCCCTAACTTTGATTACATTGCCAAGAAAATTTATCGTGCCAAGAAACTTTATATTTCTTTATAACTAGGTGATGTTTCGGCATCTTGAAACTTCGATGTTTTGACTTTTTGGTTTTTCGAATTTTTGGTATTTTCGGCTTTTTGAATCTTCGGTGTTTTAAATTTCGGCATTCCGATAATTCGGCATTTTGATTTTCGGCGTTTTGAATGCCACTCGTAGAGGACATTCCTCTATGCAGCGTTTTAATTACATTAGAGAGTTTTAGTAGATCGTTTCAAAACCTCCGATAGCCCCGATAACGATACTATGCATGCGCAAGGGAGGCGGTGGCGGAGTATCGGGTATCGTTACCGGAGTCATGAGGACGATTTACTAAAAATCTATATTATGTACAGAACAATTTATAACTGAGAAGCGAAATCATCTTAAAGGGAAACGGAAGCGGTTCTGTATCAAAAAAAAAAAAAAAAGAAAGAAAAAAGAAAAACATAATTTGCCTTCATTTGGCCTCCGGAATCACGAATATCAAAATTATTTTTCAATTTGGTGCACGGGGGCTGCAGAAAATGTTTTAAAGTACCGTTGAAGCCCACCTTCCCGGAGCGTTACGTCATATTCAGAGTTTTCAGAATCTCCGCTATCACGCATCTTCAGCGCCTATCAAAGGTGTGCACGCGCACTCTTGCTATTTTCAGAAAGGTCAGAAAAAGACGTCACGACTGGTGTCAGTGCTGGGGAAGCTTTGCAATAGCACGCGCTGTCCACACGAGCGACACGCGCTTGGCGACCCAAAGGTCTGCATATGACGTCACGAGTGGTCAGAGAGTTTTCGTGTTTTTTCGCGTTGAATTGCAACTTCGGGGAAAACAAACGTGATATTCAGATTCAAGGGATAAAAATACTCTAGAATTCACTTCTAAATCGGTTTTTTTTTTTCAAGAACATCTTTAGCTTCCCTGTAAGTCGGGGCGGGGCGGTCCTGGGCTCGTGTTGGCGTAATCGCCTTCTCTTTCCTCGCTGGCTGATCACTGCACATGGATGTAAACGATGGCGGATATAAGGGAAAGCAGGAGTGCTCGCTTGGAATGAAGAGCGTGCTGGTAGGGGTAAAGTATAAATAAGGGAAGAACATGAAAGACGAGGATGGACAATATGCCACCCTCCTAGCCATGAAACACACCTCTCCTAATTCAACAGTAGTGGCAATACCTTACTAGTATACTGTTATCTCTTTTCGTTTCAAGGAGACTTCGGGCCCACGAGACACGGCCTCATCCGTTGCCCTCCCGCCTGCAGGACGTCGTGATTCCAGACGAATACGCCGTGAATAAGGATGGAGCACCGTTCCTTCTTCATGATTCCGGTGCGACTGACGCAGAGCGCTTCATTGTGTTCTGTAGCCCAGACATGCTGGCGCTGCTAGGCTCTTCACGGCAGTGGTTTGCAGATGGGACCTTCAAAGTTGCACCTGCTCTCTTCTACCAGCTGTATACAGTTCACTGCAAGGTTAACGGCGCGGTCATCCCTGCAGTGTATGTTTTGATGAGGTCTAAAACAGAAGCTGCATACACTAAGCTGCTCTCGGTTCTAAAGAGCAAGTGTGCCGCTGCTGATCCTTCCACCGTTCTACTGGACTTCGAACAAGCAGCTATTAACGCATTTAGGAGGGTGTTTCCGTCTTGTCAAGCTCTTGGCTGCTTCTTCCATTTGTGTCAATGCGTGTACAGGAAGTTGCAAAGCGAGGGTCTTCAAGAGTCGTATCGGGTCGACGGCGCGTTTAACCTGATGGCACGCATGATCCCCGCAATTGCTCTCGTACCCGAAGGAGATGTCTTTGATGCCTTCGAGGCGTTATCGACGATGCCAGGATTTCCTCCGGAGTTGCTACCGGTCTTGGATTACTTTGAGGACACTTTCCTGGGACGTCTGACAGCCCGCGGCCGAAGGGATCCAAGGTTTCCAGCCTCTCTCTGGAACCACCATGCAACCGTGCTCCGTGGCGATGCAAAAACAACGAACTCTGTGGAAGCGTGGCATCGAGGGTTTCAGACCCACGTTCAATGTCACCAGCCAAGCCTGTGGAAGTTCCTGGCCGTCTTGCAGAAAGAAGACGCCCTGAACCTGCACCGCCTCGAGCGTGTCATCATGGGGGTTGAAGAGAAATCGGCGAAAAAATATAGAGAATCCGCTTCTCGGCTTCAGACGCTTGCGGCGCGCTTTGCAAGAGCGGGCATCATCGGCTATCTGAAAGGTGTAGCTAACAATGTTTCGTTTTAGCATACTGTACCATTTTCGAGATGGTCATGTTATTAAAACTGTGTGCCTCCAATGACTTTCATTTGTTTCTCCACGTCATTGATAATGATCGTTAATCCTGGATAAAATTATAGCACGCCTAATACTTTCTAAATTGGTTAGTTTCTGCTTGTAACATGTATGTATGACAGACAATAGAACTGACAAATACGCAAGTTCTCACATTTGCAGAGAACACGCCCGTTTCCCTCCAGCACAGCCCTCGATGTTTATATCAGAAATTGCGTAAATAACATTAGATATTATGTATTTATAAGAAAATAGATAAACTTGTTAAAGTGTTATCTTTTATCTTGAATGTGAGCAGATAAAGTATATCGGCCAGTAATATTTAAATTGGAAAAAAAGAAAAAAAATACCTTCTGGCGCTCTCACAACCAAAATTTCCCAATGCACTGTTCGCCGAAATTTTCGGTACCGAAATGTCCGGTACCTAAACAACCACGTACCGAAATGTCCGGTACCGAAACGACCGCGTCCCGAAACGACCGCGTACCGAAATGTCCGCACCGAAACGTCCGGTCCCGAACTGTCCGGTACCGAAACGTCCTAGACCCCCGTAAACTACGTGACTCGATCGAGCAGTTATAACACTCTGAAATCTAGGCTGTCTACGCAACTCCAGACGAGACGACGCCACAAGGAATGAGAGAGAGAGAGAGAGGAGGAGAGCTGCCGCCTATTTCAGGTGTGCATAGAAAAACTCTCTGGAGGCCGAAATGTGAAACGGAGAAAAACGAATGAAATAAATAGCTTTGAAGAACGAAGAACACATTTACTATTTATGAGAGTCGAAACGCCAAACAAGTGCGATGCTTTTACGTCAAAGGTAGTCCATGCATCATTCACTGTTCATGTTATTGTTGGTGTCATCGTGTCGATTAATCCAGCGGCATGGCTCCACTGCCCCAGAAACGTTTGGACACTGGCCTTTCAATCAATTAATCAGTCAATCAATCAACCAATCAATCAATCAACAAATCGATCGATCAATCAATCAATCAGCCTTTTTAAATTATCACTAGCGGCTCATAAGCCTACCCGTTGAAACACCCAAAAATCAGTTAATGACGTGTTTAAAGTATGATTTCTGAAAACACAGATTGGCGCAAAAAATAACGATGTTAGTAAACTGCATATAAAAAATGATGGATTCTCGAAATTGAAGTTCTCTGCGGCATCGAAACTATACTGCACCGAAATAGATACTAATATTTATACGAAACAGTGATTACCGCAGAGTTAGTGGCCTCTCCCAGTCAAATTAGTGCACGTAACTACACTCAATTCCATCTTACGTTCGGCCGCAGCGGATGTTACGCGCCACCGGAGTCAATCCAAGGCCGTGTGAGCGTTACATGACGCGCGAAGAGCGTATCACGTGCTGACTTCACAGTGCTGGACTGGCTCTGTGAACGGAAACTTGCTGAACGTATACTTGCTCAATACCTCATCGTTCAAGTCACTGACTTAGAAACGGTAGGATTCCACCTGAGGATATCCTATTTGCGGAATTTCAATTTCTCGAGCAGCATTTTTTTGCTGTTCTTAAAAACGCGCACTTAAGCCCGTTTTTTGTTTTTTTTTAACGATTAGGTCGTTTTTAGTTTGCCGCGTCGGTTTCTTGAAATCTGACACCAAATTTTTGAACATGCGACTTTCGTGAGAGAGAGAGAGAGAAAAAATACGATCCAAGCGTATACAAATTAGGGTTACAATTGGTAACGAGAGATTGCTTCTTTGCACGGTTCGAGATGTTGCCTACATTGCGATATTTACTTGCACTGGTGTATTTGTTTTCCCCTTTCCTCTGTGACCGAAGGAATATTATCTCCGTGTTGCTGTTATGTGCATTAAAAATATTTTGTTTCTGCTGTCTGTGCAGGTGAGATTTGCTTGACGATGTGTTTTTGTTTTCCGTTCCTTTGATGTTGCTGGCTGGTCGCCACCTAGTTGCAAGGCTGCAGATAAGTCAACCATTTTGACTTTATGCTCCTGCAGCCTGCATCAATGCTTGATGTAAGATAAAATGTATGTTCAACCATGCTTCGCTTTATAAGTGATTTATTGATTCATTAATTGATTTTAACCCCGCTCTGAAGACACTAATACAAACTTCCACACGTCGACTTCCTTCCCCGAGTTCCATGCAGCCGGGGGTAACTTGCTCTTATAAGTACTCCCCTCTCATGGAACGAACCTCCATTTCACTAGGGTGGCGTCAAGCGATCTTCGTCGTCCTGAACTCAGACGCTGCGGTGTTGCCCCCTTCCACGGCAAGTCGGGAAATCTTGGCTCTTGCAGCCTCGTCGTACATCCCTTACGCTTTTTTTGGTCTGTTAGGGCTGACGTCAGATTGGAGACATTTCACGACGAGGCTGCTCCCGGCTGCATTTGCGGTCGGAGTCAACACCTCTTCGATGGCAAGGCTGACGTGCTTGACTCTCTACGTCACCTTCCGGAGGCCAGCACTGAGCACACATTGGACACGAGGGATGCGTCAGCGCTGGCTCGTGTTCAGCGTTTGTGGATACAAGTTTTGCTCTGTACAACAATAAAGGCCCGTTCACCCATTTGCACTTGTCTACGACCGACTAAGACAAGACCGCTTTTCAAGGGGCACTAAAGTGTTCTTAAAGATTCTCGTTTTATGATAATAACTCAGTCTATGAGCTCTAAGTATCAAAAAAAGAAAAAGAAAACGAAATTGCAATCATGCGCACCGATTTGCGTATTAAAAAATTGATCAAAGATCTTGATGCTTACCGTTGGCGCAGAACGACAGATGGCGCTACCGAACCTTGCTGTATAAGGTCCCTGATAGAGACATTATTGCTGTATATGGTCGAACGACGGACGGATCAATTGTCAGTCACTCGCGAGCGATTGGTCCCCGCGTAGACGAGCGGGACTGGTCAGCCGCTCGTCCGCGCAGGACCACATCGCTCACAAGTAACTGACGAGCGCCGTCCGTCGTTCTACCATATTCAGCAAGGTTCGGTAGCGTCATCTGTCGTTCTGCGCCAACGGTAAAGCGCGAGACACATGCGCGAAAAATCCATCCGATCCGACGTCCGAACCGACAGTCCGAACGCCGCTCCGAATTGCCGCACGCGACAGTTTGAGACACACGCTTCCAGCCGGGAACACATTTGCGAAAAAAAGCCGAATTTTGTGCGAAAACCGCACACGAAAACCGCACTGCAACTAGGCTCCTCCCCTTTTCCGAAAATCGGGAGCGGTTCGAAAGATCTGCAGCGCCAGATATTTTCGCACGGCGCCTCCGAATTCGGGCGAAAGTCCGGAACAGGACGGAACGAAAAGATACGATCGGCTCGCAACATGGCGGCTCGCGCCGCTTCGGAAACAGCGCAGGCAACATCGTATGCCATCCCTGCGTTCTCATCTCAACCTTCGTACAAAACCCCTTCTGTCTTTATCAAAGGGTGGTGGTACAAAGGCTCGCGTGGCATTCAACGAGGTTTTAATAGCTGAAGTTTTAATAGGCGCGAAATATGGGACGCCAGTTCGCCAGACTACCGATCCAGCTTACTGAAGTCGGAGCACGAAAACCGCAGTGCATTGCGATTTCCGCGCGCGCATTCCACCTCATGTGGCTTGTCTTCCGAAAATCGCAAGCTACGATTTTCGCAGCCTCCGATTTCTCTCCGATTTTCGGTTCGTTTTTTCGCAAATGTGTTCCCGCCTTCCGACCTTACATGCGACACGACGATCCGTTCGGCTCCGCCCAGGACCCAGGAGATCCAAGCGTTTCAGCGGACTCCGGAGGTCATCTCTAGTCCCAGGTGGACGGTTCAACTCGCACGAGCGAAATTACGAGCTCGGTTCTCAATAGCGCGTGCATTATTTGCTGGGGCCATCTTTCTCGAATGAATCAGCGGGATTCACGCGTCCGGCTTCCCCTCGCCTGCCCCGTTATCGCGTTCGCTTCGTCCCGCCAGACCCAGTACGTCATCATGACGTTCGCGCTAGCTGTGCTGTCATTGGCTGGACGCATCCGACAATCCGTCCGCCGTGCGAAACTATCTGGCGCGTTGGACGCACGTCGGATCGCCGATCCGACGCCTGAAGCGACCAAATTTTTCGGATCAGGCAGTCGTATTGCCGGATCGGACGTCGGATCGGATGGATTTTTCGCGCATGTGTCTCGCGCTTAAGCGTCAAGATGTTTGATCAATCTTTTAATGCGCAAAAAAGTCGCGCGTAAATGCAATTCCGTTTTTTTTTTCTTTTTAGGATGTTTAGAGTTTATAATTGGAGTTATAACTATAAAGCGCGAGACACATGCGCGAAAAAAACATCCGATACGACGTGCGAACCGCCGGAACGACGTCCGAGGGCGAGGGTTTTCGTCGCACCGGAGCGTCGGACGGGCTCCGTCCGGCGGAATCCCGGACAAAAGCTCACCGGACAAAAGCTCACCGGACAGAAGCTCACCGGACAAAAGCTCACCGGACAAAAGCTCACCCATTTTTTCACAGACCCGGACAAAAGCTCACCCATATTTTCACAGACCCGGACAAAAGCTCACCACGAGAAAATTTCATGTCGGTCTTAACACGAGTGCGGAAACTTAGGTGCATGCGTGCGACACAAAAAGGTAACGATAAATTAAATCTGACAGGCGCATGGTTTGTTGATTTTAGTAGAAACAAGTTTATTTATCGATTGGTTCGAGGCGAATGCAGTCCCCCACTAGCTCCAGCAGTCTTGGTAGATCTCGATGTACATGCAAGCCCTCGCAAATATTTCTAAGACGATTCTGCACGTGCAGAGTAATTTTTCGCACCCGCTTTACGGTGGGCTCACCTCTCCGGGCTTTTGCCAATGCCGTGGCAACGAGCGCCTGATTTTGCTGTAGGCATTCAATCAGCTTCAAGACGCTTGGATGGGCGTGGCCGACGAGCTTCTGGAACCCGGTACTCCTTTCGCAGGTGTTGCTCATCCGGTCTTTATCTTGAAGAGTGGTGTCGTACATATTCCACCGTACCGGGGGAAACTCCGGTCGCCGTCGGCGCAGAGTCAGGCGAAGGGAAGAATTCGCTCTGGCTGCCGCCGCAGATGGAACAGAAGCATAACGGAAGCGGCCGTTGAAATACGTGCAATCAAAATAGTTCAGCAGGTAACAATGTCACCGGTAAACTTTTCCCTGGTGGTTAGTTCTTGTGGAACAAGCTGTGGTGGAAGGAACCCGAGCCTATCTAAAATCCTGCACAATTTTTTAAATTGGTCATCTGTCTTGTACTTTTCCAAAAGGCCGAACTCCCGTTCTTTCAAAGTATTTTTGAAAAATTCGCAACTCACTGGTGGATGAGGTACAAGTTCTCCTAAAAATGGTCCAATGTCCACTGCGTCCGCACTTTATTTCAGCCCGTGTTTCGCCCGGGTAGGAAAGAAAAAAGAAATCGAGGTGAGCTTTTGTCCGGGTCTGTCAAAAAACGGGTGAGCTTTTGTCCGGGTCTGTCAAAAAACGGGTGAGCTTTTGTCCGGTGAGCTTTTGTCCGGTGAGCTTCTGTCCGGTGAGCTTTTGTCCGGTGAGCTTTTGTCCGGTTACCGTCCGGCGACGGCATGCGACCAACTTGCTAGATATCGCCGCACGCACGGTCCGATTTTCGGAAAGCCGCAGTGGCCACAACCAATGAGCACGGATGGCGAAGGTCATGTTGTCAAGTGGCTTTCGGACCGATCGGGCGAGAAGGCGCTACGTGGTTCGGGGAAGCGGATGTGGCGATGCGCGGTGCGTCACGCGAGGCGAGTCGTTCTGAAGGAAACGTACGCCATCGAGTTTCCCGCGCGCACAAAACGAGCTGCTGATTTCGCGCGCCAAAGCAAGTCTGCCTTCCGGGACCGATCGAGACCGTCGAAACCCGAATATACTCCGTTTCACCTTACGATGGACAACAGCGGACGCTACGAGCCATTCCAATGTCATGTGAGTGTCACGTGAACTTCGGGAGAGACGCAGCAATGCGCGCGGTACGTAGTCACGTGATTTGTACGCAGTGCTCCTTTCGCTGGGATGGCTCTAAGGTCCGCTGCGGTCCTTCGCGATTAAGTGATGTTGAGCAGAAAAATAGCCTCACGGAAAATCTTCACACACGCACACTTTAATAGAAGGTAATAAAAATATTATGTTTGTTTTCAAGCCAGAAAAACCAAGAGGCGAGGGAAGTATTTTAGTTTTCTAGGCTAGGTGGCGCGAGCTACCGCCCGTTATAACTATAGCCATTAGTATCTATCCATCCATTTGGTGGAGGGACACCCGAAACTGGGCGGAGCTGAACGGAGCGACGCAACGACGCGTCGAAAACCATGTGTCGCGAACCGTCCTCTGCGGCGATTCGGAGCAGCCATCTTCCCGACAGTTCGCACGCCGGATCGGACAGTTTTGACGCGCATGTGTCTCGCGCTTAAAACGAGGATATCAAAAAGCACTTCAGAGCCCCTTTAGCTTTTCGTGAAGGCTTAAAACCGGTCTTGTCTTACTCGGTCGGAGTAAAGCGCCGTTCACACTCCTGCGACCGAGTAAGACCGAGAGAGACCAAACCGGTTTTTAAGCCTTTTGCGACTTCTTAGGACCGAATGCGCTACAGCGGAGCTGGTCCTAAGAGATCGCAAGAGGCTTAAAAACCGGTCTGGTCTTACTCGGTCGCAAAAGTGTGAACGGGCCTTAAAGCGCAAGTACGTGAACGAGCTTTAACCTTCAGAATCAAGACGGCGTACCGCAATAACCACGTGACCTAATAACAGCACGAAAGTCAAGGTTATTACTTTCTGTAAGCAAGTTCGGTAGGGGCGGAGTGGAGGGGAACATTTATTGGAATTCTCTGACAGTAGGAACGCCATTCTCGCCAAAACCGCTGTTACAAAAAAAAAAAAAAATGGCAGTGAATTTGATTTATAAAGTTCTCTAATGCATAAAATTCAGATTTTAGGAGCAAATTTTTCAATTGTTTAGAAGACATTAAACAGTCGTTCCGGGAGTGAAAAACTGCATTTTTATCGATTTTTAGGAAACAGAATGTGTGTGTCGATCACGTGACTAGGGAGGTGGTAGGTGGACGGGAAGCAAATGGGGAGGGAGGGGGAGGAAGGGGAGAAGGGCACTGTAACAGGGGCGAGGGTGGAAGGAGGGAAGGGGAGAGAAAGAGCAGGGAGGGAGAGGAAGGCAGATGTGGAAGGGGAGAGTCAACACCTCCTAGATAAAAAATCATAAGGGCTGAATTTTTCTGCGCTACTAAAGACGGCCATTGTAGGGCACCGATTGGACACGACTACGGCGTCCGCATTCGGCTGGGGTTCGTGTGGAATCACTGAGAAGACAACTGCTAGCCGAACGCTGACGTCATAATCGTGTCCAGCCTGTGGCCTACGGCGGCCTCCTTTAGTGACGCAGGAAAATTCAGCCCTTATGGTTTCTTATCTAGGAGGTATTGGGAGGGTGCACTGCAGAAGGCTACGGAGAGGAGTTGGAAGAGGGCGGGAGACGGAAGGGGGAAAGAGGAATAGGGAGAAGGAATTAATAGGGAATTGTAGTAGACCGTTCCCGCAGCCCGCTAAGCACCCGGATAGCGCTCCGTAATCCGCCACAAGACCTTGAACTATGCAGACAAGGCTGGGGGCGCGCATGCGCAGCTGCGACGTTTCCTTCAGGGATACCGTAGCGGAGGAAAAAAACGATCTACTACAACTCCCTAATGTGTCAAGTGACGTATTTTTCTCCGTTAAATTTAGCGGAGAAGCTGATTTGGTGTGTCACATGACCAAGGAGGAGGAGGAGGAGGGAGGGAATGATGGAATGTGAGAGGCAGAGAATTCGAGGTAGGTGAGAAGGGAGGGCAGACGGAGGGGGAGCGAGGGTAATGGAGGCAGGTGGGGAGGCAAGGCAGGGCCGTATCCAAGAGAGGGCTAGGGTTAGGGTAACCCTCGTGACGTCATTATGGGAAACTTTCCATAATGCAACGCGCGATTACGCCGACGAGGACGGCGACACTCCTCAAGCCGGAAACGGGCGCCTAAGAGCTGCGCTCTAAAAATATATACACGAACTCATCTCTGTTACGTCACGGCGCGGTGGTGACGCGTCGGACGCACTTCCGGTCCGGGGCTGTGGGCGGAAGTGCCCATCTGAGACGTGCATTCCTGCGTTGTTTTGAAAGGAACCAGACAAAAACCTGCCTTCTTGTCAAAATGCTGCGACTGGGACTGTACCAAGAGGGTCGAGAAAGGTTTGAAGGTCAGTTTTCATGCGCTCGGTTCGTCCGAGAACGTGCATATGTGCCGTGCAAAGGGAAAACCAGACGCCGTCGGACCACGATTGCTTGGGCAGGAAGCATTTTGGGTTGAATTCACGGATACTTCTGGCCATCAGATTTATTTGTTTTGTTCCAAAATGAACGCCGGAAAACCGTCAAGTTGTACGGTCCACCTGCGGACTACGTTCAGTGCGTCTTCAAGTTCAAACGGTCGCCTGATCGTTCGAACTGTCGTCTGCTTTTTCAAACGTTTCTGCTTGTCGTCTGCTCTTTTAGAGGACACCGGCCCGTAGACCAAACGTGGGCCGGGTACTTGCGATAAGAAGTAAGTGCAGGCCTCAAAAGACTTAAGTTTGAAGGTTGGTAAGCAGGCTCGACGTAAACAGTAGATACAAGGAGATGTTGATCATTGTTACCAGTGGTCATCATCGACTTGTTATGCCTGATTCACTTGGTTAGATTCTGCTTGCGATTTTCAGTATCGACGTCGACCATCTCAGCTACGGTTCACGCTTTTGCAGTCCGAGCGACGTCGCTACTGAAAATTGCGAGCGAAATCTCATCATGTGAATCAGGCTTTAGCGTACATTCTGCGGCGTCCACGCGGAATGAATCGCCGCATGTCAAATTATTCAAGTGAAGTTTTGCGGTGTAACGAGCCTCGTTAATTTCGCTGACGCCGCTCAAGTAATCAGACATCGTTAGGAGGACGTAGAATCAACATTTCCAGCGCGAAAAAGAGCGCGGGGACTCACACCGACGCCGACAACATCGCATTTCAATGGTTTGTTTTTGGGCGACGGCGAGCTTCTTGCCCACACCCCCATCGCGCATGCGCGGCGCCGGTGGCGTCCGCTAGGGGCGCTCCGGGCGCTCAGGTTTGTTTGTAAACATGAGTTGGTGTATAAAGTGTTAAGGAGTATACGGAAATAAGTGATGGCACTGGGACTGTTTTTTGGCAATTGGGTACTGTGCATTCAATCAGAGGTTCAATCAGGATTAGAAATTCGACAAAGAAGCGTAGGGAGATTGGCACTGGGAGCACATGGAAAAACACCAAATGAGGGAGTACAGGGGGACATGGGATGGTCATCTTTTGATAGCAAGGAGGCAATTAGTAAGTTGAAATTTGAACAAAGGTAGACCGAATTGGATGATAATCGGTGGGCACGAAAGGTATTCAAGTATTTATACATGAAAAGTTTAAACACAAAACGAACAAACCGAACCCAAAAACTTACAATTAAATACCTACACACTGGTAATGGGGCTGAGCAGACTACTTCAGTGAAAAAGAGAGTGAAAGAGGCAGAACAAAAATGGGGAGGGAAGAATGCAGGAAACATCACCTCCAACAGTGTACAGGTCATAAGAACAGGACATAAAAAAGGAAAATGGGTTTGGCAATTAACTGGATTTTTCTTTACTGTTTGAGGCGAGAACGGAAGTTTTGAGGACGAGGACGTATAGGGCTAAATTTCAGGAGACAAACACCATCATGTGCAGCCTGCCATAATGATAGCGAGACACTCGAGCACTTGGCTGTGAAGTGCAGGGGGCTTTGCCCTGCCCTACCTGAAGGGGTAACACATTTTCCCGGGGCCTTGGATTTCGCTGACGACGACACACGGACGGAAGAGAAAAGGATTACAGTCACAAACAAGAGATTAGAAGATTGGTTGGAATTATCTAGGGAAATTTTAATGATGCACAACTAACTAACACAGCTGGGGACAGGCGCGGGACGGAGGAAATTGGGACTCCCTCACGTATGGCTCCGGGCCAAACTCTCAGCCCTGCCTCCCAGTGGGTCCAGTGCAGGGGTAACGCCGACAGGGTTTGATTAAAACCCTGTCGGGGTTTGAGTAAAATTGGCGACTCCCTTGTCGGGGGGAAGAGCCGGGGAGGGGGGGGGGGGGGGGGTTGCTTGATTTCCCAAAGGTTATTGTGGTGATATCCCCCACTGCCTGGTGATAATTAGTGGGGAAAAAAATGGCTTAGAAGGGCGAGAGGAATCATATGTTTGCCTTTTTAGACCTAGGCTAGGCGGCGCAAGCTACCGCCCGTTACAAAGGGTAGAGCGATTAACATCCATCCATCCATCCATCCACCGCCTTGTAGACCGTCTACACAAAGGGATCTTTCGTATAGTTGGAGAGTGTAACTGATGTTCCGCACTGACATCAGTTGGTCATACATAATGTGGGAAAGGGCGCGTGAGGAAATTCTCTGCTGCGTTAGCTAGACGCGTCTTGCCACCAGAAAGAAGGGTGGACTGACGTCACGTGCAAGTCAAGTATTCTACCCCTGTCCATTTATTTTTCAGGGAATCCGCTTTTTCTCAAACTATTGCCAGGTTGATTCGTAGGAAATCTAAACACCTGTGAACGGCAAAAAAAAAAACCAGACCGGCCAACATTCCTTACCCTTCACGCTATCTCCCACAACTTAAAAAGTTGCGGAGCGTTACAACGTTCCGGTTGTTTTTTCGGCCCCGAAGAAACTCTCGGCCTTGTGAAGAAGAATAAATGCTCTGGAAGAGGCTAGTGAGGAATGCAAAAAGAAACACCAAACGAAGTTTGTGGATTGTAAAACATCTGTCGTCTACGATATACCATTATCCTGTGGGCGCACGTATGTATAGGGCAAACAGGCCGCTGCATTAATGATCGTGCGAGGGAGCACGCGGCAACTATCAAACAGACGCAGTCAGGCCATATGGCCGTGCATTGTGATCGATGCCCGTACACCCCGAAATTGTCAAACACAATCATCCTGGGGCGACACAGCAAAAAAACAACCAGAGAGATTCAAGAAGCATTCATCATCAAAACATGAGGGGCTGATATCTGTATCAGCGAGCCGTCAGTGGCCTTATCAGATAAAGAACTTCTATATTTACAGAAAGAGGGGGGACGCTGGGAAGTGACTAGGTTTTATTTTAGGTATTTAAGCATGTGTGGTTTTCTAATAAACTTTCTGTTCCGAGTGTCCGCCCCGTGTTGTCGTCCACTTCTTCACCTGTCCCCGTTCCTTAGGCGCTCATTTCCGGTCATGAACTAACAAGCCCAGCTAAACATTTTGTTGCAGGTTTATTTAGTACGCCTCCTTATATTGATATAAGGAGGCGGACTAAATAAGCC
This sequence comes from Ixodes scapularis, assembly GCF_016920785.2. Taxonomy (NCBI): domain Eukaryota; kingdom Metazoa; phylum Arthropoda; class Arachnida; order Ixodida; family Ixodidae; genus Ixodes; species Ixodes scapularis. The sequence continues at coordinate 2,221,925 of NW_024609876.1, forward strand.
TGGTAGTTTGACACGTGTCCTAAATAAACCTGAGTTTGAGACGTCGTCCTGTCCTTTTCTGTTCCTTCGACTTATTTGTTCACTTCTGCCCCAGTCTCAGGCTATTCAACATGGTTGACATTCACTAGCTCGCCTGCACCCTTACTATATTATCTCTGGTTATTGGCAGTTCAGGATTTTGTAATAATGATCAAACAGGACGCGTCAGGCAGTTATGCTAGACTCTTCGATCCGGTCCGATCGTGTCCAAGTCAAATTTGGAAGTTTTACGTGTCAATCCAACGAAGGGATTCTGGCATGCCAAAGCGAAAGACTGGGGATTAATTTCCAGCAATCGGGGATCGTTTTGACATGCAACAGAAATCCTGAGAATACACGACCGCCTTCTCCGCAGTAAGCCTCCGTTAGATTGCGGGCACAACGCCTGAGACTTCTAGTCATGCGCTTGGAGTATCGCGTTATAATTGAAACCACGTATAGCATATGTCGTCGCCTTACGATATGTATAATATTTACGACGTGAGATAGTTTAGACATTTAGAAATAAACGATCTAATAAAAAAAAAAAAACTTTCTCAAAAGTTTCTGAAACTCGAAAAGTAACAACAAAAAAAAAACACGTAATATTTTTTTTTTTTTGCACATTACATTTTGTCGCTGCTTCACATTTACGTATTAGTCGTTTATTGAAAGGAAAAAAAATATGGCCCGGCTTAGAGATTCCGTCAAATGCTATGACCGTACGATAGCACCTGAGGAAATATTTCCGCGCTAAACTTAGCGTAAAAATGGTGAGGCCACTTTACGTGACCGTCACGCATCACCGCGACCCACGCACCATCGTGACGTCACGCGACTCTGTGTGACGTCGCGTGACATCGTGACGTCACGCGGCGAAACCAACACGAGTCACGTGCACCATGCAAAATTAAAGACGCCGTGTTCGCTGCAGACATGACGACAGAATTACCCGAGGACATGCCTGACGCATCTCGGAGGCATGTTTGCTTGGTACATGCTTCCAACATGTCTGCAGACAGGTTTTACATGACCAGAGTGACCGTCATACGAGGAAGACCTCAGAGGGTGTCTCTAAAGACTCTCTCTTGTATGATGTATGGCCGGTGTGAGTGCGGCTTAAAACAACAGCGAAAAAAAAGCTAAGATAAGGGCCTCATGTACCGGCACATTCCGGATGACCCTGGGCGCAATCTCCGACAATATGGTCGCGCTTAGGAAAACAGGAATCCCGGCACGGGCATAAAACGTGCGTCGCGCGCCGCTTGCCTGTGGGTTTTATATACGAAAAGTCATTCGAGTGCTCTCCGTATACCACATTCGAATGGGCGTCAAAGGGAATGCCGCCGCAGTGTCCAATGGCAGGAAATGACGACATGTATAATTAAACGTTGCCCAGCTCGCGTACCTGCGCTTTTACGTCAGGGGCTTTCACCACTTTCCGGTTCGGAAAAGCCGTTTACGCGGACACGCGGGCCAAGTTCTTTTGTCATCATCCGTTGATCTCCTTGTATTTATTTGGACTTAAATGTTCTTGGAGGGTTTTACGCGAGAGCGATCAAATTTTAAGAATAAAACTAGGACAAATATAATGAAATGTAATGAAGAAGACTTGAATCAAGGAGTCCTATAGATGAAATTAGTTGGATATTGAGAATGTCATCCCTGTGAGGAGAGGTATAGAAAGCCGGCGGACAGTCGCCTAATTTTTCTTTAAAGAAATATGGCGATACACTTTGGTGTAGGGGTGTTATATGCGATATTTGTCCTCGATGTTTCGGTGCAGCGACACTGGTATAGGTTCCTATTATAGTCTTTTAAAAAAGTCAGCGCCACTGAGTTTATGATGCTGCAATTATCTGAGCCCGCTATTGTTTGAACCCGTACTTTGAGCATTAAACGCGAGGGCTTCGTCAGCGCTCGGCAGAGCCTCGGATCCAATCACACGCTTGGGGCCCTAGAAATGACGACAGTTAATGTTACTTTATGAGATTTTGCGAAGGGTCCATTACAAACGATGAAGCAAGTGGCCCCGTTTCTTTGTCTGTCATTTATTTAAGTGTTTGGCGCCTTCGAAGGTGTTTGATTTGCATCGAAAGCGAGGTTAAGGGAATCTCAAAATGCGGGGCCCTGGCAGGGCATTAGTCATGGCGGACAGCCACGCCAGAAAAGTGTTTACACTACCACTACACGGAGTCCACCACTGGGGTGCTGGACTCCGTGCGTCACCGGAAATTCGGCCGACTCGTCTGCAAGCTGGGCACGCAGGACTGTAACAAAATAATTTGATGGCCTCGTTGGTTAAACATAGTACACAAAAGTAGCGCAAAGTACAAAAACAACAGGAAGGAGTAGCCAGGACAGAGCACTCTGCCCTGTCTAGTCCTTCTTCCTGTGTTCGTCCTTTACGCTAATTTTGTGTACCACGCAGGGAGCCCTCGCCCGCAGACCATGGTGGGCCAGCGAAGACTACCGTCGCGAAGGCCGCTGCTAGGCCTGACGCTCTTCACCCTCTTCACATCCCATCATCATCGTCATTATCCACAGAATTTATTTGTACAATACATTTAATCAGCTTTAGAAGCTGCGCCGCAGGCCTTCAAGGTATGGGCAACTTGCATTTCTGCGGCGCCGCGGCTCTCCTGAGCTAAAAAAAAATATATCATATCATATCATATCATATCATATCATATCATATTATAATACACGTCCCTTGAGAGTCGTTGCTTCTGCTCTTTCTTTGCTTCTGTCCGTTTCAATCTGGACGAGCATTGTGCGCGCGTACGTTTATGTAATCACTACTGCATGACGCACCGTAAAGTCCCGGGTTGGCAGCCGGGCTACACTGGCTAAATTTCTCATCTACAGAGTGAACAGCCGCCATATCTTAAAAGCAGCGATGGCAAAATTACTTTCGAAAAGTTATTAAATTACATTACGAATTACTTTTCTGAAAACTGCCAAAATGTAATTAAGTTTCATTACAAATCACCACAGACTAAGAGTAATTACATTAAATTACAATTACTTTCTAAAATTCATGAAATTACTTTGACATTACTTTTCAATACCTTGAGGGATTAATTTTTACTTACTTTATTTACAGTATATCTACTAGAACTCAGATCTTCCTGTTTACACCGTTGCAGCTTCATACGGCTCAAGGTGAACCATACTCAACAGTCGTTCCGCTGGCGCACACGACAGAAGTGTTAAACATGATGAATCGCTTCTTCTTTAGATGTGACTCGAAGACAGTCGACTCACCGGTTTCGTTCTTATTTCAAACAGTGAAGGTCCTTAGTTAAATGGCGATATAATTCCGTCTTCCTGATTTTGAAGAAGTTATAGTACGTGTCAGTAACTTTAGTCTGGCCATGGAAGCTCGTTCTTACAAAAAGTCGTCACGTGAAATTTTTCACTTCCGGCTCGGACGCAGTCTAATCCTTTTCTCCCGAGAGCACTAGATGACGCATACTCGCGCATCCTCTCGAAGAGTATTGTTCCGAGACACCTGAAGAGCCCCAGTTCTCAAGGGGGCTGGAAGTTTGTTGGGCAGAAGCGTCGCCAGTTCAGGAAAGGGATGGCGCGAGCTTCTTAAAATATGCACTTTCCCAACAAACGAGTGGCGATATCTCCTCGATTCTTATTTTCCTTATTCGCGACGACACCTCCCGAAGAAAAGCCATACCGCATGCGGCACCGTGGCTTTCCTTGCTCCCCATTTTTTCCGACCAAAATCAGCTGTACTCAACAAGGACAAGGCCACGCACGAAACGTTCTGGGGCTACGACAAGGCATTTGGGATTAACAATTTATTACGGTCGTTTGTTCTTCACGATGGTCGAAGCTGACGGTTTGACCTTGCTTGAAGAAAGATCAAGAAGGCTGGGGATCTTCTTGTCCTAGCTGTCCACTCAGGTTTTAAAATGTGTTGACCTCACTGGTGATGTCTTTCGCATTATAGTAGTACCGTTGTGATAACGTGGCGCAGTGAATCCATCTTGTCTGGAGTTCTTGAGCCGTGGCTTTCCAACGATGTCTACACATGAAAGCGTTTCTCCATCTCCGTCGCCTCTCGAGACCGCCTTTGTGCGTTTGGTGTGTTCTTTGTACAAAGCTCTCTCAGATGGCCCTCGTTTATTTGATCTGATATCTCAAGGCATTTCACCTTGCAATATAATGTTTCTCTTTTTTTTTTTTTTTCTGAAAGCTCGGAAGCGAACTGTTTTATTTGGATCAGAAGTAATTTCAGAAGTAACGAGTAATTTTCTAGAAATTGCTGCCTGAAATTAAGTCATTACATTACTAAATTACCAGCCTAGAAAATTAATTCATTAAGTTACTCGTTACCACAAAAAGTAATAGAATTACTGTAATTTCATTACAGTAATGTCATTACTGGCATCTCTGCTCAAAAGCAGGCTTGCATATGACGTCATTGCTCCATGCTGGTGGTCATACTCTTAATGTGATTGTATGCCAAGCCCCATACTTGGTAAGGGAAGGCTTTGATAAGAGAATGTTGCAAATTACCCCGTCAAAATAATAAAAAAAAACAGTGTAGCTGACTTTTTTTACACACTATTCTCGAGATGAACTGGGCATCAGAGATGCGAGACTTGTAGCCGTCGACCTGCCAAACATGAAGCCACGTTGATTAGAAAATGTTTGGTTTCCAAACTTGACGGACAGAAAATAATGCATTTAGCACTTCAAAGAGTTCGGAATGTAAAGAAAGAATGAGTAACCGCTAATTTTTTTTTTTTTTTTTTTTTTTTTTTTTTTTATTTTAGGATCGGACGAACCACGGCTATATTTCACAATTCCGTAAATATACCTGATCCAAAGGAGTTGTTAACAAAATGGGCAGAAGGGGCGGATACTTTAATATACTATTTGACAATTGCCCCTCCCCCCTCCCCTCCCCTCCCCCCCCCCCCCCCCCCCCTCCCGGGGGGCTAATGTGGGCCTGATTTTATTAATACAAAGCTCAACACACTCCTCGTTCGAAAAGACAGAGCTTATATTAGCTCACCAAAACTAGGTAAGAAAGACAAACGGTTAAGGCCTAGTTCCTACTTTTTTGTGCAGGCCTACCTAGAATATTTTGGGAGAACGTTTTTCTAAAACTCCCAGTGTAAATTTTTTTTTTTTCATTAGCGTTTTTAGTGGATAAGAAAACGAGATAGGGAAGAGACATTTATTAGTTCCTAAAATAAATCATTCATTTAATTTCATTTATTAGTTTCTTAAATGCCCACGAAGGGCTCTGCATGCATAATGGGGCATACAGTCATTATATGGTTTCATGGCACAAAGAAACACGAAACCATCCCCTAATGTTATCATTCAGGAAGGACTTGGTTGTTGACGTCCGGAGATTCCAAGATAGATGTCAAATATTTGCACAGTAGATTCCCCAGTGCCCTTGGGCAAAACGAATGGTCGTATTCGCCATGTACAAATAAAGGTATTTTCAGTCGATCCGATCAACATTCGACAGCCTGTGTTGGTACACCTCGACGTAGTCCCCCGCAAGAAAACTATGCAAGATAAGTGGTCAAGGGCCACAGAAAAGAGTGGGGACTGAGGGTAAAAAACAAAAACATAATAATATTATTAGTTAATTCGGACGATTTCGTTGGCCGGTTAAAGCAGCCGCGCTTTTAAGGCGCCCCCAGGAGCTCGAAATTAATGCGGCGCTTCCATTTGATCGCTGCGCCTTTCCCGGTAACTTGCGACGTTGCTGCATAACTCGAGGGACCGCTTTTGCCTGCCCGCGCCTCTTGGCTGTGCTCGGCGCCGGCAGCCAACGCATGTTTTATCCATCAGCGGCACTGCCAAGCGAGGAAAGTGATGGCCCTGTCTTCCGCGAATGACTTGCGTCAGCGAAGACGGCATTTCCATTTCCTCGTAGTCGCTCCGTTGCACTTGGCTCTTCCTCCCTGGGACGTGTACCGTACCATACGGGATACACTCGGACGGGGCGGCCGCATTTTTTATCTCTCGGTGAAAAGCAACTCTATCGAGTAAAAATGAATCACCTTGATCCCAAAACCGCGGTCGGACTGCTAATAGATCGTACAAAAGACTGTCTGCAGAACACGTCTGTGTTTCTTCCTTGTGTGACGGCCACAGTGGTCGTCTGCGGACATCTTCGAAGCATGTGTGAATACTTCCAAAATGCTGAAAGTGTTTTCACACTTAATTTTCTCATCTGTAGCAAGCACCGTGTCTTTTACAATAATACCATATGAAAGAACCAGATATGACATATATGTATCTTTCTCAGTGATGAACGCACATGTCAATTTAACGTCCATTGTTTTCTGCCATGTGTTCTTCCAGTCAGACGGCAAACAGATGACATTGCTTTCTTTCACTTGTTTTTAGTATTTTTTTAATTGACGATATTTTAATTAAATAAACGTGGCGCGCGGCAGCCGAGATAATTTGTGTTTTACGCGTGTAATACGTGTAGAAAATGTGGGGCACTGTCTTGAACCACTTAAAATTACCATGTACGCGCTGATAAAACTATTTAATTTTCAGATTTTCTTTAAATGGGTTCTTAATGGCATTATGGGACATCAACGGTCGTACTCGTATGGGTATGGGTGCATATGGTTTTTGTCAGCAGAGAATATACTAAAAGTATAATTATTTAGTGCTTTTATTCAGCCAGAAAGTGTCTTAAACTGTATTTCTAGTATATATTTTCAATATATAAAGTATACTTTTAATAATTTTTTAGTACTACACTTGGCTATCTGGTGGTATGGCTTGTACGTGGACGCAGTCTGACAACTAAGGAGTACCCACTAAGCGTATGTGTTTATTACACCATTCGCAAACTAGCAAAAAATACTTTAAGTATACTTTGCCAAGTGTGTCATAAAAGTAAATATTAGTACAGATTTAGTGTACGCCACTTTGCCACGTACGGGCTGGACCGTTTGTTTAGTGCTTACTTTAATGAGGGCGTCGCAATCTTAGCCGAAGATGCAACTGTGGGCGGTTTACGAAGGTTTTGACGAAATCTCGCCAGACTGTCAAAGGGGTCTACTCCGTTAATTTTTGAACTATCCAAATTAACTGCATTTTTTTTTTGTATACCCTCCCTATTGGAAAGACCAGCTTGAAAATCTAACTGGTCAGACTGGTATTTGGACTGGTCAAACTGGTTTTGGACTGGTCATACTGTTCTAACAGGAAATCGAACTGGTGCAACTGGTAGCCAGACTGGTCTAACTGGTAACCATATTGATTTAACTGGTTACCAGATTGGCCTGACTGCTCACCGTATAGGCCTAACTGGTCACCAGATTGGCCGAACTGGTCACCAGATTGGCCGAAATGGTCAGCGGATTGGCCGAACTGATCACCAGACGCCGAACTGGTCACCAGACTGGCCGAACTGGTTCAACTGGTAACCAGATTGACCAATCTGGTCACCAGATTGGCCTACCCGGTAGAGCTGGTTACCAGTTTGACCCCTTTTTCTCACTTTATTTAATGGCTTTCTCACTTTGAGTTATTGACTTTCAAATAATTACGGCATGATCGAGCGTTTACTTTTTACTAAGATATTAATCCCCTGAACCGTTTAAAATGCTCTCAGAGGTATGACATTGCTGGAAAAAAATCAACATGCTGGGAATATATGTTATTGCTTAGGCGGTCATCGAGAAATTCCGTACGTTCCAAACGACCAGTATAATAAACGGAAACGCAGAGCTCGGTAGTAGTGATCGGGTTAGTGTGCTGTTGTATTGATGTTTGTGTGTGCCGTGTATGTGCATGCGTTCAATGTATGTTCAGCTGACGCTTGTAGTGGGCGTATTGTGTCTACATTTGCGTATAATAAAGATTTCCCAAGCGCAGTGGTGGCGTGAACAAATTAAAATATTTTGGTCGAACCAGTGTGACCAGTTCAATTACCATGACCAGTTCAACCATCATGACCAGTCAACCAGTACGACCAGTTCAACCTCCATGACCAGTCAGTGTGACCAGTTCGAACCACCTTGACCAGTTCAACCATTATGAAATTGTTCAAGCTGGAGCAATAATCAAGTTTGAAACAGGTACCACTGCAGTCTCGATATTTTCCGGCAAGCTCTAGTATTCGCTCTTTTTCGCGTGAGTTGAAACGTGGTGGCGCCAGTGTGCAAATAACCCCCAACCACTTCCGGTTCTGAAATAAACGGTGGGTTTCGCATTATTTGCGAAATCAAATAAACACGCTATCGTCTAGAAATGGTGACTTATGGCACTGTCAGACTTAATTCACTCTTATGGTAAAAGAATCACGAGTAAAACAAATTTAAGAAATATACGTAATCCGAAAATGTGCCGGGGCTACCCAATAGATGGCGCCACCGAGTTTTTTACCAAACAAAAGAGGGGCGAATATCTACGTTCAAAATGGGTAGTATAGAAAAGAAAGCCCAATAAAAGCCACGCCAAAGCAACATTCAAATTTCCTCGTGCTTTCCAGTGGCGTCACGTGTGTTGCAGACAGCCGCGCAAGTCGAGCAGGCAGTTTAGAAACAGTCTGTGTCGGGTATTTCTTTTTATCGTGCTGCTGGCAGAGTGCTGGGGCCTTAAGCTACACGGCTTGGCCAAGCGGTGCCAAGAAATTGGAACATCGCCGCTTGCTGCGATTGGTCAGCGGTGCGGAGCTGGCCAACCACAGCAGACGGCGATGTCCCTGTCCCATGGTCCCGCCGAGTATATATAGATTAGGGCCCCTGAAGTGAGCTTCTGCAGCACAAGCTCAACGCCATCACATTTCTCGTAATTAGTGGCGAAGAACTTCCGCTGCCACATGAGCAACCATGCTTTGCACCGGTACTATAGCCTCTGGTGTCACCTTTTTTAATGTGTCCAGTAGAAAATCCGTTAAATAAAAGGTGAAAGTGATTAAAACTAATATTAAAGAAAAACTTCGAGAAAAAAGTGAAAGCCGTTTACAACTCTAACGCCGAATTAGAGCGCAGCTCTTGAGGAGGAGGAGGGAACGGTACTGGGAGGGCGGGGGTCAAGTGACCTCGGGGGGGGGGGGGGGGGTCACGTGACGTCACGGGGCACGTAACCCGGGGGTCACGTGACGATGCCGATGACGTCACTAGTGACGTCACTGATGACGTCATTAGTGACGATGCTGATACCGAAGACGTCATCAGTGACGTCACCGATGACGTCATCAGTGATGATGACGATGCGGATGCCGGTGACGTCATCAGTGACGTCATTGATAACGTCACCAGTGGCGATGACGTCATCGGGGCGGTCACGTGACTTCGGGGGGGGGGGGGCACGTGACCTCAGGGGAGTCACGTGGCCTCGGGGGGTCACGTGACCTCGGGGGAAGGTCACGTGACTTCCTCAGGTCACTTGAGCCCGAGGGGGACTCGCGCGGTGCATTATTAAGAGCCGCGCTCTAAAAAAAATGGCGTAGTATTGGGGTTGATAGTTAAGCCTTGAGTATCGGCATGCGTTCAATCAATTTTAAGGCAAATCACGGGTCATGGCGACTCCTGAGACTCTCGTTGACGCTGCACAGCCAATCAGATATTTCGTCTTTGTGTCGATCGCTCCCCGCGACCTTTGACGATGCTAGTCCCTTAAAAGTCGATAATCACGGAGGAAGCGGCTGGGGTCTCTGAAGAGAGAGCCCAAGGGGAAACCACATGATCCCCCAGAGTACGTCACTCGAAAGGCGACGTGGAGAGTTGAGAAACACGTTGACCTTCGATTTGTTTCATTTTTCTACATAAAAACTAATGTTCGCAAGAAAGTACGGTTGTCTGTTCTTCGTTCCATGGGTGACAAAAACTAATTTCCTTAGCTAATTGGCCAAAGTCTGAAAATCGTTGCACCGCCCCTTTAAACATGCCCCGTCCCACAATATTTGATGCTATGACTCTGTGTGGATACCTCCCCTGCGCTCCGAAACAGTAAGTGCGTCGCTAACTCAGGCCGCCGGCGATAGAGCCGACGCCGCCATCTTGTCATCGCGCACCCCAATGACGTGCCCCTGGCGCACCCATAGGCGTGCGCAGGATTTTTCATTAGGGGGGGGCCAGGTTTCCCCAGAGCGCCCCCGCGCCCCCCCCCCCCCCCCCCCTCCCCCCCGCTTTCTATCAACGCACTCCCACTGATGTCCTTATGCTCATATTGTAGTGCTGAGACGAGATATGGTTATGAAACGTTTATTACAACAATTTTGAATTGTAACATACACAAAATATTATTAAGCAGTAGGTTTCACTTTCTTGTGAAACGTCCGCAAAGAAAGGCAGTCCCTGCGCAGATGAGGCGTCAGTGACACAACGCGCATACAAAAATTTGTTATTCTTTCTAAACCAGTGAAAGAGAGGACACATATGCCATCTTTAACAGCAAAGAATATTTAAAAATATTGCCTCAGCGTGACTCTACTTGTATGGAAAATATAGTATACATACAGGGCAAACGCCTGGGTGCACCTACACATGGCAAAAGCTGTCATATGGCGTCTGCAACGTTCATGTAGAGGACGAAAAACGCCACCCAATACACAACGTAATAGCAAAGCTTAAAAGCACGAGAATATACCGCAGATTAAAAATACGCGAAACAGCAAGTTACAATATTTAGTAATTATTGAAGATAAACGCTATGACATGCCATTTTTTTTCTTCTGAGCATCCAAATGTACAGTTGATAATCTTACTTTCTGGCGCTTGATAGAAACATGTAATAGAAACAAAATAACACGCACGCATTATGTCATGCTCAACAAACATTATACAAACTAATGGATATGTTATGTGGTGGTAAAAATATTTTATGACTAGATTACTAAAAATGTGTAGCACGTGGGAGATATAGTACTTTTCACCAATCGTGAAAAGTCTAAAGCAAAATTCTACGCGATTTTGTCGCGAACTGTTCGATGACTGACTTCGTCGCGGCGTATTTTTATGGTTGTTTTTTTCGTTGCGCGCACTAGAGGGAGGGAACTTTGGCGTCGGTGTTTTATGCCGTCAAAAAAGAAACCATGGGCCTCCTGCGCTGCCCAGAGGGTGCTGCGAATGGGACTTGTTAGGACTTGTTTTGGGTAGTACAAATTTTAGCGTCTCAAACTGTCACGCATGCAGAAGCGTGCCTGCTCTGGTGCGGAGCGCGAGATCACGATGAAAATACAAAGACGGAGCAAAAATTCGAACGCCGTCAAAGCTAAGACGCTGAGAGCGTCAGCCAAGAGATGCCGTTTCACGCGTTCCAAAGTAGACAACAAAAAGAAAAAAGAAAAAATAAAGCGTCGCGGCACAGGTGTTGTGACGTCACCACCTAGAGATAAGAGACGCGTGCCCTGGCGGTGGTGTCATAAATTTCGCACTTTCGGCCCTCTTGCAACGTTGAGTTTGGCCGATTTCTGGCGTCCAAAGGTGTGTTTTCGTTCTTTAGCACCACAGAAATGAAAAAGCTCGACCAACGTGCCATAAGTAGTGCTATGCTCAATCAGATGAGCTTGCACTACCCAAAATGAGGGCGCTACAGTTTGTTCAAAGCTTCAGCGCAGGAGGCCTATACCGCCGGCGCGCCTCGAGTCGGGCCAACTTTGCGCCCCCCCCCCCCCCCCCCCCCCCTAGATGATTAGAGGGGGCGGCCGTCCCCCCTGCCCCCCCTGTGCGCACGCCTATGGGCGCACCCCTAACGTTACGCGGCGCCAGCATCGCTCGAGGTGGTACCACACAGGAGCCTTTTTTGCAAACGTAGTCTCCTTTTCAATTGTGCGCGCCATCTATTAGCAGCAGCGCCAATTGTCTGAGCCCGCCATTGTTCGAGCACGTACCCTGAACGTGTATTGGACAGGAGGGCTGCATCAAGCGTTGGGCATGACCTCAGCTCGGCTCGTATCGAAAACAAATTCTGCGTCAGCATTTTGTGAGAACTCGGACAACTCGGATCTGATCACACGCTTCTTGCCCGATCAACGCCAGCCGCCAATGTTGCTTGATCAGGAAAAGGGTCAATTAGCCATGGCGCTTTCGTTCTCGGGTTGTTAGCGAGCGCCATTAGGCAGCGACTCGTGTCGGGAAAAGCGACGTCTGCTTCCTCGTTGCTCGCCGCCCGGCCTCTTCCTCTCTGGGTCGGTGAATAGAGTAAGGAGAGAGGGAAAGCACCTCATGAATGGATTGTGGCTGCTCCCCGCAGCAGCGTTCCTGACACGTCTCCCGTTTTAAGCGACGCTCGCATTCCAATTGTAACTTCAAGCATGACGTCAGTTTGGGTCGCGCCGCGCTTACGTCACGACGCGTGGGACGCAGGAATTACTTTTTAGTCCGTATTTAACCCCTTCGGAGCTGAGAAGAAAATGGCGATTGGTTGGAAGAACACAAACTTTGTAGAGGGGGTTGAAAAGAAGAGGGACACTGGCGGAGCGGTATCTCATTGTTTACTTACCTTCAAAGTACAAGGTACACATCGCGACACTGTTAGCGCGAAAACGACATCGGCGCATTTTCGCATTTTGCTTCTAAATAGTATTAGTGAGCACGAAATTTTATCGCTTACATTACAGAACTAAATGAGCTCTTTCCGTAGCAATAATAATTCGAATGACATCCCTTGGTTTCGAAGAGAAAAACTGGAAAAACCGGCGATCGCTTGTTCGCGCTAGCAGTGTCGTGCTCTGTATACATTACACTCGGGAGTGAGCACGCACACAAACGCACACACACACACACACACACAGAAAAATAGCAATAGACGATATGCGAAATTGTCCGAACGTCTGGCAACAATTTGTGCGCTGCCAGGTGGAGGCGCGAATTTTATTATTATTTTTTGTCTGCAAAGCACGGTGTGAGGTAGATAGGCGCAATGGCTCAGCGTAGGAAACCTTACAAAGGGGTGATGACCTAGTGTCGTGTGATGAGTGTATGCGGTGGGTGTCCCTAGATGAGACAGATTTTGAGGGCATAGCGGAGGCGGAGGAGGGTAGCTTGGTTTGCCGTATCTGCGAGGGAGTTGCAGAAAGATTTAAGGTGATAGAAGGGGAGTGCGCAGCTAGGGTTGAGGAGGTCAAGCAGGAACTTAGAGTAGAGCGAGAGAAGCGGGTGGTCCCGGGAGACTCAGGTCGAGGTTTTAGCTAAGACTCAAGGTAGAGTTTCAGAAGCACATCAGTGAATGGGAAAGAAAGGTGGAGCGCGTGGTAGGCAAGCTTAAGTGAGGAGCGGGAGGATCGAGTGGAGCTTGCGACACAGGTGGAAGAGCTCGAGATGGGGCAAGTGTGGAAGGCTTTGATCGGGCAGCGTAAGAGGGAGTGCAAGGCTGGGTTGGAGGAGCTGAGGAAGGAAGCGACAAGTAACGTAGCAGGAATGGCAGTCTCAGAGGAAGGAAGCCGTAGTGAACAGGTGGAAGTCAGCGGGACGGGAGTGGCTCCTCAACCCCACAGGGCCGTAGTCGCAGAGGTGACCAAAGGGGCAGTAAAGGACGCGGTGGTAAACCGACAGACACAAAGTGAGATAGTGAAAAAAATTGGGTTGTGTGTTTATACAGCCTAGAACTTGGTCTGCCTCACAGGGGCGACGAGTCTCCCAGCTGTAGATGAGAAATTTAGCCAGTGCGGTACAGCCGCTAGCCTGGGGTCTTTAACGTGCATCACGCAGTAGTGATACACGACCGCACGCTGGTACGATGCTCATCCAGATCGAAACGGGCAGGGTGGGGCTAGAACCCAGGATCCCTGGGTTCTGCAGCGCGAAGTGAGATAGTGCAGATAACTGGAGAGAGTCAGCCGCAGGGCAGGGACGGAGAGAAAGGGAGTGAACACAGGTGGTCGGAGACTAAGAGGGTACTGGTGGGAGGAGACTGGAACGTAACAAGGCTTAAAGGAGGCCTTCTGGACTGAGTGAGAGGAGACGGGAGGGTAAACGTAGTGGCTCGGTCAGGGAAGTGCTTCGTAGACGCTATGGCCAAAGCTAAGGAAAAGCTCTGGGGTAACATTGAGGGAGATAACCTATAGTAGTGCATGTAGGACTCAATAATGTGTTGAATGGAAGGAGCCGGAACCTTGGCAGGCACATAGAGGTTGGGGAACGTAAGCTGAGGGAAGTCTCTGAGAGAATGCATGTGCAAATATGCACTATATCCCAGAGGTCTGGAGAAAGTCTGTTCAGACAGAGCAGCGGGTGGTGGCAGCTAACCGGGTGATTAGGGGGATGAGCCAACGAATTCAGTATGGCGTATTGGAAGTAAACAGGGTGGTGTATGAGGCTCGCTTCGACCATTCATGGGGCATCCACTACAGTGGAACCACAGGTAGCACCATAAGGCAGGCTCCTCAAACTCATTTGAGTGCGGTGGCAAAATGTCCCATAACCGAAAAGTCGAGGGCCAATGTAATGCGAAGGGGGGATTTTATTGAGAAGGGACTTCATATGCTTTTGCTTATGGCATCTGTTGGTTTGATTTGTCTTGAGAGCTACTTTAAGCTCTTACGTGATGTGATAAAATAATTAAAATGACACCGGTTCACCACCGTGCTAAAATATTTGTATGAAACAAAAGAGTAGGCACACTGTAGTTTTTTTTGTTTTTTTTTTTGCTTTTTTTTATTGCATTTTGACTATTTTTATAGACGCAGTCTGATAAAATGCTTAAATTTGTATTGTCATATTTCTGAAGACGAGGGATGCCAGCTCGTAGCTTTATCTTCGGCAGTCGCACCTGCTGAGCGAGAGTTCATGCATCTGAGGTGACAAAAAGCTGGGAAGCAAACATTTAAACGGAACAATGTATGTTATAAGAGCAGAGCTACGTGAAACGAATACGTGGCATTAGATTACTATAGCGCATGTCATTTCTAGCTCTTCAGGCAATGAAGCAGAGGCTCTCAGCCGGCCACTTGCGGGCCGTGTCTCAGCGAGTCGCGGGCTGCCTTTTTGAGACTACTGCTCTAGGGGATAGGATTGGGCGTAATGTCATAGATTTTATGGGGAACCACGGAGCCCTGAGGGCACCGGTTTAGGTGTACCAGCACCATATCATGTACCAGTACCAGAGTCGGGGGAAGCTCCTGGGTGTAAGTACCACAAGAGCAGCAAAGAGAGCAGGAGGAAGCCCCGAAGAAATGAGAGAAAGAATGGGCTCAATATAGACCGACATGCGGGCTTGACGTCACGAAGCTGCGGCGGCGCTGCGATCGCGCCGGAGCCGGTCGATGTGGGCACAAGGGCGCACGTTTTGCAGGGCCGTCATAGCATTTTAGCATGCCGCAAAGTTGTGTAGTCGTTAATTGCACCGAAAAATACAGCAAAAGTAGCGGAGTGAGTTTTTACAAGTTCCCGGCGGACTCTGAAAGGCGCAGATGGTGGATAATACACGTGGATCGAAAAGAATGGTCGCCTAGTGCGGACGACTGTTTGTGCGGCAAGTACTTTTTTGAACACAAGTGTGGCTTCCATTTCAATCTCCGTCCAGAGGCTTGCTTATATGCAGGGAAACCGTCGTCTGATCGAGACCACCCAGATTTTGTTCCCACGGTGTTCGCGCACAAAACACCGGCCAAACACTCGTCGGTGGCTCGCTACGCCCATGCTACCAAGCGGAAAAAGATCAGCGGCAGAACGGACGACGCGTTACCTTTCGTCGTGCCTTATGGTCACGAGGGCAAGAGAAATATCATAGCTTGACTGAAGGACGATGTGTGTATTTAATTAATAAATACACTTCCACAGACCCACAGTCTGCTGATCCCGCCGGCAGCACGAAAACCGCCTCGAGAGACTTGTACGCCTGCGCCGTGTCGGCCATGAACTGGCTTGGCAAAAAAAAAAAAAATAAATGACGATGTGAGTCATCGATGTCGATGGCAACAACTTCACGTCGGAACTCCAGCAGGCCCTGCTTACGGTGCACGGATCGTCAAAGGTAACACCATCCACGCACAGTTTGTCTCGATACCAGTGCCGTTCAGCCTCGAGTAGCGAGCTCGAATAGTCGGGCATAACACACGACATACGTTGGCAGGGAATACACGCACAAATGAAGCGAGAAGTGTCTCTACAACGTCAACAGCGAGCGCACGCCAAACAGCGCAATGGCAAAAACACGGAGAGCCTGGCCACTTCTGCCCACATAGCTTCTGCGCATGCGCGTCCTTCCCGCCGTGCTGGTAAACAAAGCCGCGCCGCGTGTCAGTCTATAGGGTTCCTAAACGTGTAGGGACGTAAAAACAGAATAAAGTGGGAGGAGATTGATGAACAGTTGCTGAACATTTTGCAGTGGGTTGTAGAAAGGAACCACCGTACATACCAGGCTACTCCTAGATGGGATGCAACCGGAGGGGAGGGGAACGCAAAGGCGGAGGTCTAGGCATGTTAGGTAAAGGACAAGACTGGGAAAGAGAGAAATAAAGCTGCAGGGAACACGTATGGCCGAAAGGTATAGGTAACAGGTCTGAACATTCTTCTGGGGTTTGCATACCTGAAAACAGGAAATGGCTCAAGAGAGGAAAATACAGAACACTTTACATGCATATCGAGGGACATCAGAGAAAATGGTCTTAATCAGGATATAATTATCATAGGAGACATGAATGCCCACTTAGAAGAGTTTGACGGATTCTCGGATACAACCGGAAAGTTGATAGAAGATTTCTGTGACGCCCTAAACCTAGTGTTAGTTAGTGCACAATTAAAATGCGACGGGAAAGTAACGTGGGAACGAAAAACTCACACTCAACATTAGACTACTGCCTCATGTCCCGCAAACATTATGGTAGGTTACGAAGTGTTGAAACAGATGAGGAACTCCAGCAGGCCCTGCTTAGGGAGCGACCACAAAAGAATTAAGATTAAATCTGGCGCCTCCGAACCAGAAAAGGAAGCTCAGGGTCGAGTGAGTAAGCCGAAACTTGGGGAAGCTCAAATACAAAATGCATATAAAAGTATTGAGAATGTAGTATCGAAACAAACAGCAAGAAAATGAACGTATGAGGCTTTAACAGAAATCTTTAAAAGAGATGGGCGTCGAACTGAACAAAAAGGAAAGCAAAAACGAAGACACAAACCAAAAAGCTGGTGGGATAAGGAGGTCAAATCAGCCATAATGAGGCGCCAAGAGGCAACTAGGGAGCCTAGGTGAGCAAAGAAAAGGGGAGCCTTGCCAGCTGAAGTAGCTTCAAAATGGGAGAAATTTAGAGAGCGGAAAAGGGAAGCATCAGCTTTAATACAGGCCAAAATTGGAAGTGTAGGAGTGCAGTGGATGATGGAAATAAATAAAAAAATATAGGAATGCGGCGATAAGGTTTTGGGAACCGATTAGAGGCGCAAGGGAGATAGTTTGAGCGTTTTCAGCACTTACTGAATATACAGGAGTGGAGGCGGGCAGACGGGGAAGAGGTCAATCGAAGAGGCTTTGTTCCAGCTTGAGCAAGCGGGACAGTGGGTTGCACTGACAGCAGCAATGTAGAGGAGGAGCAGAATTACGTAACACTAGAGACGACCACAGAAGAATGGGACACGGCCGGAAGTAAAGTGCCAGCAGGTACAGCGACAGGACAGACGACATACCCGTGGAACTCATTAATACATTAGGAAAAACAAGCAAATTGAAGTTACGGCATGTGATCAATCAAGTACTTATCGGAGGAGAGGTACCTAATGATGGGAAACTAAATAAAATGAGACTAGATATAAAAGACAGAAGAAACAAAGACAACTTTTAAGTCATATCGCCCGATAACGGTAACTTCAATTCTATACAGATTAGCTGGATAGCAAAGTGGAGAATGGAGGAATGGGCAGAAGAAAAGCAACTAAGTGGGTGAGCTCCAAATCGAATTCCGAAGAGTTAGAAGACTGGAAGATAATTTATTCGACGCCACACAGTGTAGAGAGATAGCAATGAAGAACCAAACTCCTTTATGGTTAGCTTTTTTGGATATCAAGGGAGCGACGATAATGTGAGCCAGGAAAACCTCTGAGGTCAGCTGAGGGAGTGTAACTTAGAGGCAAATTTGGTAAGGTTTCTTCAGCAGGTGTACACAGACAATAATGTAACTATAACATGGGAAGCATAAACTACACAACCCGAAGCAATAAAAAGGGCAGGGCTGTCCAGTGTCAACTCTGGGAAGGAAATATCTAAAGCAGGGGTCTCCAAACTTTTTGGCCAAGAGGCCAAAAATATAAATGGGCAGATGTAAATGAGGAAAATCTGAATAAATAATCCTACAATACTTAAAGTTAGAGCAGGGAACAAAAAGATTCTGAGGTGGATGAATGCATTCACTTTGTTATGAAATGTAATCATTTAGCTGCTTATGACATCACACAATAACTGGAGTCCAGAAAACATACCAGCATAAACCGGAGCGCATAGGAACTTTGGCACGTTCACACAGGGCAGAAGACTAGTGAGAACGATAGAAGTTATGCTGACAATATTTAATAGCTACGACACAGTACACCAAGCACAATATAGATAGGGACGTAAATTAATTTTATCGTACTTAGTTACCCAGATATGGAACGGGGGACTAGGAGTGTGGATTCTGCTAATGACAATGTCCAATTACTAATATGACCAGAGGACACGCCTTACGGTAGGCAGTTTTCTCTCGTTTTTTTTTTTTTTTCTGGTAACTTCGTTTACGCGGTTGGTGCGCGCCGCGGCGCCGTTTTACACGCGCTTATTTTTTTCGCCAGTAGCAGCGGGCGGGCTGGAAGCGGGCCGGGCTCCATTGGCAAGACTGCATGCAGCCAGCCACGGGCCGGTCGGAAGACCTCCGCGGGCCGGAGTTTGGAGACCCCTGATCTAGAGGAACACGAGGAGAATATAATTAGGAAAGGAAAAAAGTGAAAGTCGCTTACAACTCCCTGTAACGCCGAATTAGAGCGCAGCTCTTGAGGAGGAGAGGGAAGGGTACTAGGGGAGGCTATACACCCCCTCCTCCTCCTCCTCCCCTTATTCTTCAATTTCTTCGGGGGGGGGGGGGGGGGGGCGGTGTCACCTGACCTCGGGGGGAGGGGTCACGTGACCTCGGGGGGGGGGGGGGGGTAACGTGACATCGGGGAGGGGCGTCACGTGACCTCGGGGAGGGGGTCACATGACCTCGGTGGGTTACGTGACCCCCTCTCCCCGAGGTCACCGAAGGTACCCGAGGTTCTCCCTAGGTCCTTCCGAAGGAACCCGAGGTTTTCCCGAGGTCCTTCCGAAGGAACCCGAGGTCCTCCCGAGGTCTTCCCGAAAGAACCCGAGGTCCTCCCGAAGGAACACGAAGTCCTCCCGAAGGAACCCGAGGTTCTCCTGAAGGCAAAATTACCCATAATGCACCGCGCGGTTACGCCGACGGCGACGGCGACGGCGACGCCGCTCAAGCCGGAAACGGGCGCCTAAGAGCTGTGCTCTAAAAGAAATTCATCTATTATGAAAGTCAAGGCTCTATGGAACAATAATAGATACGAAGTGGTCAGAGGTATATGCAAAGATGGTACCACGATTGTCTTTTGGCAATGGGGTACTGTGCCTGAAATCAGAGGTTCAGTTGGGATTAGAAATTCGCCAATGAAGCGTAGGCACACTGGCACTGGGAGCACATGGAAAGACACCAAATTAAGGAATACAGGAGGACATGGGATGGTCGTTTTCTGAGAGCAGGGAGGCAATTAGTAAGTTGAAATTATAACAAAGGTTGACCGAGATGGATGATACGCGGTGGGCACAGAAGGTTTTCAAGTATTTATACAGGGGAATTTTCAACACAAAATGGGCAAACCGAACCCGAAAGCTTACATTTGAGTACCTCACACTAGTGATGGGGCTGGGCAGGCTGCTTCAGTAAAGAAGGGAGTGGAAGAGGCAGAAAGAAAAATGTGGAAGGGAACAATAAAGGAAAGATCAGCTCTATCTATATACAGGTCACAAAAACGGGACATAAGGAAAGAAAATGTGTTTGGCAATTCACTGGGAAGTTCTTTGCTGTTCGAAACGAGAACGGGAGTTTCGACCACGAGGACGTATAGGGATAAATTTCAGGAGACAGCCTATGTGCCGCCTGGTTTTGAAGTGCTCAAAGCTTCGCCCTGCCCTCCCTGAAGAGGTAACGGATTTGGCCGAAGCTCTGGGTTTTGCTGGCGATGATGGAAGGACGGAAGAGAAAATGGTTTCACTCACAAAGAGGCGGTTAGAAGATTGGCGGAAATTATCTTGGAAAATTGAATGGATGCACGACTAATTAGCACAACTGGGGACTGGCGGGACAGAGGAAAATCGGGACTCAATCCCTTTTGCGTGGCTCCAGCCCAAAGTCTCA
>NW_024609876.1:2242359-2343005 GCF_016920785.2 Ixodes scapularis
CAACAAGTAAATTAAAGTAAGGTAGTAAGACGGGCTACCCTGCCAAAAAAAAAAAAAAAAAGTTTATTCTGGATTATGCAACAGGAAGATCTAACTGGATTTCTTGCCGGAAACCTGAAATCCAGATTGCAGACAATGGTCTACAAAGTGAATTTCAGGTTTACAGCAAGAAATCCAATTAGATTTCCCTGTTGCATACTCCAGTTTAAACTGGTTTTGATGACCGCGCACAAATAGACAGAACAGACGAAGTAAGAAGAGAACGCAAAGAGAAGTGCGTACTGACAACTGGAATATCTGCCATAATGAGAGCGAGACACTAGAGCACTTGGCATTGAAGTGCTCTCCCCCCCCCCCCCCCCCGAAATCTTCCATTTTGCTGGTGCCTCCTCTCTCCCCTCACCCTCATAGACCATTTTGTAATGGGCGCTCCCCCCCCCCCCCCCCCCCCTTGGAAAATAATACTGGCTACGTGCCCTGCCGCCCGATACAAAAGGAATAGCCGCAAACATCCCTCTATCCATCCATCCGTACCAAGGTCGGGTGAGAAGGGCGAGGGAGGGAGAGGGGAGAAAGGGAGAGTCATCCTACAATGGACTGAGGCCCAATGCTACAGGCCGCCCGGTCCAATCACGAGCCTGTTAGAAACCACATGGTATATGTGCTCACTGCTCCGTCGTGCGTGGCCACTGGCGCATTGAGTAGACAGGTATGAAGCCACTGGAAGTAAGCGGCTTGCCCCGGAAGTAAGCGCTTGACAGGCTTTTCAACTCTTCCGAGTGTTGGATCGAACAGCGTTCAGGGAGCTGAATTCTTTCTTGTCATCCCAAGAGAGCCTGCCTGTTGCGGAGTAACAGCGCATGCGGACCCGAATAGTCTCCAGGGAAGTAATTCGATATGAAAATTTTGAGATACTATAGTTAATCAAGTGTTGCGTATGTGACAGTCCCACGTTCAAATGCCTTTTTCTCAGGATTTAATTCAGAACAAGAGTATTAAAACCCAATCAAAGACACAAAAAAGCATGGATCAAAATATTGACTGAATGCACTAGGAAGCCTAGCACACGCCCGACTTCCGGGACAAGCATCGAGCGAGCAGCTATGCGCCATCCAGCGGAGAGCGCGTATCAGTGCGCCGAGATGCGTCATGCGGAGGCGAGTTTTTCGGCTGTTTATCGAGCCCTCGCGGCGGCTCCGTCTGCTTGCTACTACTGAAGACTACTGAAGGAATTAAATAGCGTCTGGAAGCGATGTGGCGAAGAGAACACGGGATCAAAACCAGCGGCCATGAAAAAAAGAAGATGAGTCGGATCGAGGGTTCGTCGCGGGAGCGTATGTACGGACCGCGTGCGGAAGGGAAATTCGGGTCCGGGTACGTGCACAAAGATTGCATTTGATTGTTATGGCTAACGCGGATGGGTGGATGGATGTTAATGACTGTACTCTTTTAACGGGCGGTAGCATGCGCCACCTAGCCTATAAGTCTAAAAAGACAAACATATGATTCCTCCCGCCCTTCTAAGCCAATTTTCTCCTCCTAACTCTCACCAAGCAGTGTGGGATATCACCAAGATAACCTTTGGGGTATAGCGCAGAAAAAAAATTGCGGTGGCTTAGCTCGGCTATGCCAGGTTACACGTAGCGTGAGCTTATGCGCACAAAATGAGAGGCGCTATCAAGCGGCTCCGGTGCAGCGTCAGACTTGGCTACTGCGCAACGGAGGCGCACAGCTGGGCACGCGGCGGCGCCAGAGCGTCTGCCGCGGCTATGACATCACTCCTTTGGAATGCGCAGACCGGCGAGGCGGACGCGGCAGAGCTCTGGGGCGCGGCGGCGGCGGAGCGCGTGGCGGCGGCGGCTCCGGCGCGCCAGCTGTGCGCCGTGTGACATCACTGCTCCTCGCGCATGCGCAGCACGGAGCACGGCTCATTATGCGAGCCACGCGAAACTGCTCAACCTCGGCCAGTGTAGCTCACGCTACAAAAACATCAACCCCCGTCTCTTCCCTCCGGCGAGAGAGTCACCAATTTTCCTCTGGTCGAACCTTGTCGGGGTTACCCCAGCACTGGACCCACTGGAGGACAGGGTTGAGACTTTGGGCCGGAGTCACGCGGGAGGGAGTCCATATTTTCCTCTGTCCCGCCTGTCCCCAGCAGTGCTATGGCTAGTTAGTTGTGCATCATTCAGTTTTCCCTGGATAATTTCCACCAATCGTCTAACCGCCTCTTTGTGACTGTAATCCTTTTCTCTTCCGTCCCTCCAACGTCGCCAGCGAAACCCAAGTGCTCTTGTGCACCCCCTCATTATGGCAGGCAGCACATAATGGTGTCTGTCTCCTGAAATTTAGCCCTATACTTTCTTGTCCTCAAAACTCCGGTTCTCGCCTCAAACAGTAAAGAACTTCCCAGTGAACTGTCAAACCTATTTTCCTGTCCTGTTTTTGTGTCCTGATGTCCTGGCGTCCTGATCAATGCATTGACGACTTTGTGTTTTTTAGGGCTAAAAAACGAATAACTCTGACTTGCATAACAATACCAACAATTTATAGGTAGACGTTTTGTAGAGACATCATCAGTGCAGCCTAGGAACACCTGACTAGCTACCAGCAAGTCGGGTGTTCCTAGATGCACTGATGATGTCTCCCGCACAGGAGACGAAACGTCTACCTATAAATTGTTGGTATTGTTATGCAAGTCAGAGGTATTCGTTTTTAATCATGATTCCCGGCTTTTGGAACTTTTTTTTTTTTGCGTTTTTAGGGCAAAAGCTATTATTAGCACCACTGCATAAGCGTCCACTACGGGGCGGGAGGGTGTCAGCCGGACTGCTCCACCCTAGCCCTCCCCCCCCCCCCCCCCCCCCCCCCTCCTCGCCCCTTTGGTTTTTGCGCCGTCCGGGATGCCCGCTTTTCGAGAATAGGCACTGGCAATGAACATTTAGCACAGGCGGACTTAGCATTTTGCCGGTCTAGGGAGCCAGGGAAGTTCCGGGAATTCGATGCTAATGTGACAAAGAAGGGGAATAGAGACTCGGAAACTATGGGGTATTGGAGTTGCGGGATAAAGGACCAAGCGACGATTAAATGGTAATCAAAACCGTGCGCAAACGTGCACTAGCCCCTAATCGAAAGACCAATTCACATTCTTGAATCGTAAGCACAAACTCTGCCTCCAAGAGTCCTCGCCCATTTTCTTTTCGAGTAAAAACACGCGCGGCTATCCTTTTGGCCAAAGTTGGCCTGACGCCCGCGATCAGAGTGAAGACGAGTGGCTTTCTAATGGGCCGTGTCGAAAAGCTAAAAGCTGCTTGTAAAGGAACCGATTACATTCGGCTGGCGGCGCGCAGAAAACGCTGCACCCACCGGACAACGAGGGGCGTCTTCGTTCAGGCGAGCCGAAGATTATAGAAACGCCGCTCGAGGAATGGAACCACCGTCACGCCAGGCGACGCGTTTGGGGGAGGAATTAGGGTGCACAACACCTCCAAGGGGTTTTCGTTTCTTCTTCTGGTGGCCTCCCGGATGGTTTATTGAATGGGCAGCGCCATTTAGCTCGGAGCTCTGGTGGCTGCCCGTTGTAAGGTGCGGCTCAAGAGTAGAGTACGACTAGAAAGACGAGCTGGTCGTTCAAAACCGTTAGAGAAACTGCGCACCCTTCTCGACTACAACGCCAGCTCACCTTCGCAAACTATGTATACAAGCACTGCTTTGACAACAGCTTGAAGCGTTTTACAACAAAGATTAAGAATCTTAGCCCCGCAAAAACGGTGAGATTGCTTCGGTGTCTCCAACGGGCGTCATTATGGCCCGACTCAAGAGTGCCGAAAAAAAAAAAAAAAAAAAAACCTGATACGCGACTTCCATTGGTCAATAATATTTTAGAGAAGGAAAATCTCGCGATTAGGAACCGAAAGAGGCGAATCCAACCAACACCAACCGTTTATCCAGCAGAAACTTGGTATTGGAGCACGTCCATCGAGACGTTTTACGAACACACATCTATAGAAGTTTAAGTGTCTAAACATATAGCAGATAATGCCAGGTCTGCATCTCTTACACTTGTGTAACTCCTCGGTCCGACGCGCGGCCTCCTCAAGTTTTCAAGGCGCTCTGTACCTGACCTGCCAAGATTTCATCGCTGTCCTGTCCAAGTTCAGTATTGGTGAGTGTTTTGTTTCTTCTGCAAATCCTAGTCCCAATTAATCTTAGATGGCCTGTGGCCTTTCATACGGAGCCTATGCTGTATTGCTATTTTATTTAAAATATATGCTGGAAGCGAACATTGCGAGGTAACCAATTGAGGCAACTAGCTTGTTCGTTATTATTCTCACCTAACGTGAATCTACTTTTTGTACTGAATTTTATATTTGCCTAAATACTTCTAACGGTGTTTTCAATTGGATTTTAATCCAGTTGCGAGTCGGTGCTCCGTTCTATACAGTGTGTCTCTTCATTTTATATATTTTCTGCTGTTTTATTAATATGAATAGCAACTACCAACTAGCCCAACTTTCTACCTTATTACAGTAAACCTGTGTCTGTATTATGTTTTAAAATAGAGATAAAAATTTTGACATGTTTTGCTCGGTCGTCTATATACTATATACTTTATTTAATGGTGCTCGTGAGCACCATTAAATAAAGTATATAGTCGGAACGCAAGGTAATTGCTAAGCCCCCCCCCCCCCTCCCCCCCCACGTTGCGATGCATATGAAAACTAATTCACACGCAATTCAAGTTTTGGTGGGTGCTTCTTTTGGATAAAACTGCGGTTTATGCCTTTCCAAGATATTTTTTCATGTTGCGTTGACGCTATATACTGTTGTGTTTCTATGGTTACATTTTTCTTGCAACGTTCTACTCAGACAATGTACAGAAACTGATAGATTATCAACAAGAGTGGTTGTTTGGGCGAGTTGGTTTGACATCTTATGCAATCTTCTGCGCAGCAAGGACATGGACAAGAGGGGAGAACAAGGACGCGACAAGGCGCCTTGTTGTGTCCTTGTTCTCCCCTTTTGTTTTCGTCCTTGCTGCGCACAAGACTGCATATGATAGATTATCTGGAACTCAGCAGAGAACAGATCAGGTTTTGAAATATTTGAGGCATTAGACAATAGACGCACAGCAGAAAAGCGCAAGACTGCGGTATTTTCCTCTTGAAACCAGGAGCGGCAAGGGCCTGCTCACACGTTCCTGTGTCGGCATGTGGCTGGCGTGGATATCACAAATTATTTAAAATGCAAATTTATGTTATCTAAAACCTTGTGGATCAGATATTTGGGTTCTCTAAAGTGTTCCAGATTTTGTGTTTAAGTTCTCTAAAATGTATATCTACGTGCCCTCAAAATTGTTCGGGATTACATCATGAGTTTAGCACCCCTGCCCTCAATTGCTAACCACCACACACCGATTGTTTCAATATTCTTGTAGGTCATGGACATGCACAATGGCAGATATATCATCAAAATACCGCGGTTGTCAGCTGAAGCATCCAGAACGCGTACGTAAGTTCTTGCTGCCGGCAATACTCCTCACAATGGCGAGACCTGCGCTCCGGCTGTAGCCGTTACATCCAGGGATGCGAGACCCTCAACACCAATTGTGGGCAACGTCCTGGAATCACCTTCAGCGATCGTGAATGGGATTTCAACTGGCAAGCCAAGCTCTCGTGGTCGCCATGAACATACTCGACCGGCATCCACTAAAAGCAACGGTGGAAGAGGCTTCTTGAAGAGTTGGGAATCCACCTACGGGTGACTTTCGTAAAAGGCACAGACCGAAGGTGAATTGTGCCATCTGCGTAACCACTGTGAGAAAAAGTTTTCGCTCCCATGTACATCGCAAGATAAAGATGCGTAGACCGCTTTCGTTGAGTGGTTTCCAGAACTGGAAAAAAAGTACCACTGTTTTCAGCAATGAGTGGCGGGGCTATACTTGTGCGTCGACAGCCTGCGAGCCGGCAATGGGCCTATGGGGCTCAATCACCTGACAATAAACCACTCGCAGCACTTCATCGACCCCGTAACGAAAGCCAACAGCCAGCTCATCGGGCGATCATGGGAAAAGCCGAAGCTGTACTTGCTCGGAAAGGCGAGGGGCTGCAGCGGGAGGAACGCGAGGACGCCAGCTGGCAAAATAATTCTGAAGAATTAAACATTCTATAAAGCTAAAACAAACCCTCCTGGTGCAGTTAATTACAGCGCCCACCACACTACTTTAAAAAAAAAAAAAAAACTGCTGCAACGCTGCAGACACACCTGAACTGGCTGTCGTAGAAGTTGATGAACGGCACCATCCGCTGCCATGATCCCTTCCTCCGAGTCCTCGATATCATCGCTAAGCGCTGCCCGATGCCTGGGAGCACTCGGGGGATGAGATGGAGCTTTGTTTCTTGACTGCAACAATAAACATTTAAGATTTTACCAAGAAAAACATTTTGTGTTGATTTCTAAAGTGATCGAACCCAGAACTTATTTTTACTCTCAGGAGCATAGGAACTCTTCACATTGGGCCTATTTCTCATGTTTTCAAGAACGTGTTAGATTAACAGTTTTGGTTTCGTATAGCTGCTTTCTTAGCATTTTGAATTTGGGTTGTTTTGTCAATTTATTTCACAACGTGAATTATAGTTCTTTCGGGATTGGGTCAATCCTGGGTAAAAATTTGTTTTCCAAACTTATTTAAAAGGGGCTGTTCCTATTCCACTTACAAATCGCCACAATGCGCTGAGTCGGGGGTATTAAAAATATTAACCCCACTAATTATGTGTAACAATAAACGACCAGCGTTTAGTCGAACATTTAGAGGCAGTGTCTAAGTCGGTTACAAGTCAAGAAGGTAGGAGAAGCTCCTCCCACAAGTGTGATGCGCCCGTTTCAAATCTCTCCGCGGTCGAAAGAAGAGTTCACTGGAAACGCTCCTTGTTCCGCTTCAATGGATTCCCACTTGTCTCCGATCCCACTTTTTAAGAAAGCGACCTTTGTATTCATCGGAGAGGGAACCGAGCCCCTGAAAGCAGCCTTTGTATCCATCGGGGGGAAGCTAATCCCCGAAGGTCGCATTTGTTTCCGTCGGTGGGTGGAATTCTAATCTCCCTCTCGTGGCTTCCACAATGCTAAGTCAAAGTCGAAAGATAAAGCAAATATGTACAGAAAGGCAAGACCCTCCTCGCGCGTTGGCCGCGACGTCACGGAAACGGTGGGACGCTATTGGATGCGGAGGTGGCGGAGGGATATCCGATTCCCTTTGAGGGGCATTTGCCGCTACCTTCTTAACCTGTAACTGCCCTAAGCACGTGAACCGAAGATGTCGCAACCAATTTGTCTGCTTCACCGCAACAAATCGCCGGGCGACCTCCCCCCCCCCCCCCCGGACCTCAAATACCCTCTTTCTTTTTTTTTTCTCCATTTTTAAATTCTCGGGGGTTCTCTCCAGTTTTCTTCTCATTTCTCATTCTTCCTCTCTCTCTATTCCTCCTATTCCTCCTCTCCTTCCTTCTTTCCTCCTCTCTCGTCCTCCTCCTTCTCGAGCGTAGTGCGACGCCACTTGGCTCTGTACGAAAACATCTCCGAAACGCCTCAGCATGTTATTCTCCTCTGACACCGCTCCAGCAGTTTCAGAAAGAAGGAGCACCTGCTCCGAGAGAGTTCTGCAATACTAGAGGGACGATAAAGGCGTCCTCACCTCGGTCGGTCTCCAGTAACAGCTCCGAACTTTTTCTTTTTCCGACCGGATGAAAAGAATGACACTGGAGCCAAAGCGAGGAGTACGGAAAGGCACTCCAGAAATTCGATGCCTATTATATGCTTAGGCTTATGCTCCTTGTATTTGATAGATTGGAAAGTGTAGATACCGCTCTCCAGAAGATGAGCCTACTGTTTAGCCACGCAGAGCTCACAGTGAAGACGGTTAGAGAGAGTATCGGTCAGCTCCGAGACGACTTCTCTTGTTTTTGGTGCGATGTCTCCCCTAAAGGCGGGAGAAATGAAGGTTGGGGATCCTAGCATTCCGAAGAGACAGCGGCAAGCACCACATATGATGAAGGACATCCATGCACGGAAGGTTTCTACAGGCAGCAGTTCTATGCTTAGTTATTGACTCGGTGCATGCATCCCTGCGAACGCGGTTTCTGCCGGAAATGTGGGATCACATGACGCAAGTCGAAAAGTTTGTAACGGGAGAAATCAACATCACCTATCTGTGTGAATCCTACAAAGAGGATCTTGGTGCGGGCCGCCTCCAACTTCAGAGACATGTTAATGGGCATGGGCGTACCAACCGGGGGGGCAAGGGGGGCACTTGCCCCCCCAGTTCTCAGAGTGGGGGGGCAAGGCATGCGTTTTGCCCCCCCTGAAACGGCCGCCACTGGGCAGAGCAGACACAGGCCGGCGGCGCCCAAGGAATACCGAGGGCACTGCCCCCCGACCCGCGCGGGCATATTTTTAACGCGCAGGCGATACAAACCCTAGCAACGGTGCTCACGCACGCCGGATTGGCTGGTTCGTAAAGCCTTGCTCCACGAACAAGGCTACACGGTAACCTTACGGAATCCATCCGCGAGACATGGGCCGGACGGGCCGTCCAGACCAGGACGTAGGCCCTTACACAAAATAAAGTTTTGCTTGCTTGCTTGGAGATACGCGCTGCCGCCGTCAACATAGGCAGCGGATGCAATGCGAGTTTCCGAAGAGGTAGCGTAACTTAGTGGTGAGATGTCTGCCTCATACGTGTCAGACCCGGGTTCTATTTATGGTGTGGGCCGGCTTACTTCTTTTTATTTTTTTTCTCGAACATTTTGTTTTGTCGAGGCATTTGGCGATATTTACATTTCTTTTTTACCATTAGCACTAAAAAAACGAATGTTGTTGACGAAACATCGCTAAACTAAATCGTATCGACTCTATTTACGGATGTGCATGGGGGGCAGCGGGGCTTGGGTTGCCGACCGGACGCCGCAAAGCTGCGTGTACGGGGGGTGGGGGGCTAGGTGGGTTAATAGATTCGTAATTAGCAGCCGCACACCGTCACCGCGAAGCGGCGTGAACGCAGGCGCGGGGGTGGGTTAACGCGCTTCGAGTGATACACGAGCAGCCCATCCGGCGTGAGCGTCGTTGTTAGGGGTTCTATCGCCTGCACCGTAAAAGGAGCAGTGTGTGCACCTCCTGTAGTGGGCAAGAATTCCTACATTGGAGAGAAGCGGGGACAAGCCCTTTCTTCAAATGCGTCAAGTCTCCTTGAGCTTCGGAATACAAAGAAACGCCACTATTCGGAGCTAATCCCACAGTTACTCGACCTCTCTTGCGTCGTGTCTGTTCGCTCCCCGCGCCTCGTAGCAGTGTTGTTGCAGTGGGGGGGGGGGGGGGGGGGGGGGCTCGTTAAAATTTTGGGGTTTTTTGGACTATCTAAATCACTTTCTTCCTTCCCATCCCCCCCTTTTCTACTCCGCATGCTTCCCCCTCTGCAAATATCAGCTAACCTTCCGACCTCTGTTCTCTGTTGATAGGCAAAACAACCACTAAAATTAGAAAGTAATTTGTAATTTGAGTGGAAGTCACTCGGAAAAGTAGTTAAAGTAAACTACTGATTACTAGAATAGAAATGTAATTAAAAGTTACTAAACTACCCAGAAAAGTAGTTAAACTACAGTAACTTGAGTAAAGTAGTTGAACTACGTGCAAGTCTGGCCTGGCAAGCGCTCTGCGTAAGTGTTTTCACTGATCTGCCTAGCCCCGCACACCATCACATGGGCCAAGAAAGGTGTAGTTTTACTGCAGAGGAGAAATCAGCAGGGTCCAAGATGGTGACAATGGAGGATGGGGGACTGTTCCAGTGGCTGATGGCTTGAGAAAGGAATGACCAATTGAAAGCGTTCGTAGAGCCAGAAGTGTGTTTGATGGTGCAGACGTTGTTGAGGCGAGAAGATGTTCGGTCGAGGGGTAATAACAAAGGGGTTTTGAGGTCGGGAATGTGGTAGTAGATTTTGTGAATAAGGCACAGCTGAGAGACTTTCCTGCGAAGCTGCAAAGAGGACATGGTTAGTCCAGTTTTTAGCGCCGAGACACTGAAAGAAAAGTCATAAGTGGATGAAATGAAGCGAGCAGCTCTGTTCTGAACTGCCTCTACAGCGTATTGATGAGGTACAGTCGATGGGTATTCCAGATGGTTGAAGCATATTCTATTTTTGGTCTGACGTACGTGTTAAAGGTTAGCTTAGGGACAAAGGGTGGAGCGATTTTTTAAGTTACGTCTGCTTAGTCCAAGAGTTCCAGATGAATTGGCGGTAATGACTTCAATGTGGTTATTCCAGGGAAGGTCAGATGTTAGTCTTACACCAAGGTATTTATACACAGTAGCGGTCTCAATCAGATCGGAGTCCAAGAAGTAATTAAATGACAGAGTGGTTTTTTTCTTGGTGAAGTGGGTTAGTTTGCGTTTATACTTGTTTGGTGACATAATCCACTCTTTGCACCAATTGTTAATTTTATCTAGATCTTCCTGAAGCTGGTTATTATTTTGCACACAAGTTACTTTGTTATGGATGACGCAGTCGTCGGCGAAAAAGCGTTTTTTTTTTAAGAAATCCCAATGGGAATGTCATTAATAAATATTAAAAAGAGTAAGGGCCCAAGTACGAACCCCAGGGGAACACCAGGAGATACATTTATTAAGGAAGATTCATGATCATCATGGACGTGACCTGTACACGGGAAAAAAGAAAGTCACGAATCCATGCAAACGGTTATTGGTCGAGGCAAAAAGATGATAGCTTAGAAAGAAGGCGTTGATGGAGGACACGGCCGAACGCTTTGGAAAAAAAAAAAAAAAAAAACTGCGTCAGTTTGGACGTGACATTCAAGGTTAGTGTGCAAGTCATGGATGAAGTCGCGGAGTTGCGTTTCGCAGGAAAGTACCTTTTGAAAACCGTGCTGCTGTTAAAAGAAAAGAAATGGGATGATAGGTGCCTCATGATATTGGAGTAGAGGATATGCTCAAGTAGTTTGCAAGAAATTGAAGTGAATGAATTAGGGCGATAATTAAATGCGGAAGAGCGGCTGCCCTGTTTAAAGACTGGGAATTACCCTTCCCACCTTTTGGTCAGATGGAAGGCAGCTTTGAGATGAGGACTGAATGAAGATGAGTTTCAAATACTCACTAGAAATAACACGGGTGTTTCTTTTAAATTTTAGGGTTGATGTTATCGGTTCCAGCTGACGAAGTAAGTTTTAGTTTATCAATCATTGTTTTAATACCAGCGGAGTTAACGTTAATAGGATGCATGCGCTCGTAAAGCTCTTCAGGGAGAGTGGGGACGAAGTCCAAGCACTCGTTAGTAAACACTGATGAAAAGTATTCGTTAAACACAGAACTATCATGCTCGACGTTGCACATCCGACATTCCTAACTCTCCCCATGTTCCTAAACGTCCGTGTGTGTCCTAACACCAGAAACCGGAATTTTAAAGGTTAAAAACGGCACGTTGCGAATATGGAACGCGCACTTTCATCCAAAGCTGACGTCAAGTGACTCAAATCGAAAAACATGCATATTTACAGTATTGTTATCTCTTCTGGTGAAGGCTAAACAACCGTTGCATCCGTTTTCGCGCACGAAACGGTGACTCCCAGAGAAAGTAAGAACGCAGTGATTGTCTTTATTTGAACAATGTAAACACACTTGCAGGCGTGCGCTGATGAAGCCTCAAAATCAAAACTCTCGTAGTGTAATTCGTGGCTACTACCCAACCTCGTTGTCACGCCACTTTCTGCAAGCAAACACTAAAATTGCCAGCAAACACACAAAAGCGACATCGATACAATTATCTTGTAGAATATCACCTTATTTAATCATAACTGTTTCAATAGGCACTACAAGTTGTATTTATTTTAAGAAGAAGAAGCAAAATTTTTTTCGTTAGAAAAAACAAAATATCAATGTTAAGTCTGGTAACGTTGTAATTTTGCCGAATCATTGCCACATCTTTAGAAAAGTTCGACAAAAGTTGCGCCGAATTTTCGATTAAGGGGGGGGGGGGGGGGGAGAGGGTCGGGTTTGCCCCCCCACTCAAAAACAAGTTGGTACGCCACTGTTAATGGGCATAGCAAAGCAAAGTGTCACGAGCCTTGTTACATTTCAAGACGTAGGAGACCTTCTTTCGGGAAAGGGAGGTGAACCCCTGAGAGTTTTTCTTACAGAGGTTGTTAAGCTCCTCCGAATTGCACTGACAATTCCTGCAACTTCCTGCGCGCCAGAAAGGTCTTTCTCGTGCCTCCGGAGAGAATTAAGACTTCTACGCTCTACAATGGGACAGGCTTGACTAAACGATCTTATGAACTGTATTTTGCGCCTTCTCAGGGATACTTCCCAAAGGGTTATTCATTCATGAATTCTATTCTCTCAATCGTGAATTCATTTATCATGTTTCTAATACGCTGCCGATTTGTCTTTGTGTAATTTTTTCATCTATACGTATAAAGCAGTATCACAAAGAACTGTAATGTTTGTCTCATTTTGTACTTTGTTCAATGCGCGTGTAAGAAGCCATTCTGATAGTAGCGACAATTTTACCTTCTATGGTAAACTGCGATTTGTTCTTCAATTTTTTTATGCATGTAAAATGCAAGTCCAAAGGTTTGATATGTCTTTACTTCATTTTGTTTCGTTGTTAATTATATTTGAGCATTTAAATATATTGTTACGGTGCTGGAAGAAGCAATGAGAACAGGGTGCCCTCCGAACGATAGTTTTAATCTAAAACTGCCCACTGCAGCGCCTGTCAGCACCGTAACATGCATGGCGGAGGTCGGGGAATGCCGAGGAAACTAGAGGAAGCAGCTAAAGGGGGTACGGCTGCCTCTTACACTATATACACTATATATATACATATACATAGAGAGAGAGAGAGACAAAGACAGAGAGAGAGAGAGACTCATGATAAGTAGAAATTGAGTGTCCCTTAAGTCTGTGTTGTCAATATAGTAATTTATACTTTTTTTTCTCGTTTCTTTGATATTACTGTGAGTGAAAGTGCTAAGGCAAATGTAATGAAGTAATAAGCTGCAGCGTATCGTTAGACGTGTGAGAACGGTAATTTCGCAAGCACTAAACATTTTTACTGTCTTGTTTCTTCAATGGTATGTGCTGTTATTCAATGTTACAAATATAATTGTTGAATTTGTATATCATTGATGTGCCCCACTTCATAAAGAATGCACCCACCATGCGGAAATAAAATCTTCAGAGCTTGCTCACTGAAGGACCAATTTTTTTCTGTGTCTCATTCTCGACGCACTTTTGGCTTGCTCACTGAAGGACCAATTTCTTCTGTGTCTCATTCTCGACGCACTTTTGGCTTGCTCACGCAACCAATTTTTAGGCGCTTCACTTCCTAACCACCTGTCACCCTCCTTGAGCCACATTCTATGTCCCCCCCCCCCCCCCCCCCGGGAAAATGAAAACCCTACGCCTCTGCATGAATCCATACAAAGGTGAAAACTAAACAAGTGAGTTGACATTAAAAAGATAAAGCTATAGAGCTGTCCCTATAAATATTTTAGCAATACTCAAGTATCCTTGCCAAATTTCGAATATGTAAAAATATATAAAACATTATATACCGGGTGTTTCAGCCGAGCACTTTCAGAAATCTCTAAAAATAGCCTGGTTGAGAAAAAAAAAAACGAAGAAGAAACTTTCCGGGAACAAACTGCCAGCCACGGCGGAGCTGAAGTAATAATAAAAATAATAATAATCATAATGCATTTTATTTCCCATTCTGGTTGGTACAAAAAAGAAGGACGTCAGGACAAAAAGCTGCGGTTGCAGCTTGACGAGCTCCTGGCGCCCTAACGCAGTTTGGCGGGAAAGCAGCATTGTAAACACAACGAAAACAAACACGAAAATGGGCACTAAAACACAATCACGAAAATTCACATTGTTGCACTCAGCTTGAATGCATTGAGAGAAAAACAACAACAATTAGCTAATTAATTAACTACAATTTACTAATCATCTTTTCAATTAGGGCAGTGTTTAGAGTTCCGTCCGACCGCTCTTTACGCCCGCATTCAAGTGCCGTCCTACCGAGCATATATCCCGTCCTTTAGTGAAGAATGTCTTGCTTTTGGCACTTTGTGGACGAAATTAGGATACCTACACTCGCTGTACTTTTTTGTGTCAGATTTGCTAATTACGAGTATACACAGATTTCATAAAACTTTTTTACAACAAATTTTATATGAAAACCAAAGAATGGCATCTTAGCATATGCCTGGCTGGCACTCCATTTTTTTTTTTTTCACAAACTTTTAGGTTCAATACGTGTGCCTCACTTTTTTCTGTTTTAGAGGTTGTTACTGGAGAACGTAAGCTTGAAACTGACATTTGTTTTCAATCACAATCGCAACATTCGAGAGTGCCACTTCGGGAAACTTGCCAAGATCGCGCACCTGCATCGCGCACGCATAAACATACAGAAGAAAGCATTCTGCTCACTCCTGCGCTGTAGCGTTTGTCTCGCACGCGCTTTATGTTAAAACAAATTGTCGGCGAGCGGCTGGTGGAACACATGTCAGAGTGAGCGTGACTTTTAACAATTTCGGACGGTACTTAAACGCGCGAGTGGAGTGCCTTCGATCTGCACTTGAATGATCTGGAAGAGTGCCGTCGGACGGCACTCTAGATACAGCGTTAAATTAGTGAAAACAAACATCGGGTTTCAATGAAAAAGCTTGCTAAGCATAATCGAAAACCAATAAACCAACTCATTTTAGAAAGATATAGGGCAGGGGCAGCTTTCTTTATGGCGTTCCGAAATGCTAAATTTGGACGCGTTTTTAGGTTTCAGTTTCCTATTGGAGCGTATCTTTGCACCAGCGGCCAAGTCGCGAAACTACCGCCTCGCCTCACTCGTAGGATGAAGAGGAGCATCATGGAAGGAAGTATGGCGCACGTGCGTTGCGCCTCTCGGCCACCGGGCAGCAGAAGCGCTGGAGCACAGATGCGCTTGGAGTGCCTTCATACACACGCGCGCTTTTGCTTGAGTGGTGACATCTCAGCCATATTCCCGCCCAATCGTTTTCTCTTTTTATGCATTTTGAAGCGCGCGCAATCCGGTGTCACTCAGCTCGAGCGCGTAGCTTTGGCTGATGCATAGACGCCATTTTACCGCCCAAGTCCCGCACCGAGTGCGCCAGAGCGTCACGCGTGCACATTCAGGGCAACAATGGATGTCTTCACCCTCAGACAGACAGAGATGTAGGCATGCACCCTAGATGCGCGATAAGAAATCGAAACCTAGAGATGCGTCCAAATTGAGCGCTTTTTTGGAACGCCGTAAAATGCTGCCCCCCCCCCCCCCCCCCCGCCCCCCGGCCCAATGAATTGATTTATTGCTTTTCGACGATGCTTAGCAAGTTTCTAGATGAAACAATACGCTTACTCTTAATTTTTCTTATCGCGCATCTAGGGTGCCTACATCTCCGCCGTTCTAGCCTTTTCAATGGCAATAGTATGTGTATTACAAGTTACAAGGTCTACAGGCTTCTGCGCCGCTCTATTGCATTAATGCCGAGACTGGGACGGATTCCTCGCGTGTCAATCAAAAGAGACGCGTGCAGGGTGCCTACCATAATAACGTTTTCGAACTCCCCGACTGTTTTATCAACTTCACCTGACCGACTCCTAAGGGGACAGGACCGTCAAGGGTTCTTTACTTGTATTCTTCAATAGTTTTTTACCAAGTCATTGCCTTTTAAATAAACCACGGGAAAACACTGTCCAAAAAGAACCTTAAAGCTATGGCAGTCTCCCGACAGCCTGCAGCATGGGCATACATGCAGCCGGCGGTAGTTCAAAGTGAGCAGACATTCCACCATCCCACGCACAAGCCAGTATTGGCTTATGTGGGATTTACATTTAAACTGTATTTTAAAAAGCAAATGAAATTTGTATTGTAAATAAAAAATAAAAATAAAAGGTGCAAACGTAAATGCCACATTACAGGGCACACTGAAGCACTCAAGAGTCGAGATTGATGACAAACATAAGCCCAGAGTCATACTGATAGTTCAACAAAAGTAATCTTTCTTCCACACGACTCCACCATTTTTGTGTTCTTCTCTCACTGCTTCAGAGTTGATTTCATATTAAATCAAAGCCCGTGAGTCCCTCTCGCTCAGAAGTCTCCATTTCTTGCTTCGAACCATGCCCCCAACCTATGCTGTGGATCAGTGAAAGGAGAGCTCAATTTCCCCGACTGAAGCAGGTTGGGGTGGAAATTCCGACTTTTTTGGTCTTGACAATCTCGCTGACAAATCACGGTTGGTAGACAACTCGCCCTGGATTAGAGGAAGTGGCCAGGAGCCAACAATACTCCGTTTCACGATGACTTGGCAAACTATGGTTGCTACGGCCCCTCCGACCCAATAAGAGCATTGGAGTGAGGCACGTGACACCACGACACGGGAGTGTTTGCGTCACTGCTCCAAATGCAAGGCCCAGAGGAACCGGCCGTCCTTTTCTGCAAAACTAACCAACTTCGAATGAACGTCCACCGCCGCAACGTTGCCGTCTACTAGAGCAGCGAGCTCTTCGGGAACGGTTCATGAGGCAACCATACGCTAAATATACCCGCAAATCTGCAGCGGGTGCTAATGCCAGGGCGATGTTTCGAGCGAAAGCTCACGGATTACGCGGCTGTTATCATTCAGACATTGTTCTAAAAAAAAAAGGCTGATCCGAATTAAGTATCGCCGAAAAGTAACGAGCCTTTGTCTTTCTTCCGTGTTGTGTGGCGTAGCGTCGATAGAGATGCAATGTCGCGAGTTCAATTGCCGTTACAAGAAAACTAAGCCCAGAACTACTTTTTGCTGTGGCCGGCGCATTTGCTGTGGCGGTGACAAGGCCTCCGTATCCTTGTCGCGGGGGCCGCAGACTTCACAGTTCGCCGAGTTGTCGTAAAACAGAGTATAGGGTAACTGAATAGCTATGCTTAGGGTATTGGAACTCCATCCTCCCATTCTTTAGTGGGCGCCGCCATTTTGGTGCTGAGTGCAGAGTCGGCGCATCTGGTGATCATTACAACTCAAAAATGTCTTCCTAAACATTGAATGCGGTGTCGGAAAGCTTGGGCGATAGTTTTGCTCGGTTGCAGACTGTTTTCACATTTTTAGAGGGCGAAAGGATGTTTCCTGCGACTTCAGGTACAGCCTTAGATAACTGGCAACAATGATTTCGAGCACCAAGATGGCTGGAGAGTCGCTACTCTAAAGCGTAGCCTATTTAGAGCCTCTCGAGCCAATCATATAGTGACACATTCTGAGTTAAAAAAATAATGTGAAAACCGTGACACAAACCGTGAATGAAGATGGTCTTTATTTGCGTAGAAATGGGCAAAGAACGTCAACGGAAACCGAGAAGGCCGTCTCGGCCCTCTAAATGTACACAAGAAGGAGACGGGAGGGGGGGTGTGCTACTTCTTGGCAAACGTGATCTTCATGGCGTGAGTCGGGGTGATCTTGAAGCCCTGCAGGGCCTCTTTGGCAGCGGACGACTGGATCTCGTTCTCGAACTCCACAAAGGCGATGTCGTGACGTCCGGGAACCAGCCGCACCTCCTTGAATCCGGGGAACCTGCACGCGGTCAAAGTAAAGGCACTTGGTAGTCACCAATCACTACAATTCTACGATGATAAAAGTGGTACAGTCATGTCTCGTCAATATGAACACCTCCGTTCCCACAAAAAAATCGTCCATAATGTGAGTTGTCTATAACAACGAGACAAAAATGTATGTATTTCCCCAGTTTGTCCTTGAAAATGGTGTCCATATAGTGGAGTCCACATAACGAGACATGACTGTATCAAAGCATGGAATGCTTTCTAAGCAATATTCAGAATGTCAGTAGCTCTGCACATTGCAAGCTTGGCTTCATGAGGTGAATCCTGAGTAAGACAAACTGTGACATAAGAGCTAATGTTTATTAAACTCTGGTGCGCCAGTGACAGAGCATGCATCTACAATTTGGGTTCCCCATTCACAAACTCAAATAGGTAAACAGAACGCATTCAAAGACTCATACTAGATTTTTTTTTTTTTCTCTGTGCAATGGGCTGGAGATTGTTACGGCTTTGTGGAAAAAAGCTATCTTCCCTTACTAACAAAACATAAAATTGCCGAATTCAATTTTTTTTTCATGTTGTACTTTAAGCACTAATTGTTGACACGCAAGGTTACATAAAACCGCCTGGAAGGCGATCTCAGAGTTTAAATCATTATTTTTCAGTTGAACCTCA
This sequence comes from Ixodes scapularis, assembly GCF_016920785.2. Classification (NCBI taxonomy): domain Eukaryota; kingdom Metazoa; phylum Arthropoda; class Arachnida; order Ixodida; family Ixodidae; genus Ixodes; species Ixodes scapularis. The sequence goes on from NW_024609876.1 coordinate 2,260,653, forward strand.
CCTACCCGATGTTGACGTTTAAAAATACTCTTTTCTCATCAAAACTATCGAAGACCGGAACAAATTGCCACAGAGTGTTTTTATTGGCGTTTCTTCCATAAAAAAAAAAAAAAAATTATTTGAAGGAAAAGTTTTGAATTTGGTTTTTAATGTATGATTAGGGTTCCGTGTTTTCGAACAGATCCAAAAAAAAAAACTCAGAAAAACACCCGCCGGTAAAATTTTGGTCAATTCGGATTTATCCGATAAGCCCCAAAATTTGATGTGCCAATCCCCCCCCCCCCCCCCCCCCCCCACACACACACAAAAGTATTTTACAATAAATGAATTGAGCAGTGCTGGTCCTGGTACAATGTCACTACACTCTTGTTTCAAATTTTGGTCCATAGGTCATTTCGGGTCATGACAAAAGTCACTGTTGATGTTTCCAGTTTGGGTCATACTATTTGTGCTTTAGAGAAAGGAAACATTTGTGTTTTTATAACAGTGAAAGCTATGGACCATAGAGATTGCGTAAAGTGGGGAAGAGGGACAGCTGAAACTTCTCTATTACATCGTTTACCACAATTCCTCGTGCGGTAGGTTGATGGAATAGTATGGAATGGATACAAACTTCCCAGCGACTACCTCCAGGAGTTTATTGATTTTTAGGTGTCAACATTTATTGAAGCAACACTTGTGTGTAACTTTCGCTGTAGGACACATTAGTACTACCAGCAGTAATAGCACCAATGCCCAATACAACTGAAGAAAATATTAATTGATACAATCGTGTCTTTTTTTTTTTTTTGTTCTGCATTTATTTATACCCGAATATTATTTATTTATTTTTAATAAGAAACACTGTGAAAACTCAGAATATCGGAGAATTGGGAATCAAACAAAAATAAATTCTGAAAAACAACCATTGAATTTGACAAAAAATAAACTCCCAAAACATGGAACTCTATGTATAACCAATCTAGGTTTCCTACGTGTATAAGTTATTGTCATACATTTTTTGACTGCATGTTCTGGATCCCTCTCCTGCAATAACCCCTAAGGGTTGGCAGTATTTGAAACAAATAAATAAAAAATAAATAAGCTCGTCCACAGAGATAGTGAACGAGCTTATTGTGGAAAAATAAATAAGCTCGTCCACATGGGTAGACGAGGGACAGGGGATGATGCGACAAATCATTCACAAATTAGCCAAGGCTTTGATTAAAGTAAATTCTACAGCCAAAGTGCAAATAATTTTAGAATCACCCTCGTATATGCACATCGCTAATAAGTGTTTGTGAATGCATGTGTCAAAGCGAAAGACTTTCTTTTTCACGAGCTGTTGTTTGCCTGCCATTGGAGGGGGCCGGGGGACCCCCTACAATCTGTTTTATAACTTTTTTCCCCACCTCCCATTTAACAATATGAGGAAAAAGTTATTGTTGTTGTATCGTAATATTTCGACCACAGGAAGTCAAGCTGCTTCAAAATGCTTTTCGAGTCTCCGTCGCAGCAAGACGTTTTCAAACGCCAATGCATTATGCGACTCCTAAAACGGGAAAACGGGAGTGCAACGATATGTGTTGGAACACTCCTCACTTTAGACAGGTTTACAGGCCAACTACACATCCACACACAACAAAGGGGGTCTTTGTGCTGAACCTCCAGGTGTTGCGCACAAAAACTTGGCGCCAACTAAGGCTCTCAACGTTTGTATAGCGCTGTGCTCGGGTACGCCGACTTCGACCACAAACTAAAGTTGGCAAGCTATGCACGACGTTTACGCGAAATGCTTCTGGTGGGAGCTACATCGTGGCACCGCCGTCTCGTCGCACGCTTCCTATTAAGCACCTCGCAAAGCTGCCCGACCGCTGGAAACGAGTTTTCGACTAGGTGCTTGCCTTCGTACGAAGCAGCAAGGCTCCCCTCGTACATGCGACCCTCTCTCCCTTGTTGTGCCACTGTTTCGGACGACTACCGTCAAGCGATACGGCGAACCATTTCATGTTCACGTAAATAAAAAATGAGACATTTACAAATATCTATAATGTGCAATTAGAGTGCAGCTCTTGAGGAAGAAGAGGGGCGGGTATGGAGGGGAGGGTATTTTCCTCCTCCTTCTCTATACCCCTCCTCTTCCTCCAATTCAGTTTCCCCGCTAAATTTAGCAAGGAAAATGACGTCACCTATGAATAAATTCAGTTTCTCCTCTAGATTTAACGGGAACATTGACGTCACGTGACCTCAACACCAATTCAATTCCCTGATAGATTTAGCAGGGAATGGAATCGGTGTTGAGGTCACGTGACGTCAATTTTCCCGCTAAATCTAGCAAAAAAACTGAATTTGTCCGATAAATCTAGCGGAGACACTGAATTTCACCGCTAGATTTGGCTGGGAATTGAATTGGTGTTGAGTCACGTGACGTCAATTTTCCCACTAATTCTAGCAAAGAAACTGAATTTGTCTGCTAAATCTAGATGAGAAACTGAATTTGTCCGCTGGGGGATTGAATTGGTGTTGAGGTCACGGGACATCAGTTTTCCCGCTAAATTTAGCACGGTTACGATAAAGAAGCGCGACCGCGGGGGATTCCCTTGGAGCAGAGAGAGACTCACTGGTTGAAGAGCATGGAGAGCATCATCTCGTTGGTCTCCTCGGGCAGGTTGGTGAGGAAGAGGATCTGGTTGGGGGGCTGCTCGGGCAGGGAGCCCATCATGGCCCCCGGGGCCATCATCATCATCATGGGCTGGGACTGCAGGTGGGGCCCCGCCACGGCCGCGGTGGCGCTGGCCACGTGCTGGGGCGCCTTCTTCTTCTTGCTCTTCTTGGGGGCCGCCTCGCCGTCCGCCGCCGGGCGCTTGCGCTGCGTCTCCACGTATGTGCCCTTCATCTTGGCCACTGCGTCCGAGTCCGTCTTGGAGTACTGGATGCGCTGGAGGAGACAAGGTCTCCGGTTAGCCGCCCAGTCTTGCAAAAGGTAACCGACAGACATTTCACAAAAATCCCCTAAGGCCCACCACGGCATCTACCATGTGATGCTAAAGAAAGCAAGAGGGTACCGGAGCTGCTCGCATGCCCTGGCCCACTCGCCATCATCTTTGTCAACCGCCATACCCTGTCTCGCCGTAACCTGGCAAACTGCGAAGACTATGGTCCCAGTGAGCCAAATGGTGCAATGGAGGGAGATATGTAACTTACGCTCCATCTCACTAGTTGCGCACAGTCCTGACGGAGCCACGGGAGGAAGAGAGAGGGAAGCCACTTTTGTACAAATTTTTAATGATGGGCTAATCTTCCAGGGTGAGAAAAGTGACACTTGAGACAAACGAAGAAGGGTAGGAGGAAAGATCCTCCTATCCGAGTAGGAGGAGAGTCTTTCACCACATTTCGGTTCTCCGCAATAAGCCTCCGTCGGATTGCAGGCACCTCAACCGGGATTCGACACCGCATTTTGGGGATCTCTAGGCTGGCGCTTTGCCTCGCCACCGAGGGGCTCCAAAAGTCTGTGAAGTTTGTGCCGGTGTCCTGTTCCTCAATGTAAACCCCAGCATTTTTCTGTGGCAGCAAAAACAGACATAAACTTAAAAGACAACCCAGAAATGGTTTGGCTCGCACCATTCCTAGGTCGCGCGGCACTGCTCTTGAGCGCGGCAGGCTTTAAAACTGGAAAAGTCGAGATAGGCAAGGGTTGGATGCGTACACGCTGCTCACAAACTTTGCTTCATAGACAAAAAAAGAGAATTTTCGCAGTTAGTGGCACATCTTCCGGTCTACAGTTGCCGCCAGAATGACAATGGCGAAGACGTCTTTCGAACGCCCGGCCTCCAGTGCGCACTCTATGCCTTTTGCCGCGCTTTGGCAGAGCACGCTTGCTCGAGGGGCACGAGAGGTTGAAGCCTCGTCGAAGGTAGGACACTCGCGCCATAGGCGGGGCAACCCAAGCTCCTCCTTGCCGTTCTCACCTCGTCGTCGATTACATACTTCGGTTCACACTTGTCCAACCGCAGCCGACGCTACGCTCCGACGTAGCCAATCGAGCAGTGCCAAAAGTGCGTCATCACGGCGCTTGTCACCTTTGCGAGTTTGCCATCAGTGACCAAGCCAGTAATGCACAGAAAAAAAAGGGCAGAATCATGGGGCATTTACCGCATGCAGTTGGTCTAGCCAAAGATGGCAAACGCGCAGAGATGACGCGCTTTTGCCGCCACTTGCTCCGTTGGATCACAGTGTCGCTTGCAGTCAAACTTGAGAGTGAAACGGAGTATACTTTAGGCTCGCGATAATTCAAACGCGGATATTTCGTACTGCCGGTTAATTCAAACAAATTTAAAAATTTTGGTTGTCCTGCTATGTCTTTAATGTACTCGTAAACCACTCTATTCAAACAACGTCTTTGCGTAAAGACCCATTCACACACTTGCAGTGATGTGATTGGCCTAAGCCGACTTGGAGCACCTTTCAAAGCAGCCAAAACAGTGTTTTAGAGCAGCAAAAGTGGCCTTTGGAGCAGCCAAAACAGTGTTTTGGAGCAGCAAAAGTGGCTTTTGAAGCAGATATTCTTAGAAAAATTTAAATTTTTATTTCAAGTGGTAAACAAACGAAGGACACACCACTCGCCGCAATAAACCAATTATAGCCAAGTTCGACCCCCTGGGCCCGTTTGCTCGAAGCCGGTTAACCTTAACCACGGTTAAAAGTTAACGCATTTCCCTACGAGGGGGAATTTTAGGTCACGTGACCGGCAGAGTAAGGACGGCGGGGAAACATGGCGGTGCCCCGGTGAGCGAGCGCCGCTCGCTTTGGAACTAATATGTCGTAGTAGCTGCAATATCGAGCGCGTTAGTCAGCAATAAATGGTGCAGTAGGCTTTCGTTTTGCCTTACCTCACTTAAATCGCAAAGCATGAGCAATGACCATGCCACATTTTTTAGGTAGTCTTTCGATTCTGGCCCTTCCTAAGCCTAAATGAATGTGATAATTGTCGGCATGGCAACGTCTTTGGAAAGTGGATTGCCTTGACTCAATTGACCGGGTATTGATAGCACACTGAAACAGACAGCGTCCCCCAAGCATCAAGGAGAATGCAGGTAACTTTTCTAAAGCAAATGCCTACAACCAATTCCATCTTGCACGCACATTCGTTAGCGCTCTATTTTGGTTATTTAGTTTGAATCTTTTATAGACCGACAAGCGGAGCGGCTTTGTTTACCAACACGGCCGGAAGGCCGCGCATGCGCGGTAGCTATGTGGGCAAAAGCAGCCCGGCTCTCCGTGTTTTCGCCATTGCGCTCTATGGCGTGCGCTCGTTGTTGACGTTGTAGGGACGCTTGTATCTTTATTTGTGCGTCGTATTTCCTCATAACGTACGTCGTATGCTATGCCCAACTATTTGAGCTCGTTGCCCGATCCTGAACGGTAGCGGTATCGAAACAAACTGTGCGTGGACGGCGTTGCCTACAAGGATCCGTACGCCGCAAACAAGGCCTAGGTGCTGGACTTCCAACGTAAAGTTTCTGCCACGGAAGTCGACGGCTCAGGTCGTCGTTTATTTAGTTTTCGCCAAGTCAGTTCACGGCCGACACGGTGCAGGCCTACAAGTCTCTCGACGCCTACGATTACATTGAGTCGGTTTCCGCACTGCTGGCGGGATCAGCAGACTGTGGGCCTGCGGAAGTGTGTGTATTCATTAAATGATTAAATACACAGAGCGTCTTCAAGTCAAGGTATGATATTTTTCATACCCTCGTGACCACAAGGCATTACAACCAGTAAAGGTTTGTCCGTTCTGCAGTCTTGGCGGTAACAGGTTACAAGTAACGGCGTTACCAGGAACGCATTACTTTTTTCAGTAACGTAGTAACCTACTCGTTACGTTTTTGACACAGTAACGGGTAACATACTTATGTTATTATTTCAAGTAACGTAGTTACGTTAGTCATTACTACTTCCCTAATTACACTTCAATTGTTTCCGAGTTTTAGGCGTCAAGCCATGTTTTCTTTGCGTTTTTTCTCGTAAGTATCTAGGTGAAACCGTAAAAAGAGATAGACTAGTTTTGTTCAGCTTCTGCTTGATATTCGCGACTCCAGCGACCTATAGGGGGCGCCACCACCAAACAAACATGGCGGCTGAGTCCAGGTCGCGTCGGCTTGGCCGGGCTGCCTGAATGGGTGGTGCATTCAATTTAACAAACTTTCTTTTGTTGAATGCCCAATTTTATGGGTATTTGAACTGAGACAGTTAAGTGTAGCCGGTGCACATAAACTTGCCGAGCATAGTTTTGTTTTGCCGGTGTTTTTTTTTTTTTCTTTTCATGTCAAACTTTCGTTTCGGAGACTTCGATCAAAACCGAAACTATGGGCTCCGGAGAAACGGTAATAGACTCTAATTAGTTTGATCATCTAAGGAAAGCGGCGAAGGCTACAAAATTGTTCCACCAAGAGTAATTTTTAGCTAACTCGCATGCCTCGACCATGCGACTTATCTGTCCGCGAAATGGAGCTTTCGTGCCTGTCCGCGTTTCAAGAAAAAGCTCCAGTCGTGTGCTCGGTCAAGAACACAGGCTGCAGGAAAATTACGAAAATTAAGCAAGCGCTTTTTGAGCCAAGGAGCATGTCAACTCGCTGGCGCTTCACTAAGCAGCTGATACTCGTATTTCAATTCAGGTTTTAGTAGCAATCGAGAAGTCATTTTGACGAATATGCGGATTATGTATCATATTACGTACTATGTCCCTAAAGCGATATTAGCATATTCTTCGGGTTGAAATATGAACTTAGTTAACTAACTATTAGGTGAACTGCTGAATAAAAGTATATTTGACGGACAGAGAGATACTACTTAAACTTAGCCAAATGGTTCTAGCCGGTAGAACGGAGACGAATGCGGACAAACTGAGGAGAGTCTTCATCGGAGATTCACTCAGACCTCCCTGCATTGAACTTGACTTCGAATCCTGAACGGATAAAATAAGTATTTTTTTGTGGCCGGTCAACCTGAGCGATGTAGACGTATATTCCTGCTGGCTTCGACAGGGGTTATAATATAAATATTGGAGGCGCGATAGATCCTAATGACGTGACAGCTTCCAACTTTGCGAGACGCGTCCCCCACCTTTTGAAAGCAGATAATTTCCCTCATTAATCATATGCAGCGAGCAGGTTTTCTGAATCAAGTAATTGCGAAATTAGCCCAACTCCTTCAATGTGGTCTTTTTCGGCGAAAAGCCGCCAAGATGAATAGCCAACGCACCGGCCGGCGTTAGTGGCTCAAATTAACTTGAAGCTAATCGAGCACAACCAAACTCAAGGAAAGCAGCTATCGAACCTTTCCATTCACTTGACTGCAACATTGGTGTTCCCTCCAGTGAAACACTTCGTCTGTCGACCTCCAGTCCACTGTTCTACATCCTTATAAAGAAACCATTTATCAGTTACCAAGCAGTCGTCACTTTGAATTAGATTAGAGACAGACGAGAAATCAAAAAGTTTTTCCGTGATTCCTCCTCATCCAAAAAATTGAAAGCACGCGACCGTGTGTTGTGGAGTAAACGGGCTTTCAAACACGTGATGGAAAGAAACAATCTACTGAGGCTTCACCACACTAATGAACACTCAGGCAAACTTAAGAAATTTTCGGACCTTCGTCAAATTACATTGCTCGCCCCTGCGCCGACAGCACGCGTCCGCGAAAGCCATCAGAGACACGGCGGGGCGCGGAGCGACCTGGACCGACTGGTTCCCGGTTTTCCAGCTTGGCGGCGTCCGTTTTGCTGGAGTCGCGAATATGACCTGTATCGTCAAAACCGTAAAATGTGTTAAATCATAATTTAAAAGAGTAACGCAGAAGTAACGTGCCTTACTTTTTATCGGTGGCGGTAACGCGTTCCTTTTATTTTGAGATAACGTAGCTCAGTAACGCATACCTTTTATTTGCAAGTAACGAGTAACATATTTCATTACTTCTTTCGGTAACGCCTACAACACTGCCGTTCTGTCGCCGATCCCCTTCTGCTCGGTAGCACGTGCGTAGCGAGCCTCCGACGAGCGCTTGGCCGGTGCTTTGTGCGCGAACACCGAGGGAACAAAATCCGGGTGATCTCGATCAGACAATGGCTTCCCTGCACATAAGCAAGCCTCGGGAGGGAGATTGAAATGGAAGCCGGCCTTGCCTCCAAGAAAGTGTTTGCCGCACAAACGGTTATTCGCGCGAGGCGACCATTCTTTTCGATCCACGGATATTATCCACCTTCTCGGCCTTTCAGAGTCTGCCGGGAACTTGTGGAAACTCACTCCGCTGCTTTTCTTGTACATTTCGGTGCAATTAACGGCAACACAGCTTCGCGGCATGCTGAAATGCTATGACGCCCATGCGAAACGTGCGCGCTTTTGCCCACACCCCCCGGCTCCGGCGCGATCGCAGCGCTGCCGCAGCTCCGTGACGTCAAGCCCGCGTGTCGGTGTATACTGGGAAGGCCAGCGCGCGCGGTGCATAGAATTACACTTTCAGCGTTCTCCTCGATGCTTGGGTAATTTAATAATAAGTCTATTTTTACTGGAGCCGAATTACACGGTTTTCAATTTATGATGGTGTTATGTACACTTCTTGCATGCTGGCCAGCCATGCTGCCAGTGTACGGCCTGCCTTTCACTGCGCACTTCTTCCTCCTCGTTACTAGGACCGAACTTCGTCGTCTTTCGAACTTGGAAGGAAATTTCAACGAGGCTTATCTTCAATTCAGACAGCCAAACATTTAAACATTTTCCAAGCAAGGGTTAATTTAGTTTTACCTTAATCAATATATGTACCATGATCAACAAAAAGTGTTTCTTAGGCTCACTGTATGCAGCGCTGCGTCGCGAAAACCTGGTAGCGCGCGTTTTTGGGTCCCCCCTTTTCGGGAAACTTTTTCCACGGAAGCCACATATATTCGTTACAATCAGTAGGTGACACTACATAATAAAACACGGAGCTATCGCTCATCTAGCCCTTGTTAAACTTGGCTTTGTACTTGTAGGTACCTAGTAGGGAAGGGCGGTTAACTTTTAAGTGCGGTTAAAGTTAACCGGCTTCGAGCAAACGGGCCCTGGGAGTCTATCAACATGTAACTAAAATGCCAATGACATTACACATTTTGCAATGCTTCAGTAAATAAGAACCAAACTGCACAAATTAAAATTTATTTGAAAATGACCAGCATAGTAGTAAATATCACAGCATTAGGTTGACTAGCAATATAATAAATAGAAGCAGCCTCCAACTGATAAAACACATAACTTCTGCCGCCCAATGCGAAATTGTCGCGAGAGCGGAGATGGCTGTTCGATCAAAACCGTGTCAGTCCGCTCTCCGTCGCCAACTGATTCCCAAAATTGTATGCAAAATGTAACGGTCCAGCATACGACAAAAAACAGTCCAGCGGCATGTGCTTGCCAGGCCGGCAGGCGAGGTACAAGCTAAACACAGGAAAAAAAAAAAAAAGAACCTGAACGCATCGGTGCAAGACATCGCGAGCCAGGGTCAAAAAGTTCTTGGAGCGCTTTGTGCAACGACTGAACTCGAGACAAACAAGCGGGTTGTGCAGGTTCAGCGTGCAGACATTGCCTTCTTTGCTTTAGCTCACTTCTCTTCACCAACTTTCTTTCGCAGCAGATTTTTCACGTACCGGGGTCTGTCTCTAAAGAAAGCCTACCGAGAGAAACCTAGGTAATCAATACTTCGACACAGCAGCCTTTGAGCTAAAGGGATTTTTGTAGTAGCGCATTAAACAAGAAAAAGAATGTTGATGAATATGCAGGAAACCCTACGTTTCAGTTTAGAAAGCGCCATACCTGCAGCGACGCGGGACGGCAACACCTGACGTCGTGCAACCACGGTGACTGGCAGGCAGGGACCAAATATAGTTAGGCCACGGCCATTGCTTTTAGGAGAGAGTGCTTCAGCTCATAAAGTAACTCCCGCCGTGCAAAAACATGGTTTCGTTTCACAGCCATGGCTGGTACACAACACGCTAGCGTCGGAGCGTCCGCATACGCCTGCGTCTATCGTTGAAAAAATTAAAAGAAGACGCAAGACGAAAGACGGCGGGAAACATTATGCAAGGACCGGATGAACGATTGATGCAGGGTACTTTTTGTCAGGCGGCCAGTTGCGCCACCTAGCTCATGTGTGCTCAATTACGGTACTCAGCTTAGTTTCGGTTTTCAAAGGTGACCAAAATTGGTGCTTCGGCACAAGCTTGGTGCAGATTACCCATATTTTGGAAAAATGTAGCAAGATGTAGCAAGGTTAGCCCCTTGATGCAGTTTGGCGCAATTGGTGCAGCAATCACATCATCGCACTTGCGACTTCTTAATATCTCTTACATCAAGAGGACACAGTGTTGCCAACTATCGGGTAGCGGTGGAACCTTTAACTGTCCTGTATATTTCCTATTTCTTTTGCACGTCATTCTTTCTTTCTTGACTCTAAGAACTTTTGTGAATGTTACAAACAACCCTTTCTCATTAGTAGTACATACATTTGACTTCACAAGTATTGCCAAACCTTCGCTCTATTGAAATGCAGTTCCAGGGTCACCGCATAGATGGCGCCAGTGTGTCCTCTTGTTATAAGAGATTTACGAGGTTTTAAGGCACTCGGTTTTAAGGAGTCACAGATGTGTGAACGAGCCTTAATTCATGCTTTTAGTTCTCGTGGCCGTGTTGCGCGCGCTTCTTTCCGAGCACCGGTGGACTGCAGAAGAGGGGCAACACCTGCGGAGCCTGCTTCCGCGGGTGTTGCTTCCCCACGGTGCACCGGTGCTCGGCGAGAAGCGCATTTAATGGGGCTCCAGCAGGACACACGTAAGCTACGAAAACGGGAACCACGCAGATACTTCCGTGGCAACTTGCGCCAACGCTGTGACGTGGCGGAAGGAAATAGGCCCACATCGCTGCATACACGCAAGTTGTCATAAAAACTGCCACACAGTGCCAGTTTTCATTGTTTGTGTGTCCCCTGCTTAATAGTTCAAGTTAGCCAGCGTCTTGGCCCAATGAAAAACCTTAATTTTGTTTTTAGTTGTCATGCGCTGTCTAAGCAGTCCCTTCTACTGCCCTTCTACGGCACGAGAAGGGTTCTGATGCTTTCGTGAAGCGATTTGTATCTTGATGTCAAGCTTGCCGCCGTGCATAACGCTCGCACATCACAGGCGCACTTGCTACAGAATCCCTACTTGTCAGCGTTCCGCGAAGCGACAAAGCACGGAAACTCAGTCGCGTATGATCTCAGAAATACTTGCAAGTACTTCTTCTTGACTTTTGAAAGTGCCATCGATCGTTCCAACAGATCAGTGGTTCCAACTAAGCTCGGGGAAACACAAAGAGTAGTTCGACGTTCCGCACCTCACTCGACGACCTGACAAAGCCAACTGAAGCCCAGCGCACCCATGGTCATACAAGCTGTGTTCCAAAATGTGCTCTAACTTCAGGAGTGGAGGTTTCGTACCTTGGCGTTTGAAAATCTACCTTAGTTTACCCTCGCTACTACTCACAGTTGTCACGTGGTAACCCGCTGGAGTAACCTAAACCCACTCTCGAGTAACTTGCAATGACACGCGCGTCATGACTGTCATGACTACAGCAATAAGGCGTCATAAAAAAAACAAAAACAAAACAACTACGGCGGATACTTTTTGGGAGATTTAAGGTCGCGGCCGTACAATCGAGAGATGTGATCAAAATTCGGGAGGCTCCCGGACAATTCGGGAGAGTTGGCATGTATGAGCAGTGTGGTTCCGGCATTAAAGATGCCGTGCTTCCCATGCTCCGGGTAGGAAACGGCTGTGGCTCTAGCACGGTGAGTAGAAGAATGCCCAGCGTCTGGGAAGTATGATCACACTCACCATCGGTTTGTCGTAGAACGGGAAGCCCTGCATCGACCTCAGTGCATTTGTGGCACTGTTGAGGTCCTTGAAGACGACAAACGCCTGGCCCCGCATCTTGAGCGTCTTGAGCGCCACAATGTCCAAGATTTGGCCGAACTGGGAGAAGATGGCGTACAGGGACTTCTTCAGCTCTGCAAAACATGCGAGAAACAAGGTGAGGAAGACGCACCAAAAGAGGACTGCACAAATATTAGTCCGCACCAGAGATACGATCTCGGTCAAGGTGAGAGCGAGCGCGTTCTCGGCCGCGGATAGGACATGGTGCCATAACTTGCACGTGATCAACTGAAGGGACATTTGAGACCTGTTCTCGAGTTCCCAATTGGGCAATATTTCGGTCAGAATGTCTCACCAATGTACAAATAATGAGGTCTTTCGAGGCCTTCAATGCGCTTTCCCTTAGTACTTGCTCATCTACCGGTCGATGTCGGCTTGTGTACGGCAGCGTTGGTTGGGTTCAATAGCTTCCAACGTGAAATAGCAGACTATCCCATATTCAGCTTGCGTCCGATCTCACTTCGCCGCGGCGTTTTATTTCTAGTGGACAAGCAATCTCTTTTCCGATCCGTTAACAGACGACATACTATGTTTTCTCTTTTTATTTCCACATGTGGATGGCGCTTCATAGCAGACAAACTGCAGACAACTGTCTATGAACGCTATTTTCGATCACTCCGCGAGAGGCAAATTAGATCTCGCCCTCACAGTGACTGAAAGAAATCAGACCCCCAGGAGTTTGCTAGACTTGATGCGTCGGTTCTTCTTTCCCCACAGTCTTAAAGAGATGCTTAACCCTTCGAGGCTCACTGCTGTGCATGTTCATTCGTAGAATCTTACTGTAACATGGCTATGCTCTTTTTTTTTTATACATTAAATAACACAAGATGTTTGATTGGTGATTTGATAGCACTGTTCCCTACCCACAATCGCTAGGCTGTTGGCATCTTTAAAATCATACACCAACGCGCAGTGCTGATGTCATGCCACAGCGATAGCAATAGTGCTGTCGGTGCAGTGCATGTGCAAATGCTGGTTTCTCTGCATGTGCAATGCCCACACCTTGTGGACAACCTGGGGAAGGATGGACGGATGGATGCTAACAGCTGTACCCTTTATAACAGGCGGTAACTTGCACCGCCTAGCCTAGAAATTAAAAATCAAAAGTATGGTTTCCTTTTTTCGTCAATTCGCTTTCCCTCTGCAATTTCGTAACTATCACAAGGATGACCTTTGTGGGATCAGGCAAACAAAAAAAATAAAAACATCACCCCCCCGTCTCTTTACCCCGGCGAGGGAGTCGCCAATTTTCCTCTGTTTTAAATCCAGTCGGCATTGCACTGGCACCGGAATCCAAACTTTTGGACCGGGTTGCCCACATGCCAAATTACCTGTGGTCACTTCCACCTCAAGAGGGTCAAGTGCAGTTGGCCACGTGAGCGGCGCTCTGCCGCCGTTAAAAAGCCGTCGCAGCGTGTGTGCAAAGACTTTTTGGAGTCTTTGACAGTCAATAAGTGACCATGTGTTGTCCAACCAGTGTGTCGTGTCATTCTCCGAGACAAGTAGCAGCAAGGGATATCCCTCAGCCTGAAGTGGGCAAACGTGGACTGTTTTGTAAACAGCACGTTGGCCTATACTGCCCAACCTTCGCAGTGTACGTAGCTCTACCGTTTTTTAAAGCATTGGACAACAATCTCTTCATTAGGTTTACAAGTACTACCGTTCATGCTCTGTCTTTTCCACACAATGCAGATATAGTGCCAAGATGTCCAGTCCCCACATGGCAGGCATCTGATGGCCCTGAAATATGTTAATCTCTTCGAGGAACAAGCACAGAACGTAGTGCCGTTATTGAAAATCAGCGGAGATAAAACAGCAGAACAATCTGATGGGAAATGCTTTGAGGCCAGTAATACATTTTCATGGGATAAGTGCAGCTGACCAAAGCAAGAGGGCTGTTGTTACATCTATGATTTCAAAAGGAATACACCATTTTCAGAAGCCGCAGGCTTGGAAGCATAAGCCGTGTGTGAGCGTGGCTGAGTGAGCTACAGCATTTCAGTTGAGGGAATGTCCCTATCCAACAGGCTCATTCCTTCTTCACCAACAGCTCTCAAAGTGGAAATTCGGAACACAATGGAGTGCTATGACAACGGACTAGGCGTCAGTGTCAGTTGCCCATTGAACCCCGTTCAAACGTCAGAGCCATCCTGTGGTTTAATACTTTTCAGATTGAGACAAAACCTACAAAACAGCACTTCCAATTCGTAAAAGCCAAGGAGCTCGTAGTACGGTGTTCTATACACTCCGTGCGACGCGACTGGCGCGCCGCCGCGCGGCCGGTAGCGAAGGTAGGCAGTGAGAACCCCGGAGAAAACGAAACCGAAACCACGCCGCGTACGTTGGTACGCATTGAAGTCGGAATGGTGCGGTTGCGCTGGGTTCACAGCATGAAGTGCTGCCTGTGCTGCGTCATTAACTGCTTCAATAGTTATGCGTCGTATCTCGTGAGGACAAAGTTTCACAGTTTTTCACCTCGCCGATGTTTTCTGGGACAGCGACACCGATGGAGTCGTGCCGTACGACGCGAGAAATTTGGTCTCCCGATCATGTCAGCCACTGTGTCATCACGGCTGACATATTCTACACTGCCGCTTTGAGCTCTGCGTTTGTTTTTGTACCAGTAACGCCTACTTGTGTAAGCGCCGATGGGACGAACTAAAATGCCATCCCACACTCGCGGGTATTAAGTGCCAATTTCGTTGGAGGAATGCCCTCCAAAGAAGTTTTGTCCCCATCGTACGTGTCATTGATATTTCCGGACAAGTATGGCGCGCAATCTGTACTTCATGAAGAAAGATTCGAACAATAAAAAAAGTGACAAATATAAATCTAAAGAAAACAACAATGAAACTCGGAATCACTGGAGAATCGACGTTTGAGTATGGAAGTTTATGTGGTGTGCTTTCTTTCTGGATCAGCCTCCTTTTGGATGTGAAAACGCTGACACCCCGAGTTCTGTAGACAACAATATTTTTTTCTCGGCTTTAGAGCCACCTATCGCAAAGTGGTTCGAACTGGAAGTACCGTCCGCTGGTCCCTTCCTACCTGTAAAGTGTGCACCTCCCACGATGAGTGGTTTTATCTTGACAGCCTTTGACGGTCAAAACTGGTTCCCATTTAGTTACGCCGCCCAAACTAAATTTCCACCTGGTTTCGCTATGCCAACTCTTTTTGTTATAATAAGTGTTGTGCCAAGAGACGGTCATGTCAAAGTACCTGTGCGCCGAAAATCAGCACCTCGCACAACAGGTTATTACACAACAGCTGACCGCAAAAGCCCTTGGCGGCCAAACCGTGTGTTGGCCGACAGCTTTGTTTTCTCGGCTTTGGAACCACCTTTCGTAAAGTTGTTTCAATTGGAAGCACAGTCCACCAGTCCCTTCCTACCTGTAAAGTCTCCACCTCCCACAATCAGTGGTATTCTCTTGACAGCCTTTTCATGGTCAAAACCGGTTCCCATTGAGTTACGCCGTCCAAACCAAATTTTCACCTGGTTTCCCTATGCCACCTTTTTTTTTTTTTTTTGTATAATAAGTGCTATGTCATGGTACTGTCAAGTCCAAGCACCTGTCTGCCCAAATCTGCATTTTGCACAGCCCGCTATAACACTACATTTTGGGTCCAATATTGGATATTCCTGACAGCTTTATTTCTTTATTCGTTAGAAACATAACTTTCACACCTGCTGTCTTAAAGAAACTTGGCACTCTTCGTGCACAAACTTAGTGAACATCTCACTCGCCTCCAAACATCATGGTTCCAGCAGTCCTAGGTTTACAGCGACGAGTGAAATAAATTTCCCACTCAGAGCAATTATGGTGGCGGCCGTCTTGTTTTTCGGAAAATTGCTCCGCCGCAACTAGAGAAATTACCCCTAATAACGACTCAAACTCAATATATAAGAAGTGGAGAACAGCTAAATGCCCTTCTGCTCCAGCACTCATGCAACGTCACCCTCAACTTATCGGCTCAAAAAGCAAAAGTTTCGTCCGCGCGCGCTTCCGCCGCAACAGTTTGGCATGCGAAAAGGCGCCGCAGGCTGCTGAACGCGCCTCACAGTCGAACGCCAGCTCCTCCGCTAGCGGCGCTGCGCGCGTTTCTCAAAGCGTCCCCTATAGTTCCCGCACGGAGTGTATACTCCGTTTCATGATAACTTGGCAAACTTTGGAGGTTACGGTCCCCGTGACCCAATAAGAGCGTCGGATCAAGGCACGTGACCCATGTCACAGGAGCGCTTGCGTCACTGCGCCATATGAGGGCCCGGAGGAACCGGCTGTTGTCTGGTGGCCAAGAGCCGCCTGCTGCGAAATCGACCAACTACGGATGAGCGTCCACTGCCACAACATTGCCGTCTGCTAGAGTAGCGAGCTCTTTAAGGACAGTTCATGAGAGAACCATACGCTCAATTTACCCGCAAATCTGAGCCAGGTGCTAATGCCAGGGTGATGTTTTGAGCGGAAGTGGTCGATTGTAGTGCTGCGATCCTTCAAACATCGTTCAAAAGCCACATTGTTCTCGGAGAAGAGTTGATCCCAACTAAGTGACGTTGAAAAATAACATGCCTTCGTCTTTCTTCCGCATCATGTAGCGCAGTGTCGATAAAGATGCAATCACGCGAGTTCAATTGCTGTTAGAAAAAAAAAAAAGAAAAAGCCTCGAACTACTTTTTGGTCACAGACGACACTGTTGCCGTGGCGGTAATGAGGACTTCATGGCCTCACCCATGAAGTGTTGTCACGTGCCTTGCTCCGACGCCCTTAATGGGTTGCGGGGGCCGCAGTCTCCACAGTTTGCCAACTTATCGTGAAACAGAATATAGTGAAGAAGCTACACATGGCTTGCACTGATGCCACATCAGCTGCCATTTTGGCAGCCTTGATGCTGAGCACAAACCTTCTACAGCTCCCATTTTACACCATTGAATTTGTTTTTCTCACAAAGTAGGATTGACCGACCAGCCACATCATGCGATGACATCACGTGCAAGCCATGTACTGTGCCTGGTAATACTGCCATAAATGTAAGAACTGTTATTCGATGCTCCGTCTCACTAAAACCGTGCAGTACAGTCAAAGCTACAAGGGAGAGAGTGTATCCCGGCCTGTTCAAAAAGAGGGAAAGGAGGAACGGGGGAATCCCAGCCCTTGTCTCCCATTCCTCCTTTCCCTACTCTAGAACAGGTTGGCATACGCTCTCTCCCCTGTAGCTTTGGCTGTATTGCACGGCTTCAGTGAGACGGAGTATATACCCTCGGAAGTCCTATTCCGTCCCAGAAGGTTACTGGTAGTAGACGATGACAGTGTAACGCGCTTCAAACAAAGTTGCCTCCAAACGAAGTACTCTGGCTGAACACCAGGTGCAAGGAGCGCGCCCGCATGTAGAGTCGTAATTCATGTCCAGCCATTTACAGACTTCTTGCACAATGCTTACTGACAACACGGTGACACGCCCGGAAAACGCGGACCGCGGTACGCAAGTGCAGACGTAATTCATTTCCAGCGATTTACAGACTCTCGCACAAGGTCCATTGACAACATAGACGCCGGGAAAACGCGGTAGGACTTACCATCCTTCTTGACCTTCTCGTTCAGGTTGTTGATGTAGATCGTGTGGTTCGGACGTATATCCATCATGTTTCTGTTCGGAAGAAGTTACAGATAACGCCAACAGTTAGCGATTACGCCAAGGCGGTGTTCTAGACCGCACAATGAAGAACGCTAACGTGACAAGCCGGTAAGCAAACCGAGAGCGTCGTCCCCTAGATGCAAACGGCAGTACAACTTTGTAAAATGCGCGGACGCCATGGCAAAATGATAAGATGTCCAAAAGTCGCATTGTCGGGGTAATGCCAATACTATTTGAAGGAAAACAATGCGACAAACTCACATTCTGTGTCCAACACTCGCACACCGGCAAACGAAAGTCGACGCTCTCTAGGACTGGACGTATTAGTATTGTTATCAATTGCAATAAAACGTGGCGCTAGTAGGCATACGAACAAACAACAACAACAAACAAACAAGAACAAGCTGTAACACACGCATGCATTTAAAATAAATAATTACACTTAATTTTAAAAAAATAAAATATTATATTACTTACAAACTGAGACCTATTTTTGTAAGAAAAGTGCAAAAAATAGTGGGCAGAAAAACTGGAACAACCAAAACACAAACTAAACCAAACATAAGAGATCAAGCGAAATTGCGAGGTGGGCTGGCGAGGAAGAGTCGTTTATGCCGTCGCATTCGCTCAGCCCAACCGCCAGATTTGCACGAATTACGTCGATTAGGGAAGAATAAGGCGATAACAAGCGATATTTCTGTCTACCATCTTGAGAGAGCGGATCGTTGAGAGAGGGTGCGTGCGGCGTCCAGGCAGGCACTCGAAGCAGGCGGCCTGAGAGCGGATCAAAATGGTACGTAGACCACTTTGCTTTCAAAGCGCATTATTGTCCAAAACCACAAACTGTTCCTTAAATCCTGCGCTAAATTAATGTGTTCGGCCCGCGCTGAACGTATTTCGTGAGACAGTCAGTCCGGCAATCGCCAGCGTGACCGGCGATGACGCCCACTACCCGACTGTGGCATGCGCTTTGAGCTAGATCACTCACCGCAAAAACTGCGAAGCCGAAACCTAGCGCTCGTTGATAATGCCGAGCTTCTTTCTTTAATATTTATATCTCAGCCTGCTATCACCATCTCCGACTTCAGTAAGCGTGATGGTTCGCGCCGTGCGCGTCCCTGAGCGCAGTCGACTCGAATTCTTCGCGATAGCTATCGATAAACACGACCTCGTCACAACAACGTAGCCGAGTGGTGGTGAGCGGCGAAGTCAGCCCCGTGGATCTTCCCTCGGATTAGCCGTGAGATGATCCGCGAGGTTATCCGGGATGGATGCTCGAGTGAAAGCGTCGGTGTTGTCAACGTGCTACGTCGCGATGCTAGGCGTAGCCAGCAAGGAGACCCCGTGGAGATGAGTAACGCCGTAGATATTTACAAGTATTGAAGACAGACTTGGCAGTTACTTGACTCGTAAGAGAAAAATAAATCTTCCGAAAAGGTTTATTCGAAAGAAAAGCAATAGAACGACTATTGGTTTTATTCAAACCCATTGAACCCTACAACCTTCGTTTTACTGTACAGCCCTTGGCAGGATAGAAATACATTAGCCATATGAAACGGCAAAGCGTTTCTGAAAGCGTTTTGCCGTTCTGATGTCACCACCATCGTGCAATTAGTCAACAGATGGGCTGCAAGAGCCCATCTGTTGACCAATTGCACGATAGTGTAGCCATCTCGTAGCCGTAGCCATAAATACATTTAACGGAGTAACAGGCCCCTAAACTTAGCGAGACATCAAAATGGGTCATACGGTCACCTAGCTAACGCCTTTGCGGATCACGTGTCATATCATGGTGTCGCATGACTTGCGATGCAAAGTCGTGATGTCACTTGACCTCTAGGCACCAATAACATTATTTTATCAATAGTATTGTTAGGTGTCGAGTCTGTCGTGGTGCAACGTGACATGACGTCCGTCCGTGGCACTAAGACTTGGCAGCATCGCGTCACAGTAGTGTCGTGCCATTGCATTGCCCAGATTTGAGCATTTGTCGCTAATGCGCATTCTACCTTTGGTAAGTTTGGGCAATAAAGCAACGGAGCACCTTAATTTCTGAAATTTTACTAATTGCAGTTGCCAGTGACACTATCTTGTTTACGCTTTGACAGTGGCATTGCTCAAAACACATAGCATTTGTGATTTGTGCTTTGATTATTATTATTATAACTAGAGTTTTGTGTTTTCGATAAATACCAGTGAACCCCTAAAACTTGGCCCCAAGCAGGTTTCTTTTTTTTTTTTTTTTTTTGTCGGACAGTTTTAACTATTATGTGTTATTTGGTTTTCTCCTATATTGATGGTGTCGGCCGTCAAAAACCGAAAAACACCTAATAAATAAAACTGTCCTACAAAAAAAAAAGTTATTGAAATAAACTTTTTTGCAGCTTTATTTTGTGTTTACCTGGACACATCCCCCTTTGAACTGACTGCGAGGCTGCAAGCTTTTGTGACGTTTCCCAAGTTTCGGGTCATGCGCTTGTTTCCTAGAGCTTGAAAATCCCCATCCATCTCTTTCCTTTTTTCCTTATAATAAGCCCGGATAAATGAAAATATTTTTTATTGTTTGATCCTAAAAATTGGGATTGCAAAACCCTCGAATCTGTGGGACAAAATAAACCCCGAAAAACATCCTCAAGTCTTTAAGAGAGATGAACCCTGAAAACCCAGAACCCTAATTATAACCGAAGTGATCAGCTCGAGAGCGTCAACTGTTTCGTTTTAATTTTGCTAATTGTGGCTGCCAGGCACACCACCTTGTTCACTAATTAAAAAGGGGAGACGACCAACCGAGCCCCAACGTTTTTCTCGTTTACGCCCCGACGATGGCATTGATCGAAACACATTGCGTTTGCAATTACTTCGCTATTGATCGTAACCAAAGTGGTCACCTCGAGGATTTCGGGGGAGGCCCTCCTCCCGCTGACGTCGCGGCTCTCCTCGGCCGCAGGCGTTCTTTGGACTCGGCCAGAGTGCCGACATCGACATCATCCTGAGCGGGACGGAGAACCGGAAGATGGCGGAGATGAAGACGGAGGACGGCAAGAAGGAGAAGCACCTGCTGTTCTACGACGGCGAGTCGGTTTCGGGGAAGGTGAATGTGACCCTCAAGAAGCCCGGCTCCAAGCTGGAGCACCAGGGAATCAAGATTGAGTTCATCGGACAGATAGGTGAGTGCCGCTATGCGCTTGCGTGGCGGTGCAAAAAGAACCTTCCATTCATGCTGAATTTCAAAACACGATCGATCTGCCAGTTTGTGAAATTGGTGAAATTGCTGCTGCGTATATTCCCTGCGCTCGGTGCGAGGTGAGCGAACGTAAAAAAATATTTCGTGTGTGTTTGGCTCACAGGAAAGGGAACGAGCACTTTTTATAGACCAACCCACTTTTTACAAACAAGTCTGGGTATGGCCACACCAGGCCACGTTTTGTTCTGTAAAGGAACTTGTACTGTAAAAGAACTTGTTGGGCTAGTTGGTGTTGACTGTATTGAACCATGGTTAAAAGCGCTAAAAAAAGACATACGCAAGATAGAAGACAAACACGGGCGTGTTTTGTTGTATACCATGCAGCCAGAGGCGTAGTTGGAGTGGGGGTGTTTTATTGGGCTTAGTAATCCTCTGCCTCCCTCCAAAATGTAGTGGATATGCTTAGCACAACTAACTGAGCATGGCTGCTTTTATGTTCAAAAACCTTCGCTGTTCAATCAAAGTCCTCAAGATTGCATCAAACAGAAAATGAAGGAGTGGCGTTCTTGTGTTTTCATAATGTCATTCACAATTTTCTCTCTTTCTTTGTTGTTCATTAGCATTATTGTTGCCATTTAATAAGACAATGTTTTGAGTATGATACTGGATGCAATTGTCTCCACACAAGCACTCGCTTGCTTTTGTGGGCCATCTAAACTACGGGTCTCCAAACTTTTTGGCTAATGGGCCAGTTAGAGGTCTGTCGCAGTCTCGAGGGCCGGAGAAAAAAAAAGAGTGATCATAAATGAAGAAAAACTAGATGGATAAACCTAAATAAACATTTAAATATACAAATGAATGTTAGATTAAGTATTAAAAAACCCTAAGTGGATTAATCCATTTGCTTGAATTTGAGGTTTAATATTAATTGAATTATGGCAATAGGCAACATGTGTAGACAAGAAAACTCGCCAGTGATTATTTAGAGTGTGTGGAAAATTTGGCACATTCGCGCAGTGCAAAGGACTAATTAGAATGACAAAACTAATGCTGAAAATATGCGATAGTTGCGACAGAGGGCACAAAGCGCATTGTATAGGGATTGCAATGGAATTTTAATGCGGTTACACAGACATGAAGGGTCTAAGAGTGGTAGTGCTGGTGACGACCATGTTCAGTTAATAATATGGCTAGAGGACTTGCATTACGATTTAGTTTCTCTCATCTTCCTGGTATGTTAGTTTGTGCATTTGGTGTGCGTCGCGGCACCTTTCCTTTACAAGCAATTCTTTTTGCACCACTAGCGGGGTGTCAGCTGCTAGCAGTGCAGGAGACCCCGCCAGCAGCAGCTGGGGCTAGCGGTGCGTAAGCCAGGCTTCATGGGAAAGACTGCAGATAGCCGCCGCGGGCCGGTTGGGAGACTTCCGCGGGCCGGGATTTAGAGACCCATATGCCCTTGAGGGTGATTACAGGGGTGGAGATCTCTATACATGTAAAAAGCAAAATAATCAAATAAAATGTTTGCATTAAGGGGGTACAACAACCCAAAAGGGTCAACTTTTTGGATGTTTGGCTTAATATGAATGAAATGTGCATTATACACTGGCAGTTGTGAGGCAGAATGCAGTGCAAAGTTTCATCTGTGTACCTGAATTTTAAAAGAAATTATAGTTGTTTTTATCAGGAACACACTGACGAATTTGTTTAGGAAAGCTATCGTTAGAAAACTAATGTAATACACAACGTTTTTCTTCTCGAGACCTGCAGCAGAATGCCTGGTGAGTATAACTGTGAAAACAAAACTTTTTAAAAGTAATTTATTTTATGCTGACATCACGGTGACAATTAAATCAAATAAATTGTTTGCCTTTTATGTCGTTGACAAAATCTTAGTCTCATAAAAGACTTCCATAGATTAAAAAAAAAAAACAATTTCACAATTGCATTTTCCATAAAATTCCAGTTAGAAAAAACACTGGGCAAGTCTTTCCTTTTGTCCCATTACCGAACGATAGTTTTCCTAAAGTGAAATTTATGCCAAGAACTGGAACGGAGAAAAATGCATTCAAAGTGCTCCAACCCCTACCTTTTCTTTAGCATCTGTGGTCCAAAAATAATTTCTAGAAAAATAGCTATTTAGTGTAAACTAATGCAACTTTCTGGGAATACTCTGTAGATGTTGGTGGATGTAAATATGGCATTTTCAAAAATCAACCTTTTTTGCCTACAATTTTTTTCTGGGTAGTATCCCCCCTTAATGGGGAGTCCAACTACCCAGAAAACAATTCGCGGCTCAAAACTTGTTTTCTTTGATCCGAAAACTGCCGATCGAGAACTGGCCGGTTTGAGCCGCACTCACTCTCTCCTCTGTGGTTACGAGCCGTTTTCTATGGTTTAGACACAACCACCAAATGTAATCAGTCGTTAGTCATCGAAGGCACACACACAATATTAAGAATACAAAAAAAAATATGATACCAGTTTTGTGGCTTCTAAAAAGCTGGAAATACGTTGATTGGAGAGAAAAAAAGCTGCACAGCCACGTGACTTAACGCCAACTCTCTCCTCCTCTATATTTCTTCTTCCTCCCAAGTCCGGTTTCGGGCAGTTGCATTTTTTGACTTTATTAAAAATATATGTGACACTGTAACAAAATATTGACCGGGTAGTGTTTTGACACCATAATGAATTGCCTGGTAGAAGATAAAAAAGAAATTTTGGGTGATGTCAGTGTCTCTTTAACAGTAAACAGCTGCCCAATGAATCATAAATAAACGAAGCATACATCGAGAGAAAAGTATTATTCTAATTCTTATCATCAAAGAAAATACGATTTCCGCTGTGTTCTCGAGTCTCGACTTTGGCGCTCCTTCCCTCGCAGAGCTGTACTACGACCGGGGCAACCACCACGAGTTTGCATCGCTCGTCAAGGAACTGGCACGTCCCGGAGAGCTGACCCAAAACGCCAGCTACAGCTTCGAGTTCGTCAATGTGGAAAAGCCCTACGAATCCTACACAGGCTCCAATGTCAGGCTGAGGTAGGTTCACCCACCTATGGTCGCTGAGAGCTTGGAACAGATTCACACGCTCGTCACTGAAGGGGAAAATTTCGCCACGCAAACCCGAGTTTCAGGAATGCACGAATGTTGATTCTTTCGGAGGGTCATTATGAAGACGTAATGAAGGTTGTACGGCTCTCGGATTTTCTCCTGAAAGCGCCTAAGATTTTAAATAAAATCCAGAAATATGATTGCTTTGACTGTTTTGAGCACATTTTCAGGCAATTTAAAGATTTGCATCACTTAGACGAAAACAAAACTGTCAAAATGTATGGTTGTACGTACCAGAGGCTTCTCCAACCTTAGTTTTAAGACCATGGCGAGAAGAGTGCATATTTTAGTATTTCGGTATTGGTGTGAATAAATATGACAGGACAGATTTATTTTCAGCAAGTTCAACGAGATGGCGGCACCAGCACCGTGTGCTTCAAGCAAGAGCGTTCGTTGTTTTCTTTTTTCAAGCTCGCATGGATGGCGGCTTGTGGCACACGTTTGCCGCCAAGATTGGTTTGGCCCATCGGCGAGATTGCCCTGCATCCACACAATAATCTGTGCGTGATTTATGTCTGCTGCGCCGCACAATAAATGCGACCAATGAGAGGGAACAGATGTACAGTCTAAGCTCGTTATAACAGACCTTGATTTTGACCAAGATTTCGGTCTGTTGTAAAAGCAGTATGTTGTATGCAGATATGAAGTTGAGTCAATGGTACGTAAAGGAAAACCAACCAAACTTCACAAATCGGTTTGTTATACCCAAATGTCTGTTGTAACCAGGTCTGTTATAAGGAGCTTAGACTGTATGACATAAAAATGTTGTGGCAATGTGCAAATTGCTATGCCCCACCGCTGCATACGGCACTTTAATTTTCAAATAGACCGTGGTTGATGCTGTGAGCTATGCCACCAATCCAGTGATAAGAACATGCCACTTGACCTCGCGCTCCGCGAGCCCACAGACCAAAACGAAAAAGTATATACTCTCAGTAAGGTCCCTCGATGTGCTTTTGTTTTTTCTTGCCAGAAGCGTCAAATGAGCCAATGCTCAATGGTCGTGCCCCATGAGGACCTTTGAAGCAAATGGTGCATGGTGCAGCAGTTGCTCATGGCTCATGTCTTGAACAATCGCGCAACAGTGATTGTCGGGCGGTACTTGCAGGGGTGGTCCAGTTGTGCCGTTTGTGACATTTTGATCAATTCCCGCTTGCCTACACCTTGCTGCGCCCAAACAGAAAAGTTGCGCCAAACTGCGCTGAAGCGAACAAATCTGCAAACGAATTGGTATTCGGGAAAGTTTTCGTTTTCGTCTGGCAACTGTGGGAATCCAGTGGGGTTTGAACATGTGGTGTTGAGGTGCCCAGGGCTAGCTCCAGCCCTCCCAAAGGGGCAAATTGATTTAGCCGGAGCACTGGGGTTTGCAGACAAGAATGAAAGAATGGATAATAAATGCATTTTAATAACAAAGAGGAGATTGGAAGACTGGTGAAAGTTATCTAAGGGAATTGAATGATGTACAACTAACTGACACAGCTGGGGATAGACAGGACAGAGGAAAATTGGGACTCCCTCTCACGTGACTCTGGCCCAAAGTCTCCATCCTGTCTTCCAGTGCGCCCAGTGCCGGGGTAACGCCGTCTGGGTTTGACCCGACGAAAATTGGCGACTCCCTCGCCGGGGGGAAGAGGCGGGTGGCAAGTTTTTTAGTTTGTTCTGCCTGATTCCCTAAAGGTCATATTGGTGATGGTTACGAAATTGTGGAGGATAAGCAATTTAAGCCTCAAACTTGTTGGCACCAAGCTCCACGTGACGAACGAGTGACGTCGAACGCCACCGAAGCCGGTACACGCGACCGAGGCGTCAGTTGCATTAGTGACTCCATAAGTCGTGGCAGTGTGTGCTGACAGCCAGCTTGCACAACCGATTCACAGCACAATCGGCAGATGTGGTGTTCCCCAAATAGGTTCAAACAATTTGAACATGGTTCTAACTTTATACAATTTGAACATGGTTCTAACTTTATAGTCAGTTGGTAATCGGAGCCACTTCCACATCACCGGCTCGTGTCCTGCGAACAACATCTAGCTCCAGCTCGCCTAGATCGACGGCGAACTGCCCGTGGCCCGAGCCGACCCAGAGCACCCGAGCTGCGTTCAAAACTGGGAGCAAGTCATTTGTTAAAAAAAAAAAATCGGCGCCATCTAGGAGGAAAAGGCTACAAATATATTGCGGGCGAGTCCCCCTTAAGAAAGGCGAGTCCCATGCATCTCACGGTCGCTCACTAGCCATTGAGATTCCGACGTTGGTCGATAAGAACTCCCGAGACTGAATCCGAGGCACCGAGGAGTGAATTAATAACAAAAATTTTAGCAAATTGCTAGGCAATTGTGTTGCATACGTGAAACATTCGAGCATCACAAACGTTTGGCAATACCCCGAGTTTCCAGACGCCAGACACCTACGTTCACGGTGCTCTTCATCAGATAGTTTAGCGTGCACCATGTGTACATTCGATAGTTTCTAGAATAAAGTGATACTGCCGCTAATCGGGCCGATAAACCCGGAGATCTTCCAAAGCCTTCCATACTCTCGAGCGCCTCTCCCTCTGCGAGCACGGGTGGTCGAGCTCCATCCTCCTCCCCTACCTCACTCCCCTTTGCCAACCCCTCTGGTCGCGCAACCTCTTCGCGCAAGCTTCGAGCATCTTGCTCCCCCTCTCCCACCCGTCAACCACTCGGTGTTGAGCTTCGCAACCACGTTTTTATTGGGGCTTCACAAAATGCCGAGCACTTAGCCAAAGAATATTTAACGTTAATCGGTGATGTCCTGCATTTTTTTAATCTACGATAGAGTATAGTAATGGTGTGAAGTTGATGTAGCCACACATTTCGAGTTTTAATACTTTACAGTGCTGTTTTCATTTTGGGTAACGCCCATAATGCGACAACATAAAAGGTGTGATTGCGTTGCAGGTTTTTTTTTGTTAGTGAGTCGGCGAAGGCGCTTCGTGACTTGCCAAGGGGAGCATAAGAAATTTTCCTGGTTGGAGCTGTGCTTTTCAAAATGCTGCAACAAAGTCTAAGAGTATGAAAGGGAAAAGAAAATCCTTTGTCTTCTTCTGTTTTTATGACAATTGTTGCAGCATTCACACCGCACAGTTTCATTCATTAACCCGTGTCTGCAGTGTGTGTGAAGGACGTTTACAATCTTTGTTTTTTCGCTGCAAAAGTAAACTATGCATTAAAAAGCTACAAGCAATTTTTGAAAAGTTTGAATGGAAAAAGGTGGCCGACAAAGCCCACAAATATGTAGAGATGAATGGCTTTGTTGTCTAGGAATGGGCCCCATTTCCTAATTGAAAATTTCTGAAAATTACTTAAAACTTATTGATCAGATAACGGTAAGCTCTGAAACTTTGACACATGGCCTCGACCGCTAGTGCTACATTTTGGGCGGACACTGAGCATCCGGTGGCAAAGCATATAGTTAGTTTTTTTTGGTAAAAACAGCCTTCAAATGTTTTTCACGGACACTTACATACTTTCACAGACTTATAAGTGGCTTTTCAAGGAGTGTTTCAGGCATTATAGTTCTCATGCATGTTGTTGATTCCGAGGAAAAAAAGTGAAAGCCGCTTACAACTCCCTGTAACGCCGAATTAAAGCGCAGCTCTTGAGGAGGAGGAGGGAAGGGCACTGGGGGGGGGGGGGGGGGGGGTTAAACTAACCAGGGGGGGGTCACGTGACCTTGGGGGTCACGTGACCCCCAATGCCGATGATGTCATCACTGACATCACTGATGACGTCATCAGTGACGATGACGATGACGATGCGGGTACCGATGACGTCATTAGTGACGTCACTGATGACTTCACCAGCGATGATGACGATGACGATGCGAATGTCGGTGACGTCATCAGTGACGTCGCTGATGACGTCATCAGTGACGATGACGATGCGGATGCCGGTGACGACATCAGTGACGTCACTGATGACGTCATCAGTGATGATGACGATGGGGATGCCGGTAACGTCATCAGTGATGATGACGATGCGGATGCTGGTGACATCATCAGTGATGATGACGATGACGATGTGGATGCCGGTGACGTCATCAGTGATGATGACGATGACGATGTGGATGCCGGTGACGTCATCAGTGATGATGACGATGACGATGTGGATGCCAGTGACGTCATCAGTGATGATGACGATGTGGATGCCGGTGACGTCATCAGTGATGATGACGATGTGGATGCCGGTGACGTCATCAGGGATGATGACGTCATCAGTGATGATGACGATGACGATGCCGGTGACGTCATCAGTTACGATGACGTCATCGGGGGGTCACGCGACATCAATGGGGGTCACGTGACCTCGGGGGTCACGTGACTTCGGGGGTCACGTGCCCCCCACGAGGTCACGTGACCCGGTGGGGGGCTCGCGCGGTGCATTATGGGACATTTCCCATGATGCACCGCGCGGTTACGCCGACGGCGACGCCGCTCAAGCCGGAAACGGGCCCCTAAGAGCTGCACTCTAAAAACAAACACTAGCAACTTCCGCCTATGTAACATGGCAGTTTAAGTTATAAAGTACCCGGGAGCTGTTGTGACGTCCCTGGAGGGGGCAGTGTAATGAGCGATGCCCGGTGCGGCTCCCCGCAGGTACTTCCTACGGGTGACCCTGGTGCGTCGGCTAACCGACCTGGTGAAGGAGATGGAGATGGTGGTGCACACGCTGTCCTCCTACCCTGAGATCAACTCCTCCATCAAGATGGAGGTGGGCATTGAGGACTGCCTCCACATCGAGTTCGAGTACAACAAGTCCAAGTGAGTGTGCCCCTCCGAGTAATCTCCCGTCGAAAACAATAGAGAAACCGGCAACTCTGGTTGTCGTTTGACAAACTTGTTTGTCCTTGGCCATCGGGCTGCGATGTACGGACAGGCAGAATATTTCGCGATGTCTGTGCAAATGAATAAATGGTGTAATGTATTGTTACGAGTAAAAAGGGATTCAGAACTGAAAATAAACGTTTGAATGATGCAAACTTGTGCCTACAAACTAAAGAGGAAGGTATCACGGCGACGGAAGGGCAACCGTTCCGAAACAGGTCGTTGCCGCCGCTTTTGTGCGCGCGGTACTTTCGGGAACGTTCCGAACCAGAACACACGATTACAAACGAAAATAAGCTGGAACTTTTCATAAAAGTTTCCACAAAAAGAAGAACCGGGCTGAGCAGGGTTTCAGCCCGCTTCCTCTGCATGGCAGCCACATGCGTTGCCAACTCTGCCACGTATGCGACAAGATGGCGCTCAGTTTTAATGCGAAAGCATTAACTGGTCTCATGGAGCGAGCTGACATCATCAGTTTGAAGTGCGAAAACGGCTCCTAGTTTCTGTGATCCCAATACGAGCGATTCGCCTCCGGTTCCATTGGCTGGCTCGCGTCGACGGGGCTCCCATTGGCCGCTGCCTCCGAGATCCTGAAGCGCGCGCGCGCTAGTACGCAGCAGACGACAAAGGGATCGGGCGAGCAGCTTGCATGCTTTCGCATTCACAACTCGTAAGAAATTTATTTAAAACGAGCTTTTCAAGCTCCTTTTAAAAGTCGAACCAAAACGACCGATTCTCCTCCGTAGAGTTGCAGGGTCGGTGACAATGTTTCTGCTTCGATACATTTAACTAGAATAAAGCAGACAGTATGTCTCTACACGCTCGCATGCCTTCGCTCGATTCGTAATCTAAGAAACTTCTGGTACTCTGCGTGGCGTGTGCCGAACGTCTCCAGCCACGCGCTTGCATTGCGGCGGATGCCAGTTAGGCCTAGTGTTTTTGTCACATTGTGGTGTTCGACGAACGGTGATGTGCGGTCCCAGGTACCACCTAAAGGACGTGATCGTGGGCAAGATCTACTTCCTGCTGGTGCGCATCAAGATCAAGCACATGGAGATCGCCATCATCAAGCGGGAGACCACGGGGTCGGGTCCCAACACCTTCAACGAGAACGAGACCATCGCCAAGTACGAGATCATGGACGGAGCGCCGGTCAGGGGTGGGTGTCTCCCACGCTCGTATCAAATACTCGAAGAATCATTTATGCAACTACTAAATAATGTGGGCCCCCAAAGTGTTTTCCCGTGGGACACACATTCTATTTGAACTGTACTGCTTACATTATTCATTATTTTAACTATTTGTAACCTATCCTTAAAATACTCCCGAAAAAAAAACAAAAAAAAACGGGTCTCTGAAACCTCATCTGTCAAGCTTATCTAGTATTAGAGAATGGTCAGTAGTATCAAAAGCCTTCGATAGATCTATAAATGGTGCTAACGTAATCTTATTGTTGTCCAGTGCTTCACTAACACAATCTGCAAAATCTTCTAATAGTGTAATAGTACTTTTTTGTTGTTGGAACCCATATTAGGTTTTACTTAATAAAAGAAGGTTTATTGCAGAAGCTAGTCATTGTAATTTGCACCTCATTTTTCTAATTATGAGTTAAAAAAGATAGAGTAGCAATTGGTCTGTAGCTTTCTAATTCCTGATGTTTTCCATTTTTCTATGTAGGACATATAATAGAGACTTTTAGGCTCTTGGGAATACTTCCGGTACAAAGGACGCCATTAATAATTTTTTGTGAGATCTGCTTCAGTTTATCAAAATTATACCTGATATTGATCAGATCCTATTGTTGTCAAACTCTGGTGGCTTAGTTATTGACATAGAATTAATAATTCGCAGAAGGTCATCTTTTATTATATGAGGCAAATACGCTGAATTAAAGCACTTGACTTGTAGAGTAACAGGAAAAACGTGACTAACCGATGGAATTTTATTTTTTATCTCTTTTACGGAGTTGATAAAAGATTTGTTAAAAGACTCTGCTAATGCCGCATAACAAGTTGACCCTTGGAAATTTTTCTGAATTGTGTCGTCCACACTAGTTTTAGATTTCCTGCCAATTAACTTTGTTTGCTAAGTTCAAGGTTTCCTTAGAATTTTTTCTTGATTGAATGAACCGATTTAGATAATGTTTCCTTTTCGCTACACTTTGTTACGAATTTTCCGAAATTCATTTCTTAGCTGGGTGTTTCTTGGATTTTGGTTACATATATACCAAAGTTTGTCCTTATAATAACCTAATTCTAAAATTTCTTCGTTGATCTCAATATTCTCGGGCCTCTGTTTTGTCATCTTTACTCTTCTGCTACTATTGGGATAAATATTTTGAAAATATTCCACAAGTTTATCAGAAGCTCTAGTGTGATACTACTGTAACAGAGAATTCCAGTTAAACATTTGAATTCAGTTATCAATTTTTTAGGGGCCAAGCTCCCCTAAAAGCCATGTCCGTATGTCCGTCCGCCGTCGGGTGCACGTGCTCCTGCTCGTGAGCTCTCGAGAACGTGAGCATGTGCTCCCGTGCTCGTGTAGGGAAAAAAAAAAACAAGCGCATCTCCACGTGGTGAATCATGTTGATTGGGGCGAAGCTCTGGTGGTGCTTGTATGCGTAGACGGTGAGCCGCAGCATGCCGAGCGTTCCGTTCGTTTTCATCCATAACAGAAAAATAATCTGTGGTATGGAACGTGGTTATATACGCATTTGAGCATTTGACCGCAGCGTGACATGGATGAAAACGAACGAAAGGCTCGGCATGCTGCGGCTCAGCGTCTACGCAGACAAGCACCACCAGAGCTTCGACCCAATCAACATCATTCACCACGTGGAGATGCGGTAGTTTTTTTGTTGTCCAGTATCACTTTGTATTATTTCTGTATCTGAATTTTCAGCAACCTCTCCTAGTATTAAAAGTATAGTAATGTAATAATCAGCTACCTTTTTATTAACAACTCCGGATAATAGTTTTAAATTACCGATTCTCGTGACTATATAATTTATACATGATTTCATAATTTGATTAGTATAGTATTCCTCCTGTGTATAGTTGTTAATGACATTTGCTAAGCTAAACGACGAGAGGGTGTCAAAATAGTGCGATATTCCTTGCTTTGTCTCATTTAAAATATCAGTATTGAAACCTCCAGCAAGAACTATGTATTTATTGTTATTGAACTTGTGAAGTAATTGGCTTAATTCATCGCAGAATATGTCTGTATTTGAATTAGGTGGTCTGTAAACCGTGCACACCACAAACGAAACATTAATTTTATTAATGGTCGCAACGCACACTTCTGCTTGTTGGAATGACACATAATTTTTTTCGGAGAAGCACTGGTCATTTATTTATATTGTAAAGCCGCCACCTTTCCTACCTTTTCGGCATAAGCTAGAAAAATGAAAGCCTCGTAAGGAAAACATAGCGCAAGTTCCCTCGTCAACATTCACCTCACTCCAAATAAGCACATCTAAAAATGGGAGTCGCTTGCCTAATAATAGCAATAACAGATCCCATGGCGGCGACGGCCCCGACGCAAGCTTACTGCTCGGTCGCGTCAAAAGCGGACAACATGTGGTTCAACTTGCTCGACAAACTGTCAGTTCTATTTGTTTTGTGTCCAGTTAATGTGCTTTACTAAGCATATGCCATTTTTAGGGGCGAAGCTCCTTAGGGTCTAGCCTTGTCTGGCGTCCATGCTCACATCGATTGCACTGCCTCCGGAATCGGCCCATTTAAAAAAAAAAAAAAACGTACGCCCGCACGGGGGTTCGAACTTAGGACTGCTTGCTTACGAAGCAGACATCTTAACCAGTACGCTACACTCCAACGTTGTATGTAGCCGCTCAACGTCTATACAGGAGAGGGCTCTGCGGTGAAATGCGTATATAATCGCGTTAAACTTTGCATGCATTGGCTCAATGTTTATAGACGAGAGTGCACTGCGATCAAATGCTCAACTGCGTATATAACCACGATCCATACCACACATTCTCTTTCTGACATGGACCGTTGACTTAAAGGGACACTGACACCCCCCAAATTTTTTTTTTAATTTTTTGCCAGGCGCTTCATTATGGTGTCGGAGGACTACCCAATTAATATTTTGCAACAGAGTAGCGTATTTTTTTAATAAAGCCAAAAGACGCAACTGCTCGAAACCGAAACCCGACGGAGGTCGGAGAAGTGGAGAGAAGAGGTGCGAGTGGCGGAAGTCACGTGGCTACACCCGACCGTGCGTTTTTTTTTTTTTTCTCCTCTCCGTAGCAGACGAAACGACATGCGGCGTGCGATGCGGCGTGCGGGAACTGCTCGTCGTGCGATTTTTTTGCAGTTATGTTTGTTCCGCTCGTTGTTCTGTACTCCAAGATGAGTCGTTTTGTACATTGAGGAGTTGGAGATGAGTAGTGAGTGCCCGTGGTGAATTTCCATGATCGGCTCCGAAAAGAATACACCCAAGATGTTGCGTGAAGAGCTGGCTCACATGTCCTGCATCCGAAAAAAAGTGGCATTGTGCGACAGAGTTTCCGAAAGATCAACGGGATCGGGACCGATGGCTGGCTGCAATTCCTGTTGAACATATACGGGCACCTCGGAAAGCGGACGCTACCTGATTTATATGCTCCTTGCATTTTGTGGAAAGTGATTGCATTGAGTTCGCAGGTGTCAAAACGGAAATCCCATACCATTTAATTCAGCGAAGTATCGTCCACAACATTTGTTTGTTATTTTTTTTTTTGTTTCTTCAGTGATGATTGGTAAAAAAAGAAAACGATATGTAAACATCGGAAAATGTTTGAAAAAAAATAATAAAATAAAGTTTCACAGGGGATCGAACCCGGTTCTACCGCGTGTGAACCGGACGTCTTTTCCACTAAGCTACTGGGGCATCTCTTCTCCGGTGGATCTCTTTCCTTAGTAATAATTCAGCCGGTAAACTGTAAGTTGGAAAGTTTGCTGCCGATTTTTCTCTAGCAAAAGCACTCCCGCGTCGAAGTCGGGAAGCACCATGCCTTGGGGACATTCGCACCTAGTAAAGAAATCATACCCGTGCATATTCAACTCGAAGTAGACACGTCGTACTTGACGTTTGCGCGAGCAATGTCTTCAGCCACGAGAAGGGAGCGACGGCTCGGCGACGTCTTCGTAGAAATCGGCTTGGTGGCCGGGCGTGTCGTACGGGATGAATACCAATTCTTTTGATCAGCCCCAAATTTCTCTTTTAACGGTAGACAGAATTCGCCGGTACCGCGAACGACAGTTCTAAAATAGAGGTCCCACGCCCGTCGTCCGCTACCATCGCCGTCCCCGCGAGTCCAACGATACGCGAAACGACGAACGCACAGAATGCTTCCGGTTGTCTGTGGAACTTTTTTTTCAATCAACGTATTTACAGCTTTTTAGAAGCCACAAAAAATGGGTTTCATATTTTTTTCTATTTTTAATACTGAGTGTGTGCCTTCAGTGACCAACGACTTTGATTAAATTTGGTGGTCGCGTCGATACCTTAGAAAACGGCCCGTGACCGCGAAAAAGAGAGTGAGCGAGACTCGAATTGGCCAGTTCTTGATCGGTGGTTTTCGGGCGGAAAGAAACCGAATTTCGAACCGCAAATTCTGTTCTGGGTAGTTGAGCTCTCATATGTCACGTACAACTAAAAACCTCGGCGAGCATAAATACCCTGTCAGTGTCCCTTTAAGCGGTGGAGATGCGTTCCCACGGCTTCTAGCGGATCCAAGCTGATCCGCTAGAAGAACCACTGGCTCTGCATTTCACCGACCATAAAGCAGTAATAATGAAGTCGAAACGCAACCCGGAACTCAGCACTACCTATGAGCAATAAAAAAAAGAAAATCAGCACCATCAGTACTACCTATGAACAATAAAATCAGTATCATCAGCACCACCAGAGTTTCTCCCCAATCAACACCCCGCAGGGGGCACCTGTGAAAGCAGGTGTTTGGAGAGTGGCGTCTCCACGGACCCCGAGCCCCGCAGGGGGCGCCTGCACCTTAGGTGCTAGGTGCTTGGTGAGTAGCGTCACCACGGACCCCAGCCACGTGGGCCACCATACCCGCACGCAGGGGGCACCTACTTTGGTAGGTGCTTGGTGAGTGGCGTCACTACGAACCCCGAGCCATGTGGGTTCGCCCACCCACGTCTGGCTGTGCGTGGCGTACCCGTGTCCGCTGAAAAGGGGACCCTGGTGGTTGAGCTGAGCCCGGGGTATGTTTGGACCCTTCGGGGCCCCCCGGGCAAGGCAATACACCGCTTCGACCCCTGCTTCTCGTAGACGGGTGTCCTGGCTTGGCCCGACCAGGATGATTCAGTCAGTCGCCTCTTCTACCCTCTTCTTCCTTCTTTTACTTTTCCTTCCACCTCTTTCTCTTTTCTTCTACGCTCTCTTCCTTCCTTTTTCGCCTTCTTAGGCGGCAAGGGCTAACCTTGAGTGGAAACAGGTCCTGTCCCTGCATCCACACTCGGTTATAGTGCCCGGGCAGCACTGGTAGTGTAATTGTGTCAGCCAAGCCTTTCTTGCTATGGCACATTACCTACCCCCTTGTTGGGCTCCGTGGTGGGCGGTGCACCCGGGCACTGAATCTCCTCCCATCTCTCATGGGTTCCAAAGTAAAACCTCTCTCTGATCGGGCCCTGAAAAGGGTCCGCACCGAAGTCCCTCTGAAAGACACAACCTCATCTCCCCCTACATTCCCCAAATTTTTAGTTATTCACTCTGAAGATGACACCCTACTCTCCAAGATGTCCCCCTTTCTAGTTGCTAAAGTGCTAGAAAGTGTGGTCGGAAAGAACTTCAAAGCCAAAAAGATGCCCTCAGGTGACCTTCTCGTAGAAATTGAATCCAGACAGCAGAGTACTGCACTCCTTGCTTTGAATTCTGTGTCTGATCACAAAGTGACTGTTTCACCCCATCGTACACTTAATACTATTCAGGGCGTTATCTCCGAAGATGACCTGATTGAGGCCTCTGACACTGAGATACTTGAAGGGCTCTCTGACCAAGGAGTTGTAGCTGCGAGGCGCATCTCCCTGCGTCGGGACGGTCAAGAGCGAAAAACTAAACACATAGTGTTAACCTTTGAATCTACCACACTTCCTGAGGCTGTTAAGGCTGGCTATCTCCACTGCAGGGTTAGGCCCTATGTGCCTAATCCTCGAAGATGTTTTAAATGCCAGAGGTTTGGCCACGGCTCTCAGAACTGCCGTGGTAAGGCCACTTGTGCCAAGTGTGGGAAAAATGACCATTCTGCAGACTCCTGCTCCAACGAAGCCCATTGTGTCAACTGTAGTGATCCACACCCAGCGTATTCTCGCTCATGCAAGACATGGAAAGAAGAGAAAGAAGTGCTTAACTTGAAGGTCAAAGAAAACCTCTCTTACCTGGAAGCGCGCCGTCGCTTTGCGTTCTTGCGCAAGGGTGGCTATGCGCAGGTGGTGCAGCGGGGACCTGCACCACTGAAGGTTGCAGTGGCAACCCAGACGTCCTTTCTGGACTATGGGAAGCCGCGGCAGTCCCCCACGCCCCAGCTGAAGATTCAGCTTCCGGGGCATGCAATCTCGGCTGGACGGTCTACGGACCCTTCCAGCCAGAGTGCGAACCCTCGCACTCCAACAGGGCAACAGCCTGTATCTTCTCAGGCTGTTTCCCAAACCCAGGATGGGTCGGTGGCTGCCGCAACCGTCCCTCCTCTGCAATCTCCTTCCAGGGAGAAGGGTCGACACTCTCGCCCACACTCCCTGGAGAGAGCATCATCGGGGGAGCGGCATGGCTCTCGTGCCGCACCTGCAGCGCCTAAAGAACAGGTACGGGTGGACTTGGGCGACGCTTCGCCTAGCACCTCCTCTGCCCCTTTGGCTGGGTCTGGTCGCGGGCGGCGCATGGCGCCCCGTTCCCCGAACCCGAAGAAACCTGCAGAAAAAGCCTTGCCTCAGGAAACTGAGGCCATGGATGAGTGTGAAGTCTCCACTCCTGCGTCTGACCAAGACGACATGGAGTGGCAGACTACTAAGAGTAAGCAGAAGAGCAAAAAACCGGTGATCCCACCAACGTGATGTACATTCTTTATTGCCCTGCGCGGCAGAGTTGACGTTTCTAGTTTTACTTGTACCTTACTACTTTTACTGATTTACTAATTTTTAACTTAGTTTTAGAATAATGGCTAAATTTACTTTTATGCAGTGGAATTGCCGCGGCCTTTTAAGGAATATTGACGATGTTAACTTTTTTATGGACAACCTCCGTCCTATAGCTCTCTCTTTACAAGAGACGCACCTTAATGATCATCATGTGTCTATTTTACGTCGTCACCAAGTTTTTAGAAAAGATCGTTCCACATCAAACTCATCTGGTGGAGTAGCATAACCGTCCAAAGTGGAGTTGCTTGTTCTCAGATTCCTCTTTCTACACCCCTAGAGGCTGTAGCTGTGCGTCTCCTCTTGGACTGCTTCATCACCATTGTTTCCATCTATATTCCACCAAATGTTCCACTGCATATTCATGATCTTCATGATTTAATTACTCAGCTCCCTCACCCCTTTTTACTTTTAGGAGATTTTAATGCCCACCATCCCTTGTGGGGTGGCACACGCCAGGACTCGCGTGGTGGGGTCATTGAACGGTTTTTACTGTCATCTAATCTCTGTCTTTTGAACAGCAGAGAGCCTACCTTTTTTAGCGCAGCTCACAACTCATTTACATCCATTGATCTTTCCATTTCATCTCCATCCTTGGTGTCTTGTTTCACATGGAGCGTTTTAAATAATCCTTTTGGAAGCGACCACTTTCCGGTTGCTCTGGAGAGCGTGAAATCCATTCCCAGTCTTATGAAACGAACTCCACGTTGGAAGCTAGAAAAAGCAGACTGGGCGCTTTTTAGCCAAAAATCCAAGCTTGTTCCCTCAATGTTCTCTTCATTAACTCATGACGATGCCACAGCCTACATCACAGAGCATATAATTGGTGCTGCTCTTTGCTCCATCCCTCAAACTTCTTCGAACATCCCCAAGAAATGTAAGCCATGGTGGAATGAGGATTGTTCCACCACAAAGAATAACCAAGATAAGGCTTGGAGTGTCTTTCGTAGATACCCGACATCTGTGAACTTAATGGAATTCAAGAGACGCAGAGCTTGTGCCCGCTGGACTCGGAAGCAGGCTAAAGGAAAATCTTGGCGAGGTTACTTGTCCTCCATCAGCAGCTATGTTCCAGCAAAGCAAGTGTGGGACCGACTTCACAAGGTCGAGGGGAAATACCGCTGTTTTACAATCCCCCTTTTTCCGTCTTCTGGAGCCTCATTGCTAGACCAGGCTAACGTGTTGGGCACTCACTTCGCTGCTGTTTCAAGCTCCGCACATTACTCTCCAGCATTCCTGAAGCGTAAGGCAAACATGGAAAAGACGAGGCTCTGCTTCACAGGGGGAGCGTCCGCACCTTACAATCAGCCATTTACAATGGTTGAGCTCGAAGTGGCTCTCAACTCCCGCAAGAATTCTGCCCCTGGTCCCGATAGAATTCACTACGACATGATCCGACACTTATCTAGAGAGTCACTTAGTGCTCTTCTCACATACTTCAATGGCCTGTGGTGTGATGCCTACCTCCCTGTTGAATGGAAGCGGGCTGAAGTTATACCGCTGTTGAAACCTGGCAAGGACCCCTCCCTTCCTGCAAGTTACAGACCAATAGCATTGTCAAGTTGTCTGGGGAAAACCTTTGAAAGATTAATTAACAGACGTCTTATTTATTTTCTTGAGCAACATAATATCTTGGATATTAATCAGTGTGGCTGTCGTCCTGAGCGCTCTACAACAGACCACTTGGTGCGGCTGGAGACCTTTGTGCGCGAGGCATTCGTCAACAGGCAGCATTGTGTATCTGTTTTCTTTGATTTAGACAAGGCCTATGACACCACTTGGAAGTATGGCATCTTGCACGACCTTTTTATGTACGGAGTACGCGGTAGAATGCTTCAGTGTATAAAGAGCTTTTTGTGTAAACGCACTTTTCGAGTTAGGTTGGGAACAACTTTATCAGACTGGTTTGTTCAAGAGAATGGTGTTCCTCAGGGTGGAGTCCTTAGTGCCACACTCTTTGCAATAAAAATTAACTCTCTTAGCAAAGTCATTCCTCTTTCAGTATCTTACTCGCTATATGTCGATGACATTCAGATATCTGTAGCGTCATGTAATATGTCTAGCTGTGAGCGGCAGCTACAACTGGCCATAAATAAAATGACTACATGGGCTGATGAGAATGGTTTTAGGTTCTCTCCGGATAAAACTGTTTGTGTTCCTTTTTCTTTAAAGGCGGGCGCTCAAAATTTTCTTCAGCGTGGCAGAAGATTCCCCCTCTTTTCTTTTTTCCTCCTCCCCTTTCCTCCTCCATTTTCCTCCTCGCTTTTTTCGGTCTTCTCGCACGAGTGCTAATGGGCTTACCGGCCCCCCGACAAAATCTCCGTAACCCTTCAAGGTTCTCTGCTTCAATCCCAAACACCAGGGATTAGTTAGGCAGGCTGGATATGAGCTCGGAAGGGTTCAGGCTGGCTCGCTTTTCTTCTTTTTTTTTTTTTGCTCTTTTTCTGCAGTTCTAAAGAACACTCAGATAGTCAACACCCAACAACAAGTTCTTTTACTTCCGCATGCGGCCACACTCGCTACAACGCCGCATATTTATCTCGAGTGAACGGAACTTGAACATCACAGCAGAAGGAAAAAAGATGGGTATTTTTATCCGAACTTTCAGCTCTACCCAGAGAGTTGAAAATTTGTCGTTCTAACAACGGCACACTGAAGAGTGATTGTATCACTATTGTGTTTTTTTTCTTTTCTTTTTTTTTTTTTTTTTGTACAAACTAATTATTATGAGTAATTACAAGTCAAACATATTGCAGTCAGAGGGACACAGTCTGGCCATTTCTGGGGCATAATATATAGGTTCGTACTACAGGTGTTT
Source organism: Ixodes scapularis (assembly GCF_016920785.2). NCBI lineage: Eukaryota > Metazoa > Arthropoda > Arachnida > Ixodida > Ixodidae > Ixodes > Ixodes scapularis. The sequence continues at coordinate 2,300,363 of NW_024609876.1, forward strand.
TCTAGAGTGACGGCCGCCTCGTTGAAGCTACTATACTTCGTTTCAGCTTCCGTCCGAGCGCAGCCAAAGGCTGAGGGACGGTTCACAACTTCGAAAAGAGCATTCCTGCGCACCACAAAGTAGTCTGCAAAAGTAATATTTTTAAAATATCTGTTTTGTGCGTAAGCAATGCACAACATTCCAGATGTCTACTGTTGAGAATGATTTGCAACGAAAGGAATTAAATTTCTGAAGTTCACATTTTTATTAATATATGTAAATGCATGTGGTTTGGTGAAAACGCGCACATACGCTGGCAACACGGCTGCAGCGCTCAGTTCTTCTGTGTCATTTCATTCCCATAATAGCGGAATCATGTGCTTCGCTGCTTTCCTCACCGAGTCGGTTCAGAGCGTCCTTTCGCAAATGCACGTTTGGGCGTCAGGCGCGAGCGGTCGTGATGAATGTCTACTTTCAAATTCGGCAGAAGACTCCGGCCGCGTCGTACCGCGAATGCGTTGTAAACAAGAAAAACGTCCGGGCCACTACAATTCACAGATAGGCGGCGAAATCAGGGCACCCCTTTACCTAGCGACCACGGTGAACGCCGAGAAACTGGGGGAAAGGACTGTGCCTCGAGCCCTGGTATATTCAGACATACAAGGAAACATCAACGGCCGGGTCATCGGGCACCTTGCAATCTGTACTTATATATCGAAACTATGCCTAAATGCCAGACAGGTGGAAAGCTCGGACACAGCGGCCAGCCGACGTACTGACATTTCCCGTGACTTAATTTTAGAACGTGAAAGAGCTCTTTTTAAACCTGTAGCAGACGAAACCGTTGATACACCCGTAGCAGACGAAATACTCTCGGAGCACGGGCGGCGCGGACGACCGGCGGCGCAGCGATCTTGCCTGCACAAAAGTGCAGGCAAGATCGCGTGTGATTGGCTCCGGCCACACGTAGCTTTGGCTGCGCTCGGACGGAAGCTGAAACGAAGTATTAGAAGAGTAAAAACAAACTTCCATAAAAACTGAAATGGTTTATGGTATATTTCATCTATCTTCAGCCTTTGAAAAAAGTTCTTCGTGGCCAAACGTGCATTTAGTTTCTGTCAACAAATGTAACTGAAAACTTGACACCCGACAAATATCTTGCGTATCAGCAAAGAGAAAGGGAAACACGGAAATTGAACCGCAAAATCACAATTTTCTTCGCGTAAAATAGTGCAACTAGCAATAGTAGCATATTATGCCATTTATTAAAAGACAGCAGGTATTACGAAGTTTTCATTCTCTTCTGTTCGCATTTGTTCGCTGATGAAGAAATGGAATGCCCATATAGCCTCTGCAGCCCTTGCATCATAATTGTTCGGGGCTCTGTCAGGGTGGGCGAAGGCCAGCGATCATCTCTAAAAAAAATCAGGAGTTCGGAAGGTGTCCTACCGCAAGTTTTGGGGCTGCTTGGCTAATTTAAGCGTCTGGCGTTCCCCGCCTACTTAGAAAAGAAGCGGAACAGCGGTCAGCTCAACGTCGTCACCAGGCGGGAAATCATGCCGAAATGTGTCCTTGAACACGTGCGAGATATTTACCCGAACCCAGCCGGGATTCGCCACAATTCATCTACGAAAAAAACTATAAAAAGGGGTAGGCTTAAACGATTTGGCAGTTTTTGAATATAGTCGTGCGGACTAACGATCCACAAGTACGGAAAGAAATGAAATGCAGAGCTCTATTGTGTTCTTTACGTCCATACTTGTCTTTCGCGCTCCACGCCAATTAAAATGAATTCTGCAACATCTGTAGATTATGCCTGGTTATGTTGTCTTTAAAAGAAAAGTAATCAAGCAAGTTCGGTATCGTGCCACCAATTTGTGCATATACAATTTTATGTGGAATTCAAAGTCAAAACAGTACTTCCGCGGTAAATAATGCATCCGTCGTTCTTCGTTTTCCTGAAGCTATGAACTACCGATCTCGGCTACAGGACTTTTGGGTTCACAAAATATCACGCTCAGTAGAAAATTCGCCTTTTCTACCAAAAGTACTGGAAATTATTTATTTTTCAAACAGGTCGGGTGGTGATGCGTGTTTGAGTGTAGGACCGTTGACTGGGCACTGGTTTGCACCAAGAGTGCAGTGCTTCCTTTCATGTTGCCCGCGACAAGTGTTGAAATTTGAATATAGTACAAATAAGATCAACTGACACCCTTAGAATTATTTTAAGCTTGCGCTTTCTTCAGGCATTAATATTTTCATTGTACCTTTTATTCATTGTCGTCTTCGATGAGGGAACAACTTGCCGAGGAGGCCGCGCTGTCCGCGTACGCGGCTTGACAGATAAGGTCGCGAATGCTTTTCACGAATCTTTAAAGACCAAGCATAAAAATGAAAGACGCAGCCACTTTACGCCAATGAAACCAACGTTATGTTTTGGGCAGGCGTCTTGCGAGAGTTGCAGTATATTAATTATGCCTAATAAATTAAATGTTTAGGACTAAGTACCAAACTTTTTTAGATGTATTAAGAACCAAAATGTCAATTGGAAAGTTCTAGAGCTGCTTGAGAAACACCCGATTAGCTGTTTGCAACGTGATACGGCTCGCGTGGCTTTCTTCTGACTAGTAATAAAGCTTATTAAACATGACAAAATACCCCGTGATAAATCGCCCGCCCCATAATAAACTCAATTTCGAATGTCCCGGGATTTGTTTTCATAGGCTGGAAAAAAAAAGGGATGCATGCAAGACGCGTGCCCCACGCTTTATTTGTATAAGAAAAGAACCGCCCTCTGTTTATATACAACGTTTATTTATTTATTTTTTTTTCACCTACTAGATATTAGAAAAGACGTGGAAATTAACGTTTTGTGGATGTGAGCTATACGGCCAGGCGAAGATTGGGTCCAAGAAAGAACGCAACAAAAACCGACTGATTACCTAACATTTGTTAATGAACATTTTGATTATAAAAGAAAACGGGATAGTTGATTTATAAAGTTGTTGGGTGTAATCGAAAGCCACCAAATTGTCCAGTGAAAATTAGCGCCATTACGGTTTGTGTAGGTGAGCTATACGGCCAGGCGAGGATTAGTTTCAATAACGAACGCAACTAAAACCGACCGATTGCCTAAAATTCGCTAATTAACCTTTTAATTAGAAAATAAAACGGTATCTTGTATTTAGAAAGTTGTTGGCCATAATCGCAAGCCACCAAACCGTCCATTCTAAAAAAGATGTAACGCGCGTACACTATTATACGGCGTCCTCCTAATTTGGGCGCGAAAATATAGTTCTGATTTTATGTGGGCTCCATCTCCGCGTGGCACAGCCTAACGCCATAAAGCCAAAGCGACAAATCATGCGCATCGCTGTGACAACGCCACTGTAGAAGGGGCGAGGAGTGCGGTGGCCGAAAAGATTGCGGTAACACGATTCGCGTCCAAATTAGGCACTTTAGGACGTCGTGAGCCACTTCACGTCCACTACATCTGTTTAAAAATGAATGATTTGGTGTTTTTGATGACTACAGATAAGGCACAAACCGCAATTGAGTAACTCTGACGTCTTTTTTAAAAAAATGTCTAGTCGTTAAAAAAAAAAATCGCCCTGTATAGCACGATTGTAAGGCAGTTCTTTACGTCCGGCGACATCATTACGGCATGGAAGGAGACGTTGACCACAGATCATCCTCTGTGTATGATCTGTGGTCACTGTTTTTTTTTTTTTTTCGTACGAGAATGAGCAAACTTTTGATACCAAATAAAATTGATTTAGCACTCACCAAATTCGGCTTGTTTACTTGATTCAAATCGATATTTGATGTGATTACACTTACTTTGTACCCGCACACGCCTACTTCATTCCCTAATGAGTTACAAGTGATCATTACATTGTTTTTTTTTTTTTTTTTTTTTTTTGTTGTGCGAGGTCATCACAATTTATTATTAGCAATCGGAGCTATGCGATTACGCGGAGGAGGCGCATTTGAATATATTTAAAATTGTTCTGAATACACAAACAACTTCAAACGTCTTGCTGTTTGGGTCGTATCCTACACGCAGGACCAATAATAAAGCCAAAACCTTATAGAGGAGACTATCTCTATCAACTCAACGCACAAACACGATGTGAAGCGTGTCTGCGTACGTTGGAAAAGAGATACCGGCGAGCAAACCATAGCGTCGAATGTCCATGCATCAAAATGTCCGTGCACCGAAATATCCGCGCACCGAAAAGTCCCACACCGAAAAGTCTTTGCAGCAAAAAGTCCGTACACTGAAATGTCTATGCACCAAAAAGTCCGCACCGAAATGCCCTACAGCAAAACGCTCTACACCGAAAAGTACTAGACCCACTACGGATGGGATCCTCCGTCACCTCTGCCGGTTTACGAACCATAATGATTCAGAATCACTGGTCTATGGAGGGCCATCCCTGATATACAGAAAACGCCGCTCGTACTTCCCGTTGTCGCCATGAATCCGCCTAAACAACGAAAGATGCCAAATCAGATATTTATATTAAAATTGATACTTCAATGACTACTTCTTTGAGCAAAGCAAGGCATTTGTGCTCTCAGAACAGCAAAGAATCGTCTTCCAAACCAATGCTTAAAAAAGAGCCAATGCAACTCGTTGGGGAGAGCAAGTGCCAAGCTCGCTCAAAACAGCTACTTGGTTGGTTCAGCTCCTTGTCGCAGGTGTGCCGGCTGGCTTCTGGATAATCTTTTCAAATCCTTGAAGCTTTCATTTCCTCCACCCCAAACTTGTAAAAAAAAAACAAAAAAACAGGCAGTTGCAAAAAAAAAAAAAGTCGGAAAATGGCGAGGAGGAAACGAGAGGCGATTTCCTCCTTTTACAGTGGCGAGAAGGAAAGTGAGGGTCGGGTTCCTTCTCTCTGCTTGCGGGCCGGCCTTTAAGGCGTGGCCTCTGTTTAGATCCTACACTTCTGTTAAATAGAAACAACATTGCTGTCAAAACGGAGCACAAGTTTCTAGGAGTTACTTTCGACCGTAAACTTACCTTTGTTTCGCACCTCAAACAACTCAAGCAAAAAACTCTGCAGGCATCGAACATACTCAAAGTTCTTTCGCACAAGTCGTGGGGCTCGGGTAGGAAATGTCTCCTTCGTCTATATTCTTCGCTCATTCGATCCCGCCTTGACTATGGCTCAATTGTCTATGCCTCTGCGAGACCGTCTGCTTTAAAAATGCTCGATCCAGTACATCACCTTGGGCTGCGTTTGGCATCTGGTGCTTTTCGCACCTCCCCTGTGCTTAGCTTGTATGTTGACTGTCATGAAATGTCGCTTGAAAAAAGGCGACAGCTACTTAGCCTCAACTATGTTTACAAAATTTTGTCGAACCCCAGCTCCCCCACTTATAGTTGTATTCAAAACTAGGTTTTCTCGCCTCTTTAACCATAAGCCAACTGTTGTGCGGCCCTTGAGCTTTCGTGTCGAGAGTCTTCGCTCCTCCCTCAATGTGACTCTTGATTTTAACCTCTTGAATAGTTCATACCATACTGCCCCATGGAATGTCAAACCCATTTTTTGTAACTGGTGCTTCACAAAATTCAGGAAGCAAAGAGTCTCACCTTTAATTTTACAACAGGAATTCTTTGCATTGAAGGAAAAATACAAAGATTATAATCATTATTACACTGATGGTGCAAAGTCGTCAATGTATGTTGGTGCGGCTGTATACTCTTCTCGTTTTTCCAAAGTCGCTCGTCTAAATACTCTTGCCAGTATTTTTACTGCCGAGCTGTATGGGGTCATGATGGCGCTTGACCATATAGTTCAGAGTAAAATTAAGAAAGCCATCATCTTTGTAGATTCTCAGAGTGTTGTTCGGGCTATTTGTTCTGTTTTATCAACTAAGAATCGGCTGACCCGGACTGTGCGTGTTAAGGTACAGCAGGGCCTACAGGATGGGCGCGACATTAGGTTTTGCTGGATTCCTAGCCATGTGGGCATTGCAGGCAACGAGGCTGCAGATAAACTGGCCGTCTCTTCGCAAAATCTTTCCATGTCACATGTCCGCATCCCCCACCAAGACTTAAAAATGCCTATAAGACTTGCAGTCTTGCAATCGTGGCAGTCTGAGTGGGATGTAGAGGTTAACAATAAGCTTCACACCATCAAGCCAGACCTTGGTACCTGGGAAACATCTTACAATAAAAATAGATTCCACGAGGTCCTCCTATGCCGCCTGAGAATCGGCCACACCTACCTCACCCATAGCTACCTGCCTACTAGTGGAGAACCTCCAGCCTGTGAGCGCTGCGGTGAACCTCTGACTGTTGTTCATATTTTATTTCTTTGTCCTGGTCTTCGGCAGCAGCACAAATTCTTTTTTCCTGATCTTTTCAAGTATCGGATTCCATTCCACCCTGCCTTGCTGCTTGGTGGGCGGCCACTAATCTCATTCAAACGTCTTTTTGATTTCCTTGAAAATACCGGATTTTTAAACAAACTTTAGAACTATTCTGCTCCCCATAGTTTAATTCTACTCACCCTTTTTTACTGACTCACCTTGTTTGGCGCAGTATGGCCATTGATGCTCTTGCGCCATTAAAACCGCAAACAACAACAACAATCCCCAATCAACACCGTTCACCACGTGGAGATGCGTCCATTTTTATTCAGAAACATAGTCTGCTTTTGGTATGATCGGGTGGTAAGGTTACGCAGGGGCCGCCGCCGCCATCTGTCGGTTGTTGCGCCAGTCAGAGGGTGTGTGGATAGCAGACGGGCACTGTAGGTAGAAAAAATTTGTTATTGTTTTTTTACTTCTTACTCGGGTAAGTTTGCTCTTTGTAATTTTGATTGAATGCTTGCACCACCTTCAGGCACCTTCGTGGTAAATCGTAGCATGATACGTTACCAAGCCAATTTATGCTGTCCTTTTGAAGGCTTCATCCAGATTCATGAGCATGCTGTAGTGAGTAGAGTATGTAGTAAATATTCAACTCTGAAAGGTATCTGTGTAGGGTACTAGGTACTCAAAAGGACTGTCTGGTTTAGGCCATCAGTTAAATGCATTGAAGCTGCAATAGTACTAATGCGCAGTTCTTACCATATGCCTGTGAAGAGTGGTGGGGGTTAAGTGGACAAAGTTGCAGCATACGCTATTCTCTTGGTTGTGCATGTGATCACTCCCTCCCAGCTTTTCGCTCCTCCCATCTGAGGCGCGGAAAGACTCCTCACTTTCTCGTACCTCCCCCCTCGTGCACGAAGGGACGCGTTTTGGCCGACTTGCTGGCCGTGCGGACTGAAGGAAGTGCGTGTTCTTGCAGGGGAGTCGATACCGATCCGTCTGTTCTTGGCCGGCTACGACCTGACGCCGACCATGAAGGACATCAACAAGAAGTTCTCGGTGCGCTACTACCTCAACCTCGTTCTCGTGGACGAAGAGGAACGACGCTACTTCAAGCAGCAGGTGGGGCAGACAAGACTCGTGTGCAGTGTACGGCGATATACGGGGCATTTGATTTTAATTCGAAGAAATCTGTATAGAAAAAGCTGCAAAAGGCACACTATTGCTGTTTGTACGGGTGAGTTATACAGCCAGGGGATGTAATATAGTGAGCTAATCTTCACGATAAGTCCGATAATGAACTGAAATTTAATTTAACTAACATTTTTGAATTAGTGAAAATAAACATATGGTTCCAATTAGAAACTTGCGGAGTGTCATCGAAAACTACTGGAAGAGTACATTTTAGAAATGTGGGAAGCATGGAGGCGTGCTAAAGTTCCCATTCATGTAACGGGCGTAAGGCTGCGGTGCAAAAACACCCCTGCGCAGTTTTAATGCGAAAGCATTAACTGGGTCCCATGGAGCGAGCCGACGTCATCAGCTCTGAAGCCGTGCCAAATGGCACCTAAGCTCCTTTCTCCAAGTGTAGCCGCGATCTGGTGGCTCCTAGCTTTGAAGTTGCGCGAAAAGCCTAGCCAAACGGCACCTAGTTTTCCCGCTCCCAATGGAGAGCAGTGAAGCTGAAATCAATGGATTAGGTAAGTTCCATTGGTCAGCAAGTTTCTAATTGGAACCATATGATTATTTTCACTAATTAAAAAATAAATTTTAGTTAGTCGTTGGACTTACTGTGATGATTACCCCCTCTATATTATATTTCCCTGGCTGTGTAGCTTGCCTGCCCAAACCGAAATAATGCAGCTTTCACAGCGTTTTTTTTTAAACATTTTTGTAAAGCCTTAGAAAAACACCCTGTAAATAGCCAACTGGCACAATCCGTCGTACAGGGTGTTTTTTTTTGTTTTGTTTTTTAAGCTTAAGAGATTTGTTTAAAAAAAGCTGTGAAAGCTACACTTATGTGGTTTGTGCAGGTGAGTTATACGGCCAGGGGGCTAATCATAATGATCAGTCAACTAATTAATTAAAATGCGTTAATTAACTTTTTAATTAGTGAAAATAGACAGATAATTTCAATTAGAAACTTGCTGAGCCTCATGGAAAACCACTAAATCAACTCTGTTTAGAAAGCTATAACTAGGGTAACCACCCTCCTGCTAGCAAAATGCGGGACACGCTGACCGAGGGTTGTAAGAGAATGGTATTATATTTTAACTGCGGCAACTGTAAAAAAGGAGCTGGTGCGCAATCGAGCTGGTGGAAATTTACCATGATGCTTTTTAAAATGAGAAGGGCAGGAGGATGAAACATTTTTTTTTTCTCCTTCTGCCCCAGCTAGTCTCGGGTTAAAAAAAGATTGTAGAAAAAATAAAATAACTATCCGAGGAAATTCATCAACACACGCCACGAAATGTGGCTCTTCTAACACATTTAATATCTTGTCTTGTCCGAAAGGATATTATACGGTTGCAAATTGTATTGTGGCAATTAAGCTCAAGTAACTTTCACTCCCAGTGATATATTTCAAGTTTTAATGTCACATATGTTAATAAATGTGTAAGTTGAAAACAAAATTGACTGCAGCAGAACTTAATGCATCAAAAGGATAGAAGAAGCAGAAATCTTTTACGGCCTCTTCTTTCCTGTCGATTCTTCTTTTTACCAACATGCTCCTACACAAATTTTGAACCCTTATGTTGTTGTTTTTGAGCGTTCTGAATTGCAGTCTCTTCACCTTGTGTAATCGTCTTCACAAAAAAAAAACTTTTTACCACAATGTTTTTACATTGACACCACGATTTGAAAATAATTACAATGATTTATTTTTTAACTTTTGGCGAGCAATTTTCGCAATACTTTGCCACCAAGAAAAGAGAGTCACAACGGCACATGCACGTCGTTCTGCAGGATTTATGGTCGCTTCCTGCAATGCTTGCATAGAAAATGGTGTACCATCGTGCTTCCCCGTGCCCCGTCGTTTAGCAGCGCCATGAGTTGCGTAGTGAATTTTACGACAGTGTGAAATGCAGGGCATTTTGAAGATTTGGGAATTTCTTGCGGGACGCGGGACACGAGCCCTCAATGTGGAACAGTCCCGCCACTCGGGACGGGTGGTCACCCTAGCTATAACACAGGGGCAGTATTTTACGGAGTTACGTAAAAACGCTACATTTGGACGTGCTTCTAGGTTTCGGTTTCTTATCTTAGCGCATCTCTGCACCCGTGGTCCTGCTCCGCAGTCACCGAGACGTGCAACACACGTGCACCTTACTTCCCTCCATTCTGCGAGGGAGGTGAGGGCCTGGCTTCGCGCCGCGACCGCAGGGGAGCAGGACCGCTGGTGCAAAGATGCTCTCCAATGAGAAACCGAAACCTAGAAACGTGTCCAAACTGAGCATTTCTTCAGAATGCCGTAAAATGCTGCACCTGTCTTATATCTTGCTAAAAAGAGTTGATTAAAAAGCAAAACAAAAACTGTAAATGTTTTATCTTGCAACGCTCTTTCACGACAGGTATCTGTGTTACACGAAAGTGCCAGGAGCCAGTCCCATAATGCGTTCCATGTTAAAATTTGGGTTTCACCTTTGCCTTCAGGAAATCGTGCTCTGGAGGAAAGGAGAGAAGACTCGCAAGCCGATCCAGCAACCCGACCAAGCTGCGGGTGACGGCGGCATGTAGTCCGCGACGCCTCTGTTGCGTCGCGGAGGTTTCTTGGAGCGCCCCGAAGAACGGGGCAGCCCCTGCCACTCGAGGCAAATGTAGTTTCTATACGCTGTGTACGTACGGTTGCAGACGCTGCAACTTTGAGCCGCGGAAGACTGGCCAAGCGCAGCGTATGCTGAGCCGACCTTTTTCTTTTTTCCGTACGGTGCGACCCATTTTGCATCGTAGGCGACCGTACGCTTGTTATATAATCTGTAAGTTTGTACAGGATGTTTTTTTCTCTTTCTCGGAAACCAAAAACAAACAAAAACCCCTTCCCCCCTCCCCTCGAAAGAGTGAGATGAAATTGTCACCTGCTCCGCCGCATCTCTCCCTGTACCCGGCGGTGTTAGTGCGACACCTCCTACATAACCGGGCTGTAGCATTGCGTTTTGTCTATTGCCTATGGAAAACCAGCATGGGGCACAGGTTTATTGTTTTCTTTTCACTTTGGTGTTTTGTTGTTGCTTTACTAGAACATACTGTATGTTCTTTTTATTTTTATATACGCATGTATGAAAATATATTGTTTATATTAATGATTATATACCTCTCCTGCTTGAATTTCCCCCTTTATCTGCAATATTGCAAAAACAAAAAAGAAAGTGCTGCGTAAGCATTCTGTGCTCTGTGTTGGCCACTGGCGTGGGCGATATAGAAAATCCAGCAGTGCCGCCTCATTATCTGGTATGTGTTGGTTACGGTGTCTCTGTGTTGCCCCGTCTCCTGTGCCTTTTCGAGAGATAGCTTTTACGAAGGAGGCATCCGTTGTTGGAAAATACTTTTTTTTTTCCATGCCCCCTTTTGGCCCAAGATGGATTCACCTGCACGTAGAGATCCATTTTAAAAGAAATTTAGACTTTCTTCAAATGGAGGAAGCACCGCATCTGTACCACGCAAAAAATGTCAAATGTGTGAAGAAAGAAAAAAAAGAATTTGCTAAAGCAACTTATTTCTTTAACCACAGGGTCGGTAGAAATGAACATGGATATGGGGAAGGGTTTTGGAGAGAAAGTTGCGTTGTCCTAATACACAAATCGCCTCGCTAGCTCGGTGAGGATAGCGAAGTACTGCGACCTCAGTTTTGTAAAGGATACGATCCAAAACCCTTCACCTTCACTTCAATTCAATGAGAGCATGTTGAATTGAGGTTTATTTGAATTTTCACGAGCCAAGCCCAAAAAGAGTGATTGCAGTTTTTTTGTTTTTTTTTATGGGGGAATGGAGTTAGAGTGCAACGTTTTTGTGTGTTGGGCTTTCTTTAAGGCACATAGATCGCGGTACTACTCCATTTGGGCGACGCACTGTTCAGTGCACGTTTCACCGCTCGTGGAGCCCAGAAACTTCTCGGCGTCGTGGAGCCCAGAAACAGCGTCGAAAAGGCACGGGTGCCTGCCTCTTGTTAGGCTAGTGTTGTCGAACCTGATCCAAAATGAAATGCTGCCTCGCCGTTATTTCGGGCCTTCCTTTCACTGGTGACCTTACGAACGTCTTAATTCGATTGAATGATTGCCTTTTTGCGGCGCAAACTCAGTTTACGTACCCTGAGCATTCCAGAACATCCAAAAAAGTATGATCATGCGTGGCCTAGCTTTCTCCCCCATTAAAAGCGCAATCAGACATATTGATGTCCCCTTTTTTCGAGTGATACTCATATAAAGAGGCCCGTCGCAATTGGCTCCCTTTCAGAGATGCGTCTCAGAAATGGAAGCGCGTTACGACACATCCTTTTTCCAAGATACGAAAGGGCTCGTCGCGACGTTTAGTCTCATTTTCAGCACGGAAAACAACCACGCTCTACCCTAATTTTGGATTTTTGAGGCTGATTAGGGTGCGTAGACTCGAGCTTGTGCCATAAAAAGAGTCTATAAATCAAAGTTCTACTGTTCATACATCAAACAAAAGACTGTGTTTGCTGTAGAACGCGATGGCAGAAGTATGTGTGGAAACATCTCGGCATGGTCCAAGAATGTTCCCTTCATACATTCGTATGCTTCGAACTGTTTGCAGACAGTCTTTTGTACGACATATTAGCAGGGTGACCACGGCTGAAGACACTAACCGAGTTTGACCGACGACGCTCTCAAATCCAAGGGTCTCTCCGAACTCGACGATTGGCGACGCTCCTTCCGGCGGTGCAGCTCGTAGAAACTTCCCCCCACCGACCACCATGGGCGAAAAAGCCTGCCTCCAGTTTTCGTTTTGGGGCTGTTTTGGTGCCATTGCTTCACCTCTGGTTTTTGTCCGCTTGGTGCGTGTACATATGCGACATTCCAATCGGCTCTTTGGGATCCCGTCCTCCTCGTAGCCTGTTGTACATTGATGTACATAAGCTGCCTGTTCTGTAGCGCGCAAAACGGGAGGTCTCTCCGAATAAACGACGATGATGCTCGATTCACTGCAGTGTCGTTGCTGTTTCTGCGCTTCGCAACAAGTTTGTTGTTACGTTTGGACCTCTCAGGATAGCTTGCAAGACTTATTTTTTACGCTTCATGTTTTCACCACGAGCTGAAAAATCTTTTAACAATGTTATAAAACAGCATTTCTCATGGACAGCACATACATTTTTTGTTCTCGCAAGTACTGCAGAACCTTCGCTCTAGTTAAATGCGATTGCAGGGTTGCCTCATGACGGTGCCAGGGTAGCAGTGCATTCTCTTGCCGTAAAGCAAATTCTCAAACTTCTTCGTCCCAGGAAACCCCAGCAAGCCTCAAGCCCTCCCCACTTGTTGCCAAGCGATAATACTGGGCAATAAAGATGTATAAATAGTGAACGAGAGTTTATTGCACCGACGGAATAAGACAGAATGAGAAGGCAAAGGGGTTAACCTGGAGTACAATGTAAAATATATACTATACATGTTAGTGCGAAGGAAGAGATTGCTTTGTCCACAACACCAACTCGATGCCTGGCTCGGTCCGTGGAAGGTTATACTAGAGGAGGAGGGGGGCACTGCAATTTGGGTGCTTGCAGAACCCATGAGACCAGCTCACGGAACCTCCGAGTTCCACGGAATCTGGTTTGAGAACAACTGCTGTAGGGGATCCCAAGGCTTCAAGGGGCCATGAAACGAATTTTGTGTTGGGATGAATGATTTTAAATTGGGACTTTACTAATCGCATGTTGTTTTGTTGGCCAAAAGAAAGAGGCTAGAGAGAGCAGCTTTTTGGTACGAGCATTTGAAAATATAGCGGACTATTTTGTACCTTCTTGCCTTCGAAAGCTCTCCGCCTTTTCACTATGATACATCCGCGGTTCCAGAAGCGCGTCACCGGCGCCAAACTGACGTCAGCAGAGCCCAGCTCACGTATTGGACACGAGAACTGCGTCACTCGGACGTATGCGCTCGTCAACAATCAATCGGTCGACGAATATTTGGATTCGCGTTCGTGGCCAATGAGCACCCTGACGGAACTTATTGTCACTGGGGAATGACAAGTTCTATGCTGTGCATAAAAAGCACGGTGGAAGCTAGGAGTGATCACACCGGTGCCGAAGGAATGTCACGAGGATGTGATTTCACAATTCGCATTTGAGTTGAGGATTAAAGCTAAGGAGGAAGAAGTAGGAAAATCGTTTCATGACCCCTTTCAGTGCACTTGGCTACAACCGAACAAAAGCGTGTGAAGCAGCCTTTATAGCAAAAAATGTATAGTGAAGCGGGATTATTTTTTTTTTGTAGAACATTTTTTTCAGGTATTGTCAACATTTTTTTTTTTTTTTTTTTTCAGCAGTCTTTTCTGTAAGCTTGAGTGCAGGCTAAAAGCATCTAAAGAAATAATTAAGATAAAAGTAAATGTATCTAAAGAATATAGCGATAGGTCACAAGGATGTTACTAATAAATGTTATACATACCTACATTTACGTTGATAGAAAAATAAATGAAGCATTACTTGGCATGTAGATACTGCAGACTATGATCAGAAAGGATTGTGGCATCCTTAGAAAAGCATTTTTTTGTAGTGCCGAGTGTTTCCTTATTTTACTCATTCACTTCATTACCTATTTATTTTTGTTAGTTTCACGCGCTTTTGTAGCTTCAGGGAAATAATAAGTACCAATAAGTAACATCGAGAGTTGGGCTAGTTGATCTTCATTGACCATAATGTAGAAACAGCGCAAAAAAAGTTAGAGGTACGCCTAAGAATTACTTAAGAGTTGTGAATGCCAAAGCATGTAAGCCGCTCATCCGCTCCCTTTTTCGTCTGCTGCATACTTTTCGTTGCCGGTCAGCGCGCATGCTCCCCTGGGCATGCTGATGGACATGCAGTGCCATGGGGTCAGTGGTCGTGGAAACTGACGAGTGCAGTGGCCGATGCGCGCCAACCAATGGAACTGAAGGCGAAGTCCATCAGCTTTACTTTGGTCCTTTGGGATCGGGGAAACTAGGTGCCGTTTTCGCGCTTCAAACCGATGACGTCCGCTCACTCCACGGGACCCCCAGTTAACATTAGAACATGGACGAAGGCAGAGAAAACACGCAAACAGGACGAATGCTGTTTTGCATGCTTCTGCTCTGTCAGTGTTTTTTAGTGCTGTTTCTACAAGTACCAATAAATTGATTTTTTTTTTAATGCAGAAGCATTAACTGGTTCCATGAAGCGAGCTGCCGTCATCAGTCTGAAGCGCGAAAACGGCACCTAGTTTCCGCGATTTCGCCTTCAGTTCCATTGGCTGGCGCACGTCGATGGGGCTCCCATTGGCCGCTGCGCTTGTAAGTTTCCACGACCACTCACCCCATAGCACTGCATGTCCATCAGCGCGCCGTTAACACGGAGCGTCCAAGGTTACCAGAGGAGCACGTGCACTGACCGGCGACAAAAAGTATGCAGCAGACGAAATAAGGAAGCGATACGAGCGGCTTGCATGCTTTCGCATTGACAACTCATAAGGAATGCTTAGGTGTACCTCGAGCCTTTCTTTTTTTTTTGTGAACCGAAATTTGTATTTTATTTGAAAAAGAAATTAGTAAAACTGAAAACTGTGGTTAACATATGGATGCTACCTGTTTTTCTGTTCATTTACATTAATTCAAGCATAAGTGAACAGGCATTACAAGAAGGAAAATGGCAGATGCTTCAATGGAATGTCAACAACGTTATCCACAAAATCCGTTTCGAGCGTCTTCTCCCCAGCCAGTGACGAACAAGCACAACGGAAGGTAACAATCGGTTTATTGACACTTGGAAACATGGCAGCAATTATACGCTGCAAATGCAGCAGTAACTGATCACTAAGACTAGAAATGATGACCTTACTACAGACCCTTAGTTGCACATCATGCCGACAAAACATGGCTCAAATTATGCAGAGAATGTTTTCGTCAAAGAATTTCTCAGGAACAACCGTTCTCCATAGAAGAAGCGCATGACAGACTGACAGGAATAAAGTTTTGCTCATAAATTTGATAAATTTATTTTCAGATAAATAACTTCAATACAATCGTGTCCTGCATAAGTAGACTAAAACAGAACCTGTGCTCAATAAAACCGTTTGGATGAAGACTAAACACCCAATTAACTTAATAATTTGTCATCCAAATGGTCATTCCACCAACAGGATACGAATGTATCCAAAAGAACATGTTTTTTTCAGACATAAGATGACACATTTTCATTTAAAATTGCTTATGAATGAAGAACTGCAGTGTTGATAAAACATGTATTTTTTTTACAACCTCCTACGTTGGCACACTCTAGCTGGAACAAGTTATTTACACCTGCTCAGTTGTTTGCATAGGTAGCAGCACATTTTCGGAACGGGCCAATGAACGACAAGCAAACTAAACAAACCACCGAAGCAGCGGTGCAAGCATCGAAATGCAACTTTCGAATCGAGCGACAATGAACGTGAGCACTCGTCCCCAAACATATATGGTAAAAGGATGAGAGTAAAAGCAGGCTGACATAGAAGCAGACATGTCGAAGGTACCACATCAAACTAGGTAGTACAGTGAAACCCGTTCAGAACGAACCCCCGTACAACGAATTATTGTCGATATCGAACTCGCGGAAAATTTAAATAAAAATGCACATAAAAAGTGTTTTTTATAACGAACAACATATTGGCTATATCAAACTTTATTCCCCCCCCGAAAGGCTTCCAAAAACTGTGCAAGCAATCGTCTTCTAGCCTGTCCCTTCCCCCAAAATAGAAGTAGGAAAGAAAGAAAATTCCAAAAGCTCAAGTTGCTAACAAAATTGACCGAAGAGAAGCAACTCAGAACGGGAGAAAGCTAAAAAAATACACTCTGCATGCACACATAGAAAAAAAAAAATCTTTTCACTCCAAAGCGTTTGCCTACGAAGAGTATCAATTCAAAAGAGGCGATAAGCTAAAAAAAAAACCTCTGCATGCATGCAAAAGAAAAACAAAAAAAACTTTTCAGTGCGTTGTTACAAGGCAGAAGTGAAGAGATAAGAAAGAAAGAGAAGCTCTTGCCTTACAACGAACACATCGTGGAAGTTCGTCGTAAATGGTTTTTGCTATATCGAACTACTTGCTATATCGAACTGATCATAGCGTTTCCTGCTGTTCGTTAAAACGGGTTTGACTGTATAGTGACAATCGTCTGGAACACGCGCATTACTTGGTAACTAACCCTGGAGGCATACCTAGTCTGAATCATATATGTAACTGAAGCAAATACATCTATGCACAATGTACTTTTAATTCACATAAATATGGCCCGGTGCTATTACGCTTTAGCGTTCCCCCACATTATAATTCACTCCTATGGTCTAGCAAAAAGTGTGGCTGCACACTACGTGGTGCTGTGCAAAAGTGGCAGTTTCTTGCACTTTTTACTCTGCTATAGTAACAAAACAAGAAGGGCAGGGAACAAACGCCTGGCCTGCAGCATGCGAAAAAAAAAAAGGCTATTGCTCGTTCGTGTTCCGACACCATCTGCGCATAGGGTTCCTTACGTGAGAAGCTGCTGGATACTGCGCACGTTCCATCGGATTGGTGCTAGTTTGGTACTTTTTGTGTCTTCCACTTCGTTATGCGAAAACACTCTGCAACTTTGATGCATCGCAGTTTACTGCAGTTGACGCACGTCCTCCGCCAAAGAAAAACTAAAATTAAGTGCACTGAAAAAAAAGGCTACAGCAAAACTTATGAGGAATCCTAAATGTCACACCTCGTAATCGCACCATTAGTGTTCCTTCTCTAAATAAAATATGGGGAATCTCGCGTAAGTGTTCGTAATCCGTTGAATAAGACTGGGGACAAATGCCGCGGTACCGTCCGGCAGCTCCAAACAGAAAGTATGTTTGCAGCAAGGACTACTCAAATGGGGTGGGAGTGCATACTAGTGTTTCCACTGAGCAGCTGAAATACTTGCAAAGCCCTAGCAGCACTACTCTGGTCACAGACGGCTCAAGAAAAGCAGGCTGCGGCAAGTTCAGGGCATCCTATTTGCTCCGTGCCAGTCAGATTGGGGCAGTGGCCGTAGAACAAATCCTAAAGCGAGAAGTCCGAACCCGATAAGCAACGTCTCGCATCTCTTGAGCCGTCGGCCACTACCCTGAGAGGAAGATTTACCGTAGGCTGTTTAATGAGGTATTCTTGGATTACCCCGAAGCGATTCGGGCAAGTCTGCACAAATGCCTCGGCATAATGTGTCCTCAGACAGATCAAATGCGTAGAGAGGCTAGCAATAAATATAGAGATGTAAAAATTACGGAAGCAATTGTGCCAGAATAATACCGTATAATATTTTTTTCTTCAATACCTACAAAAAAAAATGTACACCAACATCTGGCACGACGTAATTGGTATTCACACTTTTCGTATCGCCCACTTCACGATGGTATTTCACCGAGAGCCGGGGAGCTGGCAGGCGAACAAGCAAAGGCGACTGCTTGGTATGGGTTCTGTATTTTCGATAAATACCGATAAACCCCAAAAATGAATCCCCTCCCCCCTAATCCCTGAGCCAGTCTCCTCCAAACCGGGGAAAACCAAAAACCCTCGAATTGAAGCTTCCCTCGAATAAGAAAAACCAGAGCTTCACGCAAAAACTATCTCTTATTTATAGCTTTGTTTTGCATTGCCTTAGAACACAGCTCACAAAGCTATTTTGGAACCACACCTCTTATGTATTTTTCTTAGCAGTACTGGGTCGTTTACCAAGTATTCGGGGTCTCGCGCATGTTCAGTGCAGGTTATGGAACCCTATTTTCTTCGACGTGGGCCCCGACAAAAGCAATTTTTTGCCCGACACCGAAAATCGATACTGAAAAACACCGAATCTGCGGGAGAAAGTCAGAGAAGAAACATCCCCGATTCGGAGAAACATAAACCCCACGAAAACGGAACCCTAGCTACAAGCAGTCACAAATAGCAAGGACTAAAGTTGGCAGCGGTAGAACGAATTGGATCGATTTGTTAAGCACAAATCTGACGGTGCCATCGGTCGACAAGCACGGCTGCAGCCACCTGAGAGAAAAACCTTACTCTAGTTAAAAACAATCTAGAGATTGCACGGCAAACCACCGAGGGGCACTTTGACCAAAGCTAACAAGGCACTTGCGGTTCCGGCGGCACAAAAAAAGCACTAGTCATTGCGCAACCACAGCATTAAAAGGTCTCCCCAACATCAAAAAGACAAATGCTTAAAAGTCAACGGGCCACGCTGTAACTAAAACCTGCCCGAAACACCAGCCCCACCCTAATTTCGAGAAGATGTCTTGAAACTAAGACCTTCGATGAAATGTCGACTACCGTTTTGAGACTTGCTTTCTGATTTAGAACCTGTGTCATGTTTACACGCTCTTATCAATTACCCATATCCCTCATTTCTCCACCCTTGGGGTATGATCTAACGGCAGCCATTTCGGGCATGCAGGTTTTGCCAGTATGCAGTTTGCCAAAAAAAGAAATGCATCCGAAAGAGAATTTATAGTTTGTTTCTTCGGCAAGAGTTTTCATCTCGTAGTTGTGAAAAAGGTTAATAGTAAACCGAGTTAGACACAAAAAATGTAACTGGCTTGCTGGGTTTCTCATTTAACAATGATTCCAAATCTTAAAAAATAAACAAGAAAAACACTATGGAACAATGCAATGCAGTAGGAAAGCACTTTTTCAAGTTTCTGTGTTAAGAAGATAATAAAATTCAAGTAGAAAAGCCAGTTATTTTTAGAAGCCGCCTTAATTCCTTTTATAAGCATTCTGCAATCATGCCAAGTATTAAAAAAAAAAAAAAGTTGCATCAATACCTATTACAGTGATATATCTTGGAAAGACGTCCCATCCCCGAAAAGAAACTCGCCCTCTATTTTTGGCTTGATTTGCTACTTTTTTCAGAACACTGAAAGATAGCTCACTTTTAGTAATCACAGTGTTAGGGTAAGTGGTGGTCTCTGCAGAAATGGGGCAAGTTACCTTTGGGGGGAGATAAGCAAACACTGCTGATTGGGTAGGACAGTCATCTTTGCTTAGCTGTTGCTGCGATAACAAGTTTGGCAGAGTTTCAGATTTCTTGTCACCTCTTTATAATCTCTCAGTGACTGAACTCAGGGATCCTGGGTTCAATGCCTGCCCCTCTCCGTTACAATCTGGATGAGCGCCGCACCGGCATGCAGTCGCGTATCACTACTGCATGACGCATGTCAAAGACCACATGCTACAAATTTAGTTCTGCACTGACAAAACTTCACATCAAGGGCAGAGGCACAGAGATTTAGGGCTGACTAACTTCCCGCTGGCTAAATATACCCAAGACAATTACTTGGTGACTTTGAGGCCCTAGCCAAGATAAAAAAGAAATCTGTAATTATGAAGACAAAGCAATATGGGCATAGTATTCATTTTTATTTTAAAAATAAAGCCTGCATATCTGATATAGCTGCCCCAAGCTGGCCCGTGAAAATTGCTGCAATAATTCTTCGAGAAAAGAAGCCATGTATAGCATCTCGAACCAGCCACGCATTAATGCCTATAATGGCCACACATCCATTTCCACTGTGAAGAAAATATCTGTCGCTGCTTCTAAGCACAGACAGAGAAGCAACTGTGCGGAGCTTTCTTTATGTCACTACTATGTTTTGGTTTTTTCCTTCATAGTACCACAACACCTGGTTAAACAAAATGAAGTGTTCAGTCATCTCTGTTAGACCACAATGACTCAACATTTCAAGGCGAAGCAGATGCAGAAACGTGATTACAGTATACCTTGACTAGCAATCCTATTATCTATATATATTACATACAAGCTGAAGTTAGTACCTAGCTGTTAGCAACGTGCAGATTTTCCAGTCAGTTAAGGTCGAGCCGCGAATGGGGTCTCGACAAAACTGCTTCATTTACTTTAACATTAAGCAAAGTAAGAAACCAGTAAAACACATTTATAGTTTTAACTTTCTGCCCTTCCAAAAAATAAAAACAACAACACAGAAGTGCTTTTCAAAAGAAAAAAGGATGTCCATCTGAAGTACCTAGCTATATGTGTTTTCACCTCAAGAAAAAAAGCTAGTTTTGCGCATTGTTGATGCGCGGCGCCAAGTAGTTCTTATGAGATTTGGTTGTCGAAGAAAAAGTGGTTCTTTTGACGTTTGGAACGTGTACGTCTTAATAAGATAACGTATATCTAATCTACATTTCACCTACATATATCTTAATTCTCTACATAAAGGGGGAAATCAGTAAAGCTCCGCGAGAAGCCGGACTTTTTTTACCACGGTTCTTGAGGTGAAAACGGGCATAGACACATCATTGATCTCGACGATCGTTACTGAAAACGTACGCGAATAACTAACATATGAAACTCTAGTGTTCCTCGCCCATACGGGTGTCACCATTATACAGAATGTTCTCGTAGAAAACACGCATTCTGCCATTCCACGACATCATAACCAGTTACAATAGTAGTGTGCTCAAATGAAATGCATCATTCACAAGTCGTCGAGGCGGCACCAAGATGGAGCAACAGACTGGAATTGAAAACTGCCGCACGCCAGCAATGAAAGAGGCCAGGCTTAGCCACGCCACATTTGAAGCTTTCTTACAGCAACCGAAGAGAGAGAAAAACTACCGGGGGTGTCGTGACTATGACTACGCTCCTCTGAACGGTACCAAAAGTTCGCAAATATGTCCGCGCCACCTTAACGCCAATAAATATTTACAGTAGGCAGTTTACAGTCTCACATTATTTCTACTATTCACACAAATCGCACACCGTCGTCATTTATAAGCATATTTGTACATTGTTCCAAAGAGAAAAGGAAGCCTCGCGTCTCAATCACAGGATGCCAGAAACGTCTCGTAGTCGCGTGCCGTCAAATAAATGCTAAAAGCACCTTCCCCAATAAAGCTCAAATTATTCTCGGTTATATTTCGATAGCCACCGATAATCATTTTGTAAAAAGCTAGAATATAAAATCCATCCCAGTTGAACACGCTCCCTGCAATCGGTAATAAAAGGTATTTTTTCCTCATCTTTCTAAGTGGAGAAAGTTGCACTCGTGAAGTTCGGCACAAAAAACGCACCAAAAAAACAAATCGTTGACAGGTTTTGTCTAGCACAGTATTTTCTGGACTATAGTCCCTGTGTAGTCTGCAAAAATGGATTTCAGTCTAAAAAAAAAAAATGTTTTTCCTTATATAGGAAAAACATTCTTTCTATGCCTTGTCTGCACATAAAAATGTTTTTACGCCGCAAACCTCGACAAATGCCCACTATATTAGCTCACAAAAAAGCTCTTATTGCGCATAAATCCTCAATAACATACTCAGTCATCCACAAAATCTGTCGCACCTTGTCACGAAGAACCTCGAAAAAACAAGTAACTATAGTTTGCTCGTAGAGAGTCTGCACCACATAAAAACTTAAAGGAAACTTAAGCTTCGCCTTTAAGAGTGGAACACGATAGCGTTATCGGGCCCCGTTTGCGTTGCCTTTTCATTCGCTTCTCATGCTCTTCCTGCCAGTAAGCAGGAAGTGCGGCGAACACAGTGGCCAAGTCAGTATTGTGTTTGCCTCCCAACCGAAGGTTCGTGGGATAAAATTCTGCCTAAAATTATTCAATTTTTCGTTTAAGGCAAATGAATTACTTCATAAAGTGAAATCGTTTGAGACATGCAGCGACCTTTAATTCGCATTACATGTCTCGTCTTTCTATCACTTTCATTCCACGCGTGACGTCACGTTTCACGTGAGCGTAGTTAGAAATTCCCACTTGAGGTCGTGTGGCTGAGATGTCGTGACCCTATCGACCAATCAGGATTTTCGCGTCCGTGATTTTCTCGTCACGCTACCGACTTTTCTGCTTCACGAGCTCCTTAACGCTTTTGCGTTAAAACGTAAACTTCTCAGTGCGCACAGTCCGCGGACTATAGTCCAAAAAATACAATATTACGACAGAATCGTACCGACACTCTACGACACGGGTTCTCAAACGGGGTCGCTAGGAACCCAGGAGCTACCCTCGACAGTTTCCCCGGGCTCCCAAATTTTCTCAGCCGTCCGTATCCTTTAGTGAAGTGTTCTCCTGGCTTAAGCGCTTTTGCAGTGGATCAGAGCCACCAATCGACACGTAACTATGTGTCGGACGCTTCCAATCCGACACATTGATGTTTAGGCCATAAACTTCTGTGGTACTGTACTGTGTCAACGTCGAGACCGGGAGGCGTACCTCGGCTCTCAATCGAGAGAGACGGGCATTCCTCGACACGATTGAGCTGGAGAAACTCAGCTTTATGCGACGAAAAAAACACCCTCCGCAATGCAGTTGGCCTTGCGAAGCAGTCGACACCAAGGCCCGATGTTGTCGGTTACGATGAACACTTTACTAAGGGGGGACACTACCTGGGCATGTCTACTTTTGAACCGCTCACTCAATCGGCGTGAAATTTGCAGGTGCTGTTTGTAGCCATATAGAAGGAGGGCATGCAAAGTTTCAGCCCTGTGAACCAATTTTATGAGGTTCTACACCCCCAGAACGAAGTAAAGCGTAGCTTTGCATGGAATCTGCTGAATGAATTTGTCGTTGAGAAATGGTGTTGATCACCACATATTTTTCTGGTGGAATGCATACTGAAACGCTTGTTGCCGGTTACTATAAAAAGAAATAAAAAAATATGCATTTTTCAGATAAAAAAAAATTATGAATTTTTTTTTTTTACATTTGCCAAGTTTTGCAAATTACAATTTTTCATAATAAAGGAACATGAAAATGCAAAATCTAAGTTCACAGTAACCGGCTCGAAAATATTTTGGCATACAATCCGCAAATATCAAGTCTCTCCGTAGTTTCCTACTGAAACGATAGTTTTATAAGGTGGGATTTGCTGCCAAAAAGTGAAGCTGAGATAAATGCACTTGAAGTTTCAAGAACACGCTTTAAAAATTAATTTTTGCATCTTAAATGTCGGAAATCCTTTCCAGCAGTCTAGGTGATGTCTTCCTCAAGCTTCTTCTGATATACTGACCTTGCTTTCAGCTATTTTCACTTTTGGATCATGAGTGCTACGCAGTGCAGCACTCCTCACCAACATATAAAGAATAATTATTTTTGACATTATTTCTCAGTGCACAATGACAAGACTCTGTGAGAGTGTTCCTTGTTATCCATACATGCCAAAACTCTGGAGTTCCGAATATGCATTTTTTAAAAAAAAAGCTGCAATTCAAGGAATAAAGTTTTTAGTAAAGGCTGATTTGCACATTTGCGACTGCTTACGACCGAGTATGTTAAAAACCTCTCGAAATTTCCCATGACAACAGAACGTGGTGGCACCGCCCATCGGCTAATCGAACACTCGCGAGTTCCCTATATTTCTTACTTTTCTTTACGCATAATTCTTTCTTCATTGGCTCGAAAACTTTTGACAAAGTTATAAACGACTGTTTCTCATAGAATGTACATTTCATCTCGTGCATACTGCAAAACCTTTGCTCTAGTGAAATGCAGTTCCGGGAAAACCTCACGGATTGAAAATGCAAAATCTAATTTCATAGTAACCGGCTCCATCAAATTTCAGCACATAAGCCGCAAATATTAAGTCTCTCGATAGTTTCATACTGAAATGATGGTTTTATAAGGTGGGATTCGCTGCCAAAAAGCTGAACTGAGAAATATACGTTCAAAGTGCTCCAACCTCTACCTTTTCTTTAGCATTGGTGGACCAAAAATAATTTATAAAAAACTAACTATGCAGTGTAAACTAATAAAATTTTTTGGGAATACTCTTTAGATGTTGGTGGATGTAAATATGGCATTTTTCAAATCAACCTTTTTGGCAGAAATATATTTTTTCTGGGTAGTGTCCCCACTAAAGAAAGTACCTGGATAGGATGCGTACGTCACAGAGCAAACTTTCCTCGAAAAAAAGAGAAAGAAAAATTTTTGAGCGCAACATTAAAAAAGCATGTATCATAATCCCTCCTAACTACAAGATACATATAGCACTAAAATTTTTTTTTTTTTTTTTCGGGAAGTTTTCTGTGACGTGCACATATCTCGTGCCACAAAACAAGCTAAGGTTCAAAGGAAAGCACTCGAGCCAACTCAGTGCTTAAAATCATAGTTGCCAGTTACTTGAAATGGTGGGAAATATTTTTCTGTCTTCCAGAAGCATTACAAACGTCCGCGAAGGGGCGGAACGACGATGCCCGAACTCGTCAAATCCACACCTTCGAGCACGAGACATCACACTTTTTAATCGCGACGTTCGCCAACTGCGCCCCCTTTGCACCAGGAACAAAAAGGCGGCCCCCGGATGTCAGCTTAACCCCTCGCAGTCTCGACATCAACGCGGTAAACAGGTACAGAAGTTTCCGGGCCTCGTAAACAATAATGCGCACACGAGGAAATGCTTGGCACGTTGTTACGCACCAGTGAGTGGCTTATATCTGCTAAAGCAGCGCTCAAACTGGAAATCCACTTTACCTAGCGGCAGAGACGGTCGAAGAAATTTGGCAGTTTGTACGAGAACCCGCGCTCCAAACGTGACTTACGTAACAACCCCTATCCGAGCACTTAAAAAAAAAAAATTTTGGGAGTTTAGTTTTTGTTTATAGGAAGGGTATTTTCGAAACGTCCGACAAAACCGGGAGGCTCTCGCTGGAGCGATCGGTCCCACCCCCAAGAGTTCGGAGCGGAGATGATGGCGCAGGAGAGTTGGCGGAGGCGGGCGGCGCTCAGCCCGTGAGTGGGTGCAGGTCCACCTTCACCTTCTCCTTCCGGCTGAGCATCCCCACCGTCGGGTAGAGACCGCCGCGGGGAAGTGCCACTTCCCGCCGACCCACGTTGACACCGTTGTGCGTGAAGAACACCTGCCGAAGGAGAAGCAGTGGGTCGGTTTTAAAGGGGTGTTCTCTAGAGATTTTTTTATGGGCGTTCATTTGCCTCAAAATTGGCTCAACACACTGATAGACACAGCTGTATCAGTCCCCCAAATATTTTGTCAAAAAAAGAAAAAAAAAATTTTATCATTTTGTTCTTATCGTGTTTCACAAAACCAAGAGCCCCCACTGGCAACACTGAAGTGTGACGACGGAAATGGTACCAAGGGGGCAGTAAATCATGTAACCAACTGATTACAAGACGTTTGATGGTGGGAAAACAATGCTCGGAAGCTCATTCACTGACAAGCACGAAACCAACGCTCGACATACTCTGTTTAAAACTACCTGCGCAACCTGAAAGACTGTGCCATTTGTGACGTCACACCACTGGAGAACGTGCGGATATTTGAATGCTGGTTTCGGCATCATCTTCATTTA
The DNA here is from genome assembly GCF_016920785.2 of Ixodes scapularis. NCBI lineage: Eukaryota > Metazoa > Arthropoda > Arachnida > Ixodida > Ixodidae > Ixodes > Ixodes scapularis. Next base: position 2,326,157 of record NW_024609876.1, read on the forward strand.
CGGTTTTGTCAATAGCTATTTTGAGTTTCGAGGCAATAAATAGCATAGCGTGAAGACTAAAGTCCGGGTATTCGGAGAATGCAATTTTTTTGGGGGTAGCTCACAAAACGGCCGGAGTACCCTTTAAGACCCGTTCAAACGTCGTTAACCCTACGGCAGCCGTCACCGTGAAGTACGGTGGCGATAGACCTTTTTCGAAATTCGGCCTGGTGGCTACCGTTGTCTCAGTGTACGGCGTCTGTGGCAAACTAATGGCGGCCTTCTCGAGGCCGATGAAGGGAAAAAAAGATATTAACGAGTGTTCGTTAATATCGTACGAGACGTTGGTACAATGTGACACACAAATTTGGCATGAGGCTGCGTAGGCGTTTATTTTGGAAAGATTTTGGTTCTAAAACCCTCGGATGGCGGAAATTTTATCAATGGGCTTATGGGTATGATTCAGTGTCGTCGGAGTTCATTTCTCGTAAAATTCAGAGGTTTTTTTTTTTAGTTCATTTTTTCCTAAAAGTTCGGGGTTTATCAAATTAATTTTTTGTCGGATTCCAAATTCTCTTTCATTCAAAGTCTCTTACATTGTGCTTAATTTTTCAAATTTTCGTTACAAAATAAAACGTCCACACACAGACATACCCCAAATTCATCAGAACTCACCTGTATCAAATGATACTTCTGCAGCTGCATTTGACATTTTTGCCCTTGCCGTTGACATACTAACTATATCCCACAACAAATATTGCGAGAAAGTGCAGCCTCAATAACAGTCCATCTTTTGAAATAACTAAACTCCTGGACGTAACTGCTTGGAAGCATGAACGATTCAGGTGCCCTCCCTATCCTTCGAAATCTATAAGTTCACAGCTTTCAACGGTATAAAAACACTATCTTTCCTTCTAGGAAGCACAACTACTACTGGGTGTATCAAGGAGTGGCCAGGCTGTTTAAATCTACCACAAATTCGGTTTCTTAACTATCACGCTACGACTTTGTGCAGCGTTGCCCACAAATAGTGCATTTTTTTTTGTAAAATTTGCAAAGAGCGAACTTAGCTGAGGAAAAAGTAAAGAGAGAAAAAGCCTTAGCTCCTATGGAAATGCAGCAAAACCAAAGGTCTTAAAACAATACAGCGCTGTTTTGCACGGGAGACAAGAGGTGGCGCAAGCAGTTGCGATGCCAACTGTGCCATTGAACGAGCATACGGCGCCGAAAGCCGGCGTCTTTAGCAGACAACCTTTTCGACTCAAAAGCGGAGCGCGTTCCGCAGGCGGCGGCAGTTGCAGAAACAAAAACAGGCGCGGTAACAAGGAACTGCAAAGCAGACGACATCAGTACCCCGAACAAAAACAGTCAAAATATCCCGGCAAACCATTTTTCTAATCGATTATCTGTCCATTCAATATGCTTTATCAGTAAGGATGATAAAATAATGCATCGGCAACTGATATCAGAAAAGCTCGCGCCGCTTTTGAGTCGAAACGATTGTTTGCTAAAGACGTCGGCTTTCGGCGCCGTATGCCCGTTCGTTGGCAGCAGTTGGCGTCGCGACCGCTTGCACCATCTCTTGTCTCCCGTGCGAAACTGTGCCGTATTGTTTAAAGACCTTCGGGTTTGCCGCATTTCCATAGGAAATGCGGCGAACCCGCAAAATTTTTTGTTCTTTGGATAAATCCGAATTAATGGAAATATTACCGGGGAGTGTTTATAGAATATTTTGGATTTATCCAAAAGCACTGAAGTCTACTTATGGGTCGCTGCTCTGTACTGGTCAGTTCTTGTGTTTACATCGTTGAAACTTAAACAAATCAAGCAAGAATTATGAAATGGTCGAAGGGCAAATTTTTATCTGCCACTGATGCGTGAAAGTGACGGTGCCCAATGAAATACAGCCCCATGACTGCCATTAGTTTGATGAAAGTGAAACTATTTTTTGAGCCTCCAGATGGCATTGAATTTTGAAAAGGGTCTATTACACACACCTGAAAATTCCCGCCTAAATGCGTCCACCCCAGGAGGTTCTGTTATCTAGTACCGTATTTTATCACGTATAACCCGCATCAAAATTTATAAAGAATCAAAGGTGAAGCACGGCTTCACGACAATGCGCATGAAGTCGTGGGTATAGTTTTCTCGGAGTCCCTCTTCTCCGGTCTTTCTTAGGCACTTCCTTCTTCCCACCTTCTCCTTTTTTCGAGTAGCCATCTTTGCATTGCTTTTGCGGACCGAGCAGCCGAGCTGAGCCGTAAATTCAACAAATTGTGCATACGTTGCTATCAAAGAGTTGCCATCAAAGGTTTCGGCAGCAACGTTCGCGCATTATCGTCTAATCACGTTAGACAACAATGCGTGAAGCATTGTTCCCGTCGAATGTAAGTTGCTGTTGACGGCAACGATTTTCATAGTTTCCAATCTTTTCGGCGAAGGATCTGATCGTTGTCGGATTTGTTGCCGAAGAAATTCGAAATTGAGTGGCAGGCCGAAACTATGGCCGCTACGATGTCGACGAGTCACACGCGTGAAAATGGAGAAAGAATGGCCTGTAGACTGCAAGCCACGACCGAAGATGGTTCCGTGGTCCAAAAACTAATGCATGCCCCGAGCTTGAAAAGGCGCTTTTAAAAAGTTCATCGGGGAGAGAAGACGTCGGGGTCATGTTGTATCGACAGAGCTCCGGCGTGACTGCGACCTTTCCAAAGGAGATGGTGCTGAACGGTTTAAAAAAGTGCTGCATCAGCAAGCACATTGTTGGCATGGATTAAGACGCTGCCTGCGACAATAAAGGCACCTCAGATAGCTGCAGTCACTGCAGCAATGAGCGTATTGAAAATAAAGGTTGGGTTTAGAGCAAGACCTGGACACTGCTTTACATGGTAAGTGCAGGTACTGTGCAAGGCATCTTTTTGCTTTTTTTTTTTTCTGAGGGTAGTAAGTTGGTGGTGCAAGTCATATGCAGGGGCGGGTAATACGCGAGAAAATACGGGATGTCTTAGGGGAACTACAAATGCCACATTCACACCCCATTCCCAAACGAACGACACGGTCGAATGTTTCTCAACGCTCTCGATAACTTCTCTATAAAAAAGTTTGTGGACACATTAATATATAAATGTTAGCTAATTAATCTGTATTAATCAGTCCGTTTGGCACATTGCAACAAATATCTTGACTTGCTCAGTACGACTGTGAACAATACCGCGTTAGTCTGACATGCATCGCATGCACCAGCTTTCTCTAAGTCTTGGCACACATTAGCTCAAACACTGCAACATATGTAGCGGAAAAACAAGGACCAGTATAGGAGGAACACATGACAGGCGCTATCCTGTGCCTGTCCTGCATCCCTCTTCTACTTGCCCTTGTCTTTCGCCTCTACATGTTACAATGTTCAACTAACTAGACCACCAGGTGAATCTGTTAGCTGAAAATTCCTGTATAGCATGTCAGTTTAAATCTCAAAATGTTGACCTGCGAAATATTGCTGAAACTTACACTTTGCAAAATATTGAGGTGAGAATGGTAAGCATGGTGGAAAATGCGGTTAAAAAAACACAGACAAAGAAAGAAGCACACAGGACGAAGCGTACGCCTCGTCCTGTGTGCTTCTTTCTTTGTCCGTGTTTTTTAGGCATATTTTCCACCATGCATAAGTACCAACTAGCCCAACTCACAGTTTTAAGAAGAGAGTGGGTAAGATTGTTTACAGGACATTTAAATTTGTTGCACATTGTTCTTTTACCAAAGGTTGTCCGCAGGTCTCTCCCAGTGATTGCCAAACTTTGTCCACAGGCTTTTTCCAGTATTTGCCAAAGGTTGGGGCAGGCCTTTCTTATTGTTGCCGAAAGTCTGCAGCAACCTTTTGCTACACGCCTCCCCCAAAGTTTGCTGCAGGCCTTTCTTATTGTTTGCCAAGCGTTTGCATGTCTTTTCCAGTGCTTGTCAAAGGCTGTTTGCAGGTCTTCCCAGTGTTAACATCCTGTGGTGAGCAGGCCTTTCCCTGTGCTTGGCAAAGGTTTTCTGCAGGCCTTGTTAAATCTGTTAACTGCAGACCTTTCCCAGTGCTTGCCAAAGGCTGTCTGCAGGCCATCCGTGCTAGAACAGTGTTGTATGCAGGCCTTTCCTATTATTTTCCAAATATCTACAGGCATTTTCCAGTATTAGCCCACTGTTATCTGTAGCAATTTCCTATTACTTGCCTAACATCTACAGGCCTTTCCCAGTGTTAGTCCACTGTTATATGCAGGCCTTTCAAGCATTTGTCAAAGGTTCTCTGCAGGCCGTTCCTATGATTTGACAATCATCCACAGGCCTTTCCCAGTATTAGCCCACTGTTATCTGCAGACCTTCCCTAGTACTTGCCAAACATCAGCAGGCCTTTCCATTGTTAGCCCACCGTCATATGCAGGCCTCTCCGAGCATTGCCAAAGGTTGCCTGAGGGCCTTTCCTATTACTTGGCAAACATCTACAGGCTTTTCCCAGTACTAGCTAGCCCACTGTTATCTGCAGGCCTTTCCTACATTACTTGCCAAACACCTGCAAGCCTTTCCCAGTGAGCCCACTGTTATATGCAGGCCTTTACCATTATTTGCCAAACATCTGCAGGCCTTTTTCAGTATTAGCACACTGTTATCTGCATGCCTTTTCCATTACTTTCCAAACACATGCGGGCCTTTCCCAGTGCTAGCCCACTGTTATATACAGGCCTTTCCCAGTGTGAACCGTTAACTGCAGGCCTTTCCTGCTACTTGACAAACATCAGCAAGGCTTTCCCAGTGCTAGCCCACTTACATGCAGGCTTTTCCGCAGGCCCTCCCCAGCGTTCGATTTCCTCACCTGAACCAGGATGGCATCAGGGGGCTCCTGCCCGAAGGGGTCGTCGGCCTCCCTCCAGCAGTGGCAGCCCTCGTCGTTGTCGCTGTCCTCGTCAGGTCCCCCCAGGGACCAGGGGCTGTTGTCCAGGAGACGCTCCTCTGCCCCACACTCCTCCTCCTCGGCCACATACTCCCGGGGAAACAGAATGCCGCAGCCCATCACGTCCCCTAAGGATGCCGCACAATGTATTGAGATCACGTCTATGGGACCTGCTAGAGCATTGGTTCTCAACCACCAATGTTTCGATGCCCCTACATAGGTGTGCACAGAAGTGGGGTTGAGCATGCTATGGCACCCCCTAATGACTCCAGGGGGGCACAAATTAAGTAAGGCTATATTTTTGCTGTGTAACACAACAAATATAGAAGCTTACTTAAAGCGGCGCTTTGGCATTTTTTTGGGGCTACCCCAACTAACTATTTTCGGCGTCACAGGGCTATACCCTTTCAGATATGCTACTTTGTATTGAGAAATTCAGAATAGTGTTTGTGCAATCGGCAAGTGAAAATGATGCCAAAACCAACATTCAAATATACCCGCGCTTTTCATTGCTGTGACGTCAGGGGAAGCCAGGCTGGTGGGTCAAGCGGGCGGTCTAAAAATGGACTATGCTGAGCATTTGTTTTGTGCTGCTGTGCCGGTCCTGGATCAAGCCTCCAAAGCATTCATTTGACACTATGAAACTGCTAGTAATCAGTTGGGAACAAAGTCTACAGTCCAAAGAGTGAAACCCAGCCTTCACCTGACGTCAATTTTTAATTGTTGCCAGTAGGGACTTTCACTTTGAAAAACACGGTGAGGACCAAAATTGTAAATACAATAACTTCACCCAAAATTTCATTTTGGCCCAATATTTGGGCTACTATTTTAGCAATGTTTGTTAGTGTGTTTAGCAAATTTTTAGACACATTGGGGACTATAAAGGCCCGTTCACACCCTTGCAACCAAGTACGACCAAGAGAGACGAGACTTGTTAGAACCTCTTAAAATTTTTTCGGAGAGAACACACTGGCACGCTGGTGCCATCTATGCGGTGACCTTGGAACTGCATTTCACAAGAGCGAAGGTTTTGCGGGATTTCCGAGGTCAAATGTGCGTAATGCCTATAAGAAAGGCTCGTTTATAACGTTGACAAAAGTTTTTTGAGCCAAGAAAAAAAGGATAATGCGCAAGAAAAAAAAAAATATGCCGGACCGCCAAGTTTACACTGCTACCCAATAGATGGCACCAGTGTGTCCTCGCGTTGTAAGAGGTTTCAAGGAACCCAGTTTTAAGAGGGCGCAAGAGTGTGAACGGGCCTTTAAGATAAAGCTGGAGTACCCTTTAATTTGTGCCTTTCTAGAGTCATTGGGGTGGGCCATATAGCACACCCCAATAAGCATGACAACATTTATATTGTTCGTTATACTTTTGGCATACAGGTCGGTCACACTTGTTTCCTTTTAAAATTCGAAAAAATACAAATACTTTAGCAACACTGGACGCTCAGATCATATCATAAATGGGAGCTGATGTAGCTGTACGATTCTTTAAGTCAAACTTCTAAAAGTTTACTTTGCTACAACAAAAGTCTACGCCTTTGAAACTTGTGTGGTAGTTAGCAGATACAAAACAAATGCTGAAATTACATAGAGGATACAATCTAAACTAATTTTTTTTTTTCGAAATAGTTTTAATTATAAGAACTTGCAAATATTTGTTTTTAGGGCATCCTGATGCTATGCTATACAAACTATTTTAAGAATGATGGAAGGAAGGCGTTTGAAAGTTACTTGACAGTCACATTAATATTTAAATTTCAGGAGAATGACCCTAGAACAAGATGGTACAAAATGCTATCATATTTGAACGACAATCTGTGCAGAAATTTTGGCAACAATTTCTTCTTATGAGGGTGGGCCTACTCAAGAGAAGGACAGGAAATTAAAATGCAATAAGAATCACCCTTTTGCATTCTTGTAAGAGGTTGCACTCTTCCCTGATTCGACTGATTCAACTAATTTTTCACCTTAACTTTCTTCGATAGATCGCTGATAGGAGCAAAATAGGCAGCCACTGGCCCGCATTCACCTTGCTCCCATTATTGGCTGTTTGTATGTATGCCGTAAAATATTAAACACTTGAACTTTTCATTTGATATTTGTAAATGGAACCTGCTTTTAGCTCATAATAAAATATGGTAAACTCCTACGACACAATACTAGGGGAAACCACACTAATCAAATGTATGACCCGCTTAAAATGCAACAACTGAAAATGCTTTTGGGAGCTTATAGGTGAGACAGGCAGCAACTCCAACACATCAATTTATTTCGATAGACTTTCACACCTGTGGAGGTCTACCACATTAATTCAATTACTCTTGAATCCCGCTACAATGAAATTGACGAATTGACGGGACACGCAAAGCGGATAAGTCCAACATTCAATTTAAATTATACTTTCCGATGCCGCTAGCTCTCGTAAAAACAAGTGATGGAACATGCAAAGAAAAAGAGGAAGCAAGATCACCTTTTTTGCACCTGGGACCGAAACAGGATCCCTCGCCGCTCCCCACGAAGATCTTGCCGTCATCTGCGAAAAGTCGTACAAATCGTCGAGTTACAACTTTGAGAGTAAGAACTCTCACGCCTCATTCTTAAACGTTGAATGGAGAGTGATGCCCGGCGCAAAATACCCTATTCCAAGAGTTAGAATGACGCATGTTTTAAGTTTTTAGATTTTGCGCCATTTCAAATGCAGATTATGCTTTTGTCCCCACATGGGTCAGACAGAGGTTCAACATCTTGAGGGTGTTTATTTGTTTATTTTAGCAGTCACGAGGCAAGACAGCATGAGCAGTATAGGTTACACAATGCAATACAAGTACAGGGCAATTGAAGACTGATAGGACACATAAAATAAACTAATGAAATGAGTACAATGTTACAAGTTAGTTTTATATCATGTAAAACACTTGGGAACAATGCTCAAGATGCCAAACTTTTTTCATATTTTGATAAAACTTAGAAGGTAATCGGTCGAACCTAGGGTTGGACAAAAGTTAGACATCCCCACTTGTGATTGCGTTCCATTCTTCCCATTCTGTGGACAATTCAAACTTCCGATAAATAAATTAGAATTGACTGGTCTCTTAAAGTCTGAATTAATTGTGCCCAAGAAACTCGAACGCGCAAACAGCGATGGGCACAAACAAGCGCTCGTCAGTGTCCCCTTCTTTCTGTCCATCTTTGTTTGGACTTAACAAGTTCCCCGATCATGCACCGACCAGGCCGACAAAGATTCTCGTTGAATAAATTGTAGTGGGCCTTTTACAGCAAACAAGCATAAAGGGGATAACAACACCGACGTAGTGGGTAAGACAAATCTGCCTTCTAAGCAATGCCGGTTCTAAAACAAACGAGAGCACAGACCCGCGTGGTAGGCGATGGAGCCCTCGTTCCAACCCGGATGCCTGTGCCTTGGGTAGTCCTGCAACGAAAATAAACAAATAAATGAACGAACAAACAAACAACAACTGACTTGGATTACATTCCTCTGAACTAGGAGCAATTGGCAACTGTGTACAACGGTACCACCCTCAATCTTTCGCGGGGACGGTATGCTAGTGAATGCGGCGATTCCCGCTGGCGGGAATGAGGGACTTTTTATACCACGTGACCGGCGGAGGGGGGGAGGGGGGGGGGGGGCAGAAAGTATTTAGCGTTTCGGCCTATTCTATTCGGTAGACGTAAGCCTTGCCTGGCCCATCGTTTTCTTTATTTCTCGCTTGACACGATCATCTCCCAGAAATCACATTACATTCTGCAAACACAAATGCGGTTAATTTCACTTACATTTTGAGCCTGTTCACCCTCTTTCTGCGGGCCAAGGCAGACTCAAATAATCAACACGAGAACGGCCTTACGGCAGCCATTTGCCCGTCTCGCGTCAACCATTCTGTACGGTCGAGACTGGCGCAGCTTTCACGGAGGTGCATTGCATTGTATTTGGGGTCCATATAAAACAGAAATTATCCTCCATGACCATCTGCTTTGAAAGTTGCAAGGTTTTATCTTTTTATCTTTCGCTCCGCGGGTGGCGTCCGCCCGACGAAAACGGGGAGCGGAAAACTGCACAGCTGAGGGCAACGACCCATCAAAAGCAAAGGGGTCCATGCCACGTTCGATCGGCAGCCGAGAAAGCTCTCGCTCTCGCCTCAACCGAGACTGGATTCGAGGCGTACCTTGTGGGCAAGTCCGATGGCGATGCAGCACTTCTCCCCGGGGTCCAGGATCTCCAGCTCGTAGTAGTGGCTGGTGGTATTGAGGGGGCACCGGGTCTGGGCCAGTCCCACGTCCACCATGCTGGCCCCCCGGCCAGAGTACTCCAGCACCTGCGGTAAGGCGACGCACGGAGGATTGTGGGAGATTAAATGAACATTTATTGCGGCTTTATTACGGTTGTGTGTCTTTTTGGAGCTTTTAGACTCGTTTTAGAGGTTAAAACACATACAACACAATCTGCATCTCTCGACTTTATGGAACGAATTGAGACAAGTTGCGAATTTTTCACAGTTGATCGCAACCTCTTGTGAAGCCGCACTATGAGCTCGTGCGAGCGTGACGTAACGTAAAATCATGTGACACGATCACATTACATGGTTGCATAACTCTGGTAAATCACGTGACATCTAAAGGTCACACGATTGCATCACTATAGCTTATTAGATAAGATGATTCACCGTGATCATTTGACTGCGAGTGTTTTGCTGAACACAAATACTACATAGCAACTGCAATGACACTCATCCAAGTCGTTCCGATGGTGGAGGCAAGCCTCGGAATATGGAGAGAGGTCCAGGGTTTCGATTCCTGGCAAGGGATGGCGTTCTTTTATAAAGACGTCTGGGGCGGTTAACCGGTAAATGCCCCTATTCCTTCCAGTGGGTATATGGAATTTTGAGGTCATGTGACCAATTTCGTGGGGCACTAGCAACTGTTTTGCAAATGGTGTCAGCAAGGAAATAACCACGTCTCTTTGAAACTAGGCATAACCTTTGACTCCCGTTAGTTGTGATGTGTAATTGGATGCAACTACAATCTTCCGGACAAATCATACCCCACAGCCGCTGTGCTGACCGCTCTGTTTTTCCTTTGCTTCATTGTCGTGCTCCGAGATCGTAAGGATCGCCTCGCCTCAAGGAATCTCATGTAAACGAATCAAAAGAGGTTTTCTAAAGAACCTATAAATGAGCTGTCAGTCAGTTTGTCAGCAGATAAATATGTCGTCTGCGTCGAATTACTCCATGGACTAACTCGGAAAGGCAGTGGCCGTGACGAGTTATGAGACGTCGGCACGACATCTTCAAAATGGCTGCGCACTGTATCAGTGCGCAATAACCTTGGAAGCAGACTAGCTCCGCATTGCGAGGGACAGCGGCTGGCAGTAATAAGGGTGTGGGAGGAGCTCCCGGTGCATTCTAAACCCTTCAACGGTCGTTGCCATGCACGTCTGACGGCGATCGCACATTTGAAAGTTACCGCCTAAATGCCAAACCGCATGCACCACGGGAGGTGCTGTGGTCCGTTATGTCTTTGGGAAACTATAAACATTGTATTCACACCGTTTTGCCTTGCTGGTGTTACTTATAGTTCCAAAATTGGACGCTTTGTACATAAAATATGCGCGAGATGGTCGCTTTGGATGTCGGCTGCTTTGGTGGTAAGTGACAATCGGGAAGCTTTCCAGAACTCCCGCAAAGAAGCCCGTTTCATACATAAATCATTATCAACATAACCTGTCATTCACGAAAAAAATCATGACAATTTGTCATATGAATACAGTTGAATCTCGTTAATTCAAACTCGAAGGGGACCGAAAATTTGTTTGAATAATGCAAAGTTTCAAACACCGGGAGTTTCCTCCCATAGAGACGCAAAGGATGGGACCTGCATGTTAGTTTGAATTATCCGCAAGTTTGAATTATTGAGATTCGACTATATTAAAAAAAAAAAACAGTTCCTCGCAATCTGTTTGTGAATAGTCCACACAGGGTAAAGTTTAAACTTCTAGACACGTGTAGTCCGTGGACTATAGTCCAGAAAATACGGCACTATCCCTTTGGAAAAAGGAAACCGGACCACGAAAAAGTTAACTTGTGTCCGACTGCAAGGTTCGGCGAGGTTCAGTGCCATCGCTTTTCGTTTGTTTTAGTTCGGGGGTAAGGAATGCCTCCGCTAAGCCACGGTAAATGCTAGCACCGATTGGATTCCGATGTATCAGGTTACCCTTCCTAGCGGGCTCGCCGTACTCGCATCACACATGCGGGGGTGTCTTGCCATGTTTGCACACGGTACAACAGCCTGCTATTGCACATTTGTGTAGGAAAAACGCCGAACTTGAGGCCCGACGTCAAAATCAACGAACGAGAAGAGAAAAGACCAGGTGACAACAGATTTAAAGCGCAAGAGCAAAAGATGTCAGCATCGAGCGTTGTTTTCTACGCGTTTTGTTCTCTAAAGAGAGCGCCACGCAACTGCCGGGCTATTTAAGAATAGCATTGCCCCAGCGGCGGCGGTCTCGTCTGGAGCTAGGTGGGCAGGCCTTATCTCGAGTGGCCACCGAGATGGTCCGCGGGGCATCCAAAAAGTCCCCTTCTCGACTCGTAAAACTGGCTGTATAGTATTTCAGTTTCCTGTGCATAAAGTTATTTCCTCCCCACCCTCAATCGACTTAACCTCAACTACATCATCCAAGTCATCGGGAGTCTGCGGAGCCTCACAAAGAAAGGGACCACCGTCGTCAACATTAACTCCGTCTACAGATCTCAGAATCAACCCAGAAGAGCGCTGCGCACTATACATTAATAAGTCTACAGGAATCGATCGAGGAAACGAAACCCGGTTTTTCGGCCCGCATACAAAAGGTATGTAGCGTAGAAAGCTGAAACTATGTGAAAATGCGATGCTGGTGGTGGTGATAAAATGCAAAAGTTGAAGCACACGACATTACCTGGATCGAAAGATACAAAAGAGAAACAAAATTTCTCTAAGAGACGTCCACCTAAGCCTAATATTCATTGATCCAAAATTCTAGATTGCGTGCGCCCAGAGCATTTATCGCGGCGAAGAAAACTGGTCAGGAAGGAAGAAAACAATATTGTTTTACTTATATTCGAAGTTTCAGTTTGACAAATAGTAGGCTTGAGTGGACATTGGCTCATAGAAAAGAATTTTTTTATAATGCGATAGCATTGGCGCCTACATGACAGGGAAAAGCTGACGGCGTCCGTGTGTGGACAAAACAGCAGAAAGGAAAGCGCGCCGCGTACAGAGGAGAGTAGTGAAGGACAAAGGCGAGAGGGAGGCGGGTCACGGGGTGGAAGCCAATGCGCTTGCGGACGCTGGGCGAGTCTGACCTGAGCACGCATGCCTCGGTTTGTGCTACAAAAATTAAAGGAAGATCCTTTGGTGGATTCTTGGGGAACCTGTTAGCATGACCCATGGGAAACACCACACACGTCCCTCATTTCGGAAACGCCAGCACTGACCCCGTGATGAAGCCAAAAAGAGGCAGCAAAAAATAGAGGAAGCAAAAGTGAAGGCCAAAACAGAAAAGTGAAGGGGTCAGCATTAAAGGGATACTTCAACGAAATTTGAAATATGATCCACAATATCCATAAATGACAATTGCACGTTTGTATTTTTCAGTCTGGTGGCTGTATTTTTCGTTATAAACGGCCCACTCTGACAAGCGCTCGGAGGAGGCCCAGCGGAGACCCCGTGACATCCAACGCTATCGCGACGTAGGTCGTCTCAGGATGAGCAAAGCTACGGCGAGGCTGACGTCGAGAGGATGGCCTAGTCGTTCCAGCCACTGAATCAGCTGCTTTTGTACGAATTTTGAGTGACGGGTTAATCTTCTGTAATCTTGTAGGGGGACAATAGCGACTACTGCAACACACAAAAGGCATTCTCGGGAAGAGGGGAGTTCCTCCTGCCCCTTTTCTCTCGTCGTGGCCAAAGGCAAGACAACCTCCGTCACTAGCTGTCAAGGTTCCTAGACGGGCATTACAAGCGAGGCGTTAGCGACATCCACCCCGTGCTCTTTGCTAATCTTGCTTGCTTTTTTAACAACTTTTTAACTTGCTTTTTTAACAAGATATTGGTATGTTCGATGTGATGCTGCTCCTTTGAACACATATAGACCAAAAAATGAGTGCTGAAATTTCGTTTTAATATCCCTTTAACGTTTCTCAAAGGGGGATGCACATGGCATTTCCCAAGGAACATGCTAAAGCAGTCACTAAGAATCCACAAATAAAACTTCCTTTAATTTTTTTTTTTGTATCTTTTGATTTAGGTAACATTACGAGCTCACACGTTTACCTTTTATCGCCACCGCTGACGTCACACACTCACAAAATTTCGGCTTCCTGCGACGCACAGTTTACTCGCGCGGGCCGAAAGACCGGGTTTCGTTTTCTCGATCGACCCCCTGCAGGTACGACTCCTCCCCGCACTCACGGGTCCGTTGAGCCGGACGTCGTGCAGCCTGAGCCAGTCCTCCTCGTGGGAGTCGACGCACATGAGGGCATCCTCCAGGCCGGATCCCAGGCCGCAGGAGGAGGGGCCCTGGCCCAGCAGACGTACACGCTGGGCCCCCTGCAGCAGCACGGCCGGCTGGAGGCCCCCCGAGAGGAGGGACGTCGACCGGGCCACCTGGGCGGGCGACGGTGGCTGTGCACACTTCCCTCGCGCCTTTATTCGAGGCATAACTGGTTATGAAACTTAGAGGCTTTGTAAACGACATTTCTAGAATATTTAATAACGGCATTCGTAAAACACGTTTCTTAACGCAATTCCAAACGCACTACAGCCCTTCTTTTTGAAATACCGCAAATCGGGGTCTTTAATAACAGCATTCGTAGAATGCACTAAAGCCATTCTTTTTGAAATACCGCAAATTGGGGTTTGGAAGTGATGTCGCCTCCTGGCTTTTTATCCTCCCTCAAATAACATGGTGGTGCTCGCAGTACGTAGCACTAAGGATGATAGGGGAGTCAGGGAATCGGACAAAGTGGTCTTTTTCAGGTGCCCGACGACCTCTCAGACTTGGAAAAGGAAATCGTCAAATGGTCAAAATGAAGCCGGAGTGTCATGTTGTCAAACACCGCAATTCTGGCGGGTGGGCGTAGTGCGGCAAAAGCAAGAGAGAATGCGGTGTCGCCGTCGTCAAGCCTCCCAACTCTGCCCGCCTAAGCTACAGAGAATTGTCGAGCCGGAGAGCTACCCGCGGCAGAATGGCTTTTTGGGACACGGTAATTGCGTGGGTCGGGGAGACGTTCGGGGCGTTGTCGAAAGAGAGGTGGGGAGGGAGCGCCCACCTCGGCGCCGTTGTGGGTGACGAAGAGGGTGACCAGGGTGCGCCAGTTGCAGTGGCCGTCCCCCTGTCCCAGGTGCACACCGCAGCCCACCCTGTCGCCCGTACTGCACACCACACCCGGGACGCCGCTCTTTCCCTGCCAAAGGCTGCAAAAGAGAAAACCTTAGCATCGTTGCTGTTGATGATGATGACTAAAGGGGCAAAGACTTTAATGTCAAAAGAATTGGCTGCTACTGGTTTTTCCTATCGTTTATCTCGGCACAAGTGAAAGAACACATGCCACCTCTTCCCGAAATACTGTGAATGCGCCACGTAATTGCAAAGGAAATAAAAACATTTCGTCTTGACACGCAGTCGCGTGTGGCGGTCGTCGGAACTACAGTGGACGCGAGTCTTCGTGGTGCCCTCTGTCACAAGTCAATGAAACCATTTTCTCTCCGTCACTACCCCCCCCCCCCCCCCTGTCTTTTCCATGGGGACACTCTTTTTCTCGATTTTTTGCCGCGACCTTTGATGATGCCAAGCGGATGAAGCTATCTATCGGACCTCGAAAAGTCGACAATTGCAGAGGCAGGCCTGGGCGTCACGAAGATGGAACCAAACGCTGTACTTTAACCTTCGCTACATAATTTTTTTTTAAAATAAAAACTTGCGCATGCGAGAAAAAATAGTTTCCTGTTTTGAATTCTATAAGCAGCATATAGCAGGGTCCCAAACCTGAATGAAGCCTTTAAGTGACCGTATAAATCGGCTTGGTAACCTATTGTGCTACGATTTACTGCAGAGGTGCCCGGGTGGTGGAGGCATTGCATCAAATTTCAACAAACTTACTGGCATAAAAAGTAATAAAACAGTAACAGTTTTTCTCTACCTGCGGCTCCCGTCTGCTAACTGCACGCTCTCTGACCGGTGCGACAACCGACAGACGGCGGCAGCGGCGGTATATGGCGACTCGGCAGCCACCCGATCGCGCCAAAAGCGGACAACCTTTCCGCATCGTAAACGGCGCTTTCTTTCTGGGGGCTGCAATGGTCAGTGCACAATTTTTTTTTCTTCCCAATAAAACATATTAAGTGGACACAAAACAAATAAAACAGACGGTTCGTCGAGAAATTTCGGCTCCCCATTGTCTGCTTTTGGCAAGGCGGGAGGTTGCCAAGCTGCAGTAAGCCGCCGCCGAGCCGCCGAGGCCGCCATCTGTCGGTTGTTGCGCCAGTCAGAAAGTGTGCAGTCAACAGACGGGCACCATAAGTAGAAAAGTCTAGTTGTTGGTTTTCTACTTTTTACTCGGGAAAGTTCATTCTTTGAAGTTTTCACGCGACGCTTCCACCACATTTGGGCATGTCCGCAGTAAATCGTCGCACAATACATCGCCGAGCCGATTTATGCAATCACTCTAAAGCATAGAGGTACGAAGCTTCCGGAGGTGACACGACGCCACCAAAGATGAAGCCGGAAGTGTGAAAGAACACGCCCCCAACGACGACTGAAACAAAGATATGCTATTGGACGAGAAGGAGAGCCGCCTCTGTGCCAACAGCCGTTCTGGTCACTCTGGTCACCCCTGGGGCCGTGTCCTTGCTTTAAAGGCTTTGTCTCGATTCGTGGGCCCGCTGTAGAACGATTTTTGCAATTAGTTTGACAAAGTTGGGAAACGGTTGCTCCGCCCCTTCGAGTGCCGAGCGGGGGGAGAGGGCGTGCTGGTTGCTCACCGTCCCCGGCTGATGCGACAGCCGAGCGAGAGGGCCGACTCCCAGTCGGGCCGGTCGGAAGAGCCCTCCGTGTCGGCCGGGGAGAGGAAGCCCATGAGCAGGTCTCCAAGCCCGGAGCCCAGGTCCAGCAGCTCCATCTCGAAGTAGCCGCACTCCGTGCTCGCGGGTTCCGCCCCGATGTACAGGCCGGGACGGCTCTCGGACTCCCGGCTGCAACACGGGAAGGTCGACGCTTTTCCGATTAAAATCATCTCAAACGCCCGCGTTTCTTTTTAGAGTGAGTTCTGCGGATCTCTTACGACGGGAGAGCGCGCTGCCGCTATTTATGAGGTGGCCCCGGAGATGCATTTTACTTGAGCAAAGGTTTCGCGGTGTTTGTGAGATCAAATCTGCCTATCGTCTATGAGAAATGTAGTGTCAGGAAGTACTCGAAGTACTATACTTCGAGTAGATTTAAAAAGCTTGCCCTTTACTCGTCGTGCATTCTCCGAGTGAGCACTTGTACCTTACTATTCAAAGTATTTTTTTCCGGTACTTTTCGAGGAGAGTACAACATTCCATTTCGAAGTACATTCCCCAACATTATTCTCATTAAATTTGTATCCAAAACAATGTATGTTCGACACCAAAGAAATACCAGGAGGGACATTCTACTCTCAGCGCAAATGCAAGCGGACGAAGCCAAAAAAACTCGAGACGGGGTTTTTCACTTTCAGGCGGCCTTCCTGCAACATTTCGAACCCTCGCTACTTCTTGCTCGGCCAGCGCGAGCGAGGAGGCACAATATGTTAGAAGGGGCACTTCTCCACGAGCAGGTCGCTGGCAGAAGCTATGGGGCTGACGTCGCACTCTCTCTTAGTCACATTCTTTCTATCGTGTAAGATTGCGTTAAAAATTACTTGTA
>NW_024609876.1:2343105-2443630 GCF_016920785.2 Ixodes scapularis
CTTGCGATCTCTGACGACGAGAGAACCCTCGTAAACGCCGGAGCCATCTATGAGGGCGGCTGGGTGGCTAGCAGACGCTCATCTGTACAGGCCCTGCTCATCAGTCTAGCCTCGCGGCCTACCCAGAGTACCACTACTGCAGCTCATAAATATTTTTATTATTATGAAGTGGCCCCAGAGTTCTTCGAGCCAATGAAGAAAGAATAATGTGCAAAAGAAGTAGGAAATGCAGTTATCTCACAATTTTTCCTATCTTCCTCATAAATAAGCTAGTTCCTTGTTGAGAGAGATCGCAAGAGGTCTTAAAAAACTCGGTCGTAAGCAGTTGCAAGTATGTGAATCAACCTTTATGACTAACTTTTCGGTATCCCCTATGCGACATCTTTTTTCTCGCGCGTGAAGTCAGACAAAATTTCTGCGACAGGGGACTAATTCTTACAAAAGGTTTCGCAACCATTCAGTTAAAGGAGCTGTGCAACAATTTTAGGGCTTCGCTTAAATTATTGTGGAAGTTGATGCCTGACACTTCTCAAGTAAACTACAGAAAACCGATTTTGCCTGGATACCCTAGTTTTTATTTTAAAAAATGAAAAAGATCCAGGTTTTTGCTGCCTCTTAACTCATACGTCGTCTTCCGGGTCACGCGCGCAGTGACGTTGATGATGTAGATGCGGGGTTCCGGAAAAGTTCTCTTTAGAGCCATCAGTGAGCAGCGAGAACTCATCCGCTCGCGACCGCATGACCACGTGCTGGCAGGCGCCGCGCGAACAACATGGTGAAAGGAGAAAAGTCTATCCGGGTCTAGCCATACCCATCCAGCCCATGTCCCCCTCCCCCTTTGGATTCTGGCGGCTGTTCGTGGTAGCAGAGAGGGCTGACGGTTCTGTGGACCTAGGATAAATGGCACCACTAAAACTCCGTATAATAAAAGTTTTGTCGATGATACCAGGTTTTTGACGCATTTATATATATGTTGGAACGATAAGATTTATAGAAAAGTTTCCTTTTATCGAGCAGGTATTCGCCAACTTGCTATCTTTCTACAAGATTCCCCATTAATGTCACACCGCGTGTTTCTCATGGTCGTCGCTCGCGGCTGCAGGTCGGGGAATATTCTAAGTTTTGCCTCGCTATTACACGGCGGAGTCTCAACATTTCGATGAAAGGAGGTGTATTTTCTGTCATTTATGACAAGGTGAACAATATCAAAAGCAGAAGATGCAAATTTTTTCAACGTTAAAATTGTTGCACAGCTCTTTTAAAATGCTGCTGATGCAACGGCAGTTTTGTCACCGAAAGGAAAAAGTTCAGGCAAGGCATCCCCCGTCACCATGGCAACGCTTCGCTCTCGCAACTCTCGTTGGTTGCGAGACACCAAAAGCTTCTCTCTTTCCCTTACTCTTTTGCCATACTCCTGTTCGCTTCCAAAGAACTCTTTTAGAGCATACCAATTCTGGCACATCTTAAGAACCTCTGAAGTTACAAACATAGCAAGAATGTCTTAAGATGAAACATTTCTGAGCATTGCTCTTTGTTCCCAACCTTTTCTGGAAATAGAGCATGCAGAAACTAACGGCCGCAATCCAGATCAAGATTAAGGTGTTTACGAAGAACAAAGAATGTCTTTTTTTTTTTTCTAAGGTGCTCTGCACCTAAAAAGTTACAGTAAAAGCCAATTTTTTTAAGAAACTATAGCCTCGTGGCCAAGAGACAGGCTGCTTGTCACCTAAGCACGGGGTCATAGTAACACGGTTGTGGCCATAGTAAACTGGCCCAATGGTAAACATCTTGGCCTCAGTGTCATCGATGCTATTGTCTATACCCGTTTTCACCTCAAGAACCGTAGTAAAAAAAGTCCGGCTGCTCGCGGAGCATTACTAATTTCCCTTTTTATGCTGAGAATTGAGATATATGTAGGTGTATTTTAGATTAGATATGTGTTCTCTTATCAAGACATACACGTTTCAAACGCCAAAAGCACCGCTCCTGCGTCCGACGACCAAATTTTGTGAGAACTACTTCGCGCGGCGTAGGAACATGGAGCAAAATATCCTTTTTTCTTGAGGTGAAAACGGGTATAGTGGCATGTCAAACAACATTAACACTTCGATCCTTATCCGTATAGAAGCATATATATTTGCAAATAAACATGATAGCCAGTACAATCCTAACATAAAAAAAAAAAAGAAATGTTCAGTCTGCCAGTAATAACTTGGAAAATATGGCACATTGGTGGATGGACCAAAAAAAAGTTGTGGTTGCCAAAATTTGCAGACTCAGATATTTGATGGCTTTTGCTAGTATTGACAATGAAGCTGAATGACCGACTGACCCAATCCCATACAGATGACCGCTCATAGACACGACACAGGCTCGGTTCTATACTGACGGCTTGAAGTATAACCTCTTTCGGGTTTAATGCATATTCACGAAAGAACGAAACAAGGGGAGACAAATACAAACATGCGAGCCCCTTCATCCTAAAATTCTTGAGCTGAAACAATGAACGGTGTCTAAACAACAGATCTCACGTCCCCTGAAGGCCGCTTTCAAAGACACGCATCGAGACTGCCTCAGATGGGGCAGCACGTTTCATCTCGCCAAAACAGAAGTTGCCATTGCATCAACACCTTTTAGATATAATATTATTAATAATAATATTGTTTATTCTATGTACCAAAAAATAGCCACGTGGGTCTTCATATTTTTGCAGACAAGATAACCAGGGCTTAGTGTTAGATTTACTTCAGGTCATCTATTGGAAGCCAGCAAGTGACACAAATTAAACAGACATGTTGCATCAGTGTTTACTGGGACTTGCGCGTAATCACTGAGAACACAAGTTCCAGCCTTGTCTAGGGTTATGAAAGTAGTTTTTGTAGCAGGCAAAATATTGGTTTAGAGCAGCCACTGAGGCTTTTGGAGCAGATGTCAACATCTATTAGTGCATCACTCGAAAATAGATATAAAATATGTCGCCATATGCATTTTTCTTTGATCACGATTGAGGGTTCCTCTTTGATACTAAATCCTATTACTTATTACCTCGTTTAATGAAAATGAATAGGATGCAAAAGGAACATAACATTATTTTTAGAAATAGGTCTCAGATCCAAGTAGGTTTTGTTTACAATGGGTACTAAGATAAAATGGTTGGAAAATTAATCATAGCACAACACCTCAGTCGAGATAAAGCCTCTTTCCCCCTCCCCCTTTTTCCAGATAGTTTATCTCGCACGCAAGTATAATTTTTGTAAAATGCCAGCAAAAACCTGCACACCCACTAAATCGTGTCCCACTAAGCATTTTGCACCTACCAAACTCAAGATTTTTAAAATCGAAGATTAATCTACAATCCCAACCGAAGCAGCTTGACCTGCGATAGTACTGAGCATAAATCCCGAACCCATCGTGCCAGTGGTGGACGTTAAGTCTACTCCAAATGCCGAGCGACCAGAGCGTACACAGGGAGGTGAGCCTTCATCCTCCACTTTGAAGAAATGTTACCGCTGCAGGTCGTCGGGGCATCTTGCAAATTCCGCTATATGCAAAGCAAGAGGAAAAAAGTGTGCTGGATGTGGTAAAGTCTGACATTATCATGCTGTCTGCAAGAGTACTGCCAGTCACACTAGCAAAGGTGGCACTATCAGAGAAGTTGCATGCTTGAATGGCCCTGACGAGGACGTTCTTAGTATTCTTCACAAGCATGATAAACCAAAGAGTGGTATCTACATTCCGGTTCAAGTCGAAGGAACGCCCCTATCATTCTTGGTTGACACAGGGTCAGCAGTTTCATAATGTCGGAAGATACAAACGAAACTTCAGTTCTGCTTATCAGCTGCAAGGTATATCCGCAAGTTAGTTCAATTTTTCCTAGCAGAAGACTGCCATAGCAGGCTGCTTTGTTGCTGCTGCTGGTTACAAGGAGCGCAAGGATTCTGTATGCTTCATAGTCGTCCCGAACGGTACGGACATACTCGGCATCGACGCCATTGCTTGTTTATCCATTGAGATCAGTGGTAGTGTGAACTGCATACCTCCTGGACTCCCTCGAAACTTGGTAGATGACTTAGCGCACCTTTTTGACGGAACCCTCACTACTGCGATGGGGTTCACTCACAACATGTAGGAGTGTCAAGGAGTCCAGCTTGTTCCTGCCAAACTGCAAAATGTTCCTTTTTCTGTCAACGACGAAGTCTCTAAAGAGCTCAAGAGACTTCTACAGGCAGGCGTCGTCGAGAGAATTGATGCGTCTGAGTGGGTCTCGCCGATCGTGGCGGTGAAAGAAAAGAATGGGAAAGTTAGACTCCGAGTCGATTTAAAAGAAGTAAACAAGGCTGCCGTAACTGACAACTTTCCGTTGCATCACACTGAGGAACTGCTACAAGCACTGGTTGGAGCAAAGTACTTCTCACGCCTGGGTCTATTGAGCATGTACCATCAAGTTCTTTTGCGCCCGAAAAGCCGTGACCTGATGGTGTTCATAGCCCATGATCGACTTTTCAGGTTCACCAAGGTTTGTTTTGGGTTGGCATCGGCTCCTGATGCGTTCCAGAAAATGATGACTACAATCCTGAAGGGATGTCAACAAGTACACTGCTACCTGGATGACATCATTATTTTTGGAACTACCGAAAAGAAGCACCTTAAGAATGTGCATGAAGTTCTCCGTCGCATCAGCGAAGCGGGCTTGAAGCTGAACGACAAGTGCACCTTCAGTGTTCGGAAACTGTCATTCTTTGGGCACGCTGTCAGCAAGTGGGGAGTGTCACCCATGCAAAGCCATGTTGATGCGATTATCAAGGCTCAAGCACCTACAGACCTCACCATGCTATGCTGTTTCTAGGCATGTTCGACTACTACGTCAAGTTCATCCTCGGTATGCAGAGATGGCGGAACCACTACGTGAGCTACTATGCAAGGGAAAACCCTCCTGCTGGGCGGCTGGTTGGGAAAACAGTTTTCAGAAAATGAAGCCCTTACTTTACCGCGAGCCTCTCCAAATGTTCGACACTAAGCTGCCTGTGGTTGTGACAACTGATGCCTCAGCATACGGCCTTGAAGCTGTTCTACAGCAGAACAAAAATTGAGACCCTGTGACCGTCTCCTTTGCTTCTCAAGCTCCAACACCACAGGAGCGGAAGTACCTACTCTGTTGGAGAGCGTGAGGCGTTGGCCTGCATGTGGGCATGCGAGCACAGGCACGTTTTCTTTTAGGGTCTGCATTTTATGCTGCAGACCGACCACCAGTCACTGTTGACACTGTTGGGCTCGCAGGGGACTGGCGAATGACCATTCAGGATCACAAGATGGTATGCTTGTTTGCTTATGTACAGCTTCACCATGGTTTTCAAGAAGGGAGAAGACAACTTTGTGGCAGATGCTCTTTCGTGTATGCCTCTTGATGCGCCCAGGGAAACCCAGGAAGACGAGATTGTCTGTGTTATTTCTTTGTGTGTATCGCAGCAAGAGTTAGTCGAAGAGAGATGGCAAGACAACCGTCTGCAACAAGTAGTTGCTTTGACAACCAGCACCTGGCCACCAAGAAAGGAGCTGCATCCTGACCTGGCACCCTTTCACCAAGTAAAAGAACTTTTCATGAGTGGAGACCTGCTGTTTTAGGGTGATTGCGATGTTCCAACCGCTCTAACTGCGAAGATTGTGGAACTGGCGCACGAAGCTCACCCTGGAATAACAACAAAGCAGCAGGCTTTGTTGTTATTGGTGGTCTAGAATGGACAAGCACATGAAACTGTTGTTAGGTCCTGCGGTATTTGCAAAGCAGTTGACAAGTCTGCGAAATCCGTGGACCTCCCCTACATCCAGTTGCATTCCCGTCTGCTCCCTGGGAAAAAGTAGAATGGACATTGTTGGGCCCTTTCCTAATGCTCCAAGCAGCTGCCGGTACGCTGTAATACTAATTGATTATTTCAGCAAATGGCCCGAAGCGTGTTTGACGGCACTAGTGACGTCATCAAGAAAGATTATTGCGTTTTTACAGGCAATGTTTAGCCGAGAAGGCTACCTTACTGAACATGTCTGTGACCATAGCCCTTAGTTCGTGTCCGCCGAGTTTGAAGCATTTTTGACAGAAAGAGGAGTGTGAGACACCTTCTCTTTGGTGTATCATCCCCAGAGTAATGGAGAGATAAAATGTTTAAGCGTGTGTTCAAGGACTTTGTGCAAGTCAATGTCCAGGAGCAGTGTCCCCTAAAGAAAGTGGTGGTAGAGTACCTAAGTGTCTACTGTCGCACACCTCACGCAGCCACAGGCGAGAAGCGAGCCTTACTACTGCCGAAAATGAGGCTGGACATCGTGGGGGGCCCGTCTAAGGATTTCTTCGATCAACCAACAAAGGGTCTGGGAGAGCTGCAACGAGCGACTCAGTACCAGCAGAAGTACAAGAAGTATGCAGATGCCCGCCAGGGAGCCAGAGCCAGCGCACTGAAGCCTTGAGATAAAGTATGGGTCAAGCTACCAGGACACAATCCAAAAAGTAGCTTCAGCTATCCTGCGTTTCTCAAGGTGGTGAAATACCTTGGGAAGAGGGCCTACCGCCTAGGAGATCGGAAAGTGTGGAACAGGGAATGGCTTGTCGTCATACCACCAAGCACCCAGTCACCTCATCAAGCTGAACTGGGCCACATCCCATGGTTCTCAATGCCATCAGCGACCGCCTCATCAACTGGATCTCCGCCTTCTATGGGCGTACAACCACAATCACCTCCCGCGACATTGTTGGAGACTGCGTTGCCAACATCGCCATCGACCTCGCTGGCACTGGGATGTCTCCTCATCGGTTCGCCCAGTTCAGTGGCCATGGAACCAAGATGGTCTGCCCGACAGACCTCCAAAACACAAAGATTACAGGATTTTGTTTTATATTATTAGTGTTTTTGTTTCTAATTTTGTACATAGCATTTCCTTTTTATTTTTGAAGGGGGGGAACTGTTGTGGCGGGGCTACTGTCGCATTTGTAGACTGAAGAAGAAGAGATGGAATAAAGGTTGTCCTTCACTGCTACTGGAGCAGGGTGGTCAACTTCAGCTGCCATGGTAGCATACAACAAACAACGAAGGGCCAAATTAAGATTAGGAGGTTTTACGTGCCAAACCAACAAGGGGCACCTGGCACGCACAGGCGGAGGATTGAGGATCAATTTGGACCACCCAAGGAATACCTTTGGACGTGCAACTAAAACCTCAGTTTCCACAGCACCTTCTCCGCAATAAGCCTCCGCCACATTGCTGGCATCTCGGCCGGGATTCTAAACTGCCAACTGGGGATCTGTAGGCCGCTGTTGGGTTCAAGGGTGAAGTGCACTGCAAATCCGCGTTACTTCGCTCTATGATATATATATATATTCCCTCGAGTCCCACTTACTACATTGACATTTTCGCAAAAAGTTGAATAACACATTCTTCATTATTAGCTTCTCCACTCCCAAAACGCCCACCTAATGTTTATTTCTGGGTATAGGGTGTCGATTCCTACTCAGGAATTTCGATTTTCATCTGGAAAAAAACTGCAAGAACAAAATTTCTATAAACTGAAATTTACCCAAAGGCAGAGAACACCATGCGCCGACGTGTTTTACTCATTTAGGGGATAAATAGCGCACCTGTTTTATTTATTCGCAAGAGAAGTTCCCACTTCAAACACAACGAACTTTCTCATTTTGGGGGGCAGCGTACTAAAAGCAAAGATGATATCTCACCTGCAGTTCAGCCGCTAGCAATCGCAGAATAAAATACAAAAAAAGTCAAGACATTCTATATACAAACAAGATGCAGTTGGCAGCCAACTACTCCATACTATTGTCATCAAATCATATTTAGTGTTGAAGAGCTTGGTATTAAAAAGCGTTTCTTTGAGCGAACTAGATTGTCAACACCGTGGAGGCGACTGACTCACGAAAACACAGTCGCCTCTAGTAATGACACTTCCGTAGCGCGTGCCAGTCATTTAGAAAGTTTGTCTCGAAAGGACACCGAATTCGTCGGTTATGAAGCTATTTTACGAATAATGCGGCTGCCTAAAATAAAAAGGTAGATATGGCAACGCGTTGATGCAACCCGCCGCAACCATACGACGGCAAAGACGAGAGGTGCTTTGGCGCAGTGGCGAATTTTAATATGGTCGCAGCGCTCTCATGTATTCCAGCGTTTACTCACCGAAGCAGTTGTTAAAATGTCACATCACCGCTGCTTTTCTACCTTGAAAATTCAACACGGCGAATAAGCAGTAAACATCGTCGGGCACACAAACAGACGAGCGTACTACAGCAAAACAAGCAGCAAACCCAGCAAACCGTCTGCTTAGAAAACGCGAAAGTGGAAACCAACTGAATAAATAAATAAATAATAAACACGTAGTAAAATATTTATTATAAATAATACACAAGTTATTTTGCTTAGATAAATTGATTTGAGAATGTAATTTTATTTTTGTCACGCATCACCTCTTCTATTGGACACCTGTCGCTTAGCAACGGCATCAAGATGGCCGAGATGAACGTGGGTTTTCTCCGTGTTCTTACACTATTACGCAAATTCCATCTCGTGTGTAAATAATACAACACTACATAGCTAAGTAAAAGCAGTGATTTTAATACAGAGATAAAACTTAAGGATCTGCTTTAAACGCCCATCGTTTAGTTTAACGACGGACAATGAAATCGATGCCGGCGCGCCATAGTCTGGTTCGGTTAGAGAAGTGATCATAGCACCTTCATGTTTGCTGGCATGGGTTGCGTGCACTGTAAACGGTCACCCTTTAAGCCCGGTGGCCTAAAATCGAGAAGCTCACCTGAACGGAAAACGTATTCATGGTAAGAATTTACTGTTGTTTGCTCAGCCGGTGCCCTTTGACCTTTACTTTCGTTTGTAAACAAAGCGCGTACGTCCCGCCAGCAGTGTCAACACAACTTTCGCTTTCTCTCTTTTCCAGGGACAAAAGAGGCAACGTAAACACAGAAGACTACACCGTTGAGAATGCCAAAGGTGCCACGATTGTGAAGTACCCGGGTCGCGTCCGCGGGCAGCAATTCATCATTCAGAACTGTGAGGTAGTTTATTTATTTATGAGTAAAGCTATACGCACTCCGGAGTGCGCTTCGGACGGAAATGGCTATACGCACTCCGCTTTTCTCGTATAAAAAGAGTGGACGCAACGAGTTTTCGAAGCGGTGCCGTGGCATAGGGGTTAGGGTGTCCGCTTCATACGCAAGTGGACGCGGGTTCGATCCGCGGTGGGCCTACTTTTTTTTTTTTTTTTTTTTTCTCAAACATTTTGTTTTGTCGAGGCATTTGGCGATATTTACATTTCCTTTTTTGCGATGAACAGTAAAAAAAAAAAAAAAAAAAATCGAATGTTGTCGAGAAACTTTGCAGAACTAAATGGTATCGGACTCCCTTTCCGGAGGTGCGATCGGGGACAGCGGGGCTTGGATTGCCGGCTGGACGCCGCGAAGCGGCGTGTACTGGTTACGCTTTGTAATTAGCAGCCGATACTGTCGCCGCGAAGCGGCGTGAACGCAGGCGGGGGGCTGTGTTAACGAGCGCCCCAGTGATTCACGCGCCGTTCGAAAAGGGTGGCCCGAGCGGCATGATCTCTCGGAGGAGTGCGTATAGCCATTTCCGCGCGAAGCGCACTCCGGAGTGCGTATAGCTTTACTCTTTATTTATTTCAAATACTTTCAAAGTAGCGCGTTGAAGCTCACAAAAAAAAAAAAATAATTACAACGTGTATATATTAGTAGGAGGATAGCGATTGAAGTGGGAAAGCAGTTCCAATCAATCAACGTTTCAAGCGTCTCGGGCTAGGAAATAAGCATTATGCTGTCAATCACCCGTTTTCTGTGGAAAAGAGGATAATTGACGCCGCGGCAACCAGCAGGTTGGCGAAGTCGTGTTGATGTGTTTCGCGCAGGTGATTTTATGACAACCGTGTCCACTGTTTTATTATTCTTTTAAGCGTGACTTTTCACCCAAGATTTTTTTTACGCCACCTCAGCTTATTAGGTTGTTCAGTTTTCGACCCTTTTGCCCCTTTGCTGCTCCTTTCGTATAAAAGATGATATGTCCAGAGAGTTCCTCATCTCGTTGCAGTGACCGATGAGGGAAGGCTGAAATGATCTACGGATACTCGTTAACCTGAGTGTGAATCGCACTCGCAAAGTCAACATGCATGACTAGCACAATGTGGGATAGCGCTGGCGATTTTGTCAATACCTGCGCCCCGAGCCTGGGTAATACGCAATCACTCCGTCCGTCGTTGATGAGCCAAATATAATCAACAAGCTTTTTGATTAGTGCTTCATGCTTCTAGATTTGTCCAACAAACCAAGAATGAAGCACACCACTCATGACTGGCCCAAATCACCACCCTACACCAATCATGACGCGAACAACGCAAAAAAGTTTTTTCAGAATTTATTCATAAAGAAAAATGCGCAGACGCTTTAGCCGGCAGAAAAATAATGTATACACACTTCACATCCTTCGGAGGTTTCAAGACACATTTTAGGGACTTGTATGTTTTTGGTGCAAAGTGCCGCAGCCACGCAAACAGTCACAATATTAGTTTGCCACTCTTTAATTTTTATATTTAGAAATACTGGTAATCTGGGCCGGATAGTGAGGATCATTTCGTTCCCCATGAAGTGGGCGTTTCAGGGTTTTGGCTTCTCTGTTCATGGACTGCTACTAGGACTTTGCACCAAAACAGTGGCCGGTGCCAGCTAGAGTAAGTGTACCCTAGCGCCAGCTACAGGCAAATCTGTATCGTGGGAACCAGGTAAAAATAGAAAAAAGACGGTATGAACGGAGCTCACGTGGTGAATCACACCGTGGAACCCCTGCGATTTATTACTGTCGATGCTTTGCCGGCTTCACTTCCTACAGCTTGCCCGGAAATTGTCTGAATTTCGCAAAAGATAGCTTCTCAGCTTTGCTTATTCAGCGGTTGAGGGAGTTGTACATGCAACAAAAAAAATCGGCGGTATTTTTTTGTCTGCAATGCTGCGGACATCATAACGAGGCTTGGGAAACGCTGGCTTGCCCGTTGAAACGGACCGCCAGATGACCACCAGATGACGTCACAGGTTTTTTAAACACCAGGACATGGAGCACATTCTTACCCTGCTAAAGCGAACGCGGCGACGCCGAACGTGCCGGTGCAAGGGCGACGCCAAGAGCGGGAAGCGGTCGCATCATGAATATTTAGTGGATCTGACGAGGCTCGGTGCACGCTCAAGCCTGCGGCAGGTGGGAGAAAATTAAACCACCTGTTTCAGGTTGTTGGCTTGCTTAATCTGTGAATATTGATAGCTTGTGTTGAAACAATGAAATAGGACCTACCGTAATATCCCATGTCATCGCCCACCGCATTTTTTGGGCCAATATTGATTTCCAAAAAAAACACCGAGCCATCGCCCATCCCTTCAAATACCCCAACGCGGACTCCGCGATCCGCAAACACTCATCCTGCCCGAATGAGGCGGCCGCGGACTTTACAGTTAGAGGACGTCAGTGACAAAGTAAAACGAAGGAGGGAAAGACACTTCTCTTTGTTTACACATTTCCTCCGTGAGCAACTCTAAAGTGGTAGTGTATCCGTGCAAAAAGAAAACAATGGAGATAACGAAATAAAAGTGTGAATTGCTTACAAAAAAATCGACCCAACAAAAATGAAATAAAAAAAATCGGAAAGCTAACACGGGCAGTAACCCAGTCGGGGATCGCGAAATAAGCGAATGCCCCATATCCTGGAATGTAGTCTAAGGTCAAAGTCTGTCTCTGCCAAAGTAAGGTCGCCGCAAACCCGCTCCTTCTCCCCGTACGTCGCGACCGCAGTTGTGCAATGTTTTAGACAAAGCCGACGGGTAAATACAGCTTTGCTAGAATGACCTACATAGACGTTTGTAGAGCGTCCCAAACCCCCATTGATAGCATGCTGTGCACGGACGCACGCATGTGCGCACCAAACAAGGAAGTTGCGCAAGAGCTTGCAATTGACAAGGCGCCCGACTTGACCCAACACCAAGGTATTTGCCAACGCGATCGCCGGCTTTTCCGCTTTTCCAGCATCGCTCTTCGTCGTTTCTTTGGTCCGCTCGCTCATTGCACCTGGTTGGTTTTTCTGTTTTCTTGTGGACTTTTAGGGGCGAAGCTCCTTAGGGTCTAGCCTTGTCTGTCCGGCGTCCGTGCTCATATTGATCTTGTTGGTGCTCAAGTTCGTGATCGTGCTTGTGAGCTCACGTGCTTGTGCAGGGCAAAAAAAAAAAATATTTTTGCAGTCGACAGCATTTGAACCTGTGCGGGGAGACCCCAATGGACTTCTAGTCCATCGCCTTAACCACTCGGCCACGACTGCGGGAGGAGTAGGGGGCTCTGAGATGTGGTAGTAACTCAAGAGCTGGGGATGTCATGGATGAAACGTTGCATGTAGTCGCTCAACGTCTATACAGGAGAGGGCGCTGGGGTCAAATCCTCAACTGCGTATATCACGTTCCATACCACACATTATCTTTCTGACATGGATGAAAACAAACGAAAGGCTCGGCATGCTGCGGCTCAGCGTCTACGCACACAAGCACCACCAGAGCTTCGCCCCAATCACCATCATTCACCACGTGGAGATGCGGTCATTTTGTTTTTTCCTTTTTTTTACTTACCTGGAGAACATAGTGGTGACGTGCTTTCACGGAACAAACGTTTGCACTGTATGCAGATCGGCAGTGTTCCTAGCACGTATGCAAGCAACGGACTTCGCAATAGTAAAACCTTCTTTCGTAAGTATATTTTTTCTCTAAAACAACAAAACTAAATCGAGCTTTGAGTTTAATGTATCTCTTGTGCAGCAGTGCCAGATACGCAGAGAAAAATGGGTGGTTTTTCCGCTTTTTCTAAGTTTCTGTGCTCACCCACCGAGACCTGGCCCACCCCACTTTTTTTTATGAATTTCAGGCGATGAATCCGGATATTACGGTAATAATATTAACAAGAAATGTATTACTTTTAATTTACCCTTCCCTAAGCAGCCCTAGCTGGCATCCTAGTGATTAAAACATTCTATATGGGACTATAACTCAAGTTTCACTTCACTGAAATGGAAAGATTCGGTAGTAGAAACATGACTTCATTGACAGTGTGATTCTCACGTACATATGTGGCCCAGCTTTGTTGTGTGAATGAGTGCCCACCACTTTCTTTTGCAGGACTCGACCATCTATGTCCTGTACCATGTGAACACAGTTACCATCGATGACTGCATCAACTGCAACATCATTTTGGGGCCCACAAAAGGCAGGTGAGTACCGCTAAATGCCGGAGGTATTCGTGGCAGATGGTACTTGAAGTCGGGGCGGTCGGGGAGGTCTTTGAATCCCTCCCCCACACCAATTGATTCGGATGGTCGGTACCTGAGCCCTTTGGCCACGCGTTGGTGAAATTAGAGTTGACCTCATGACGGGGACATTCCACCTTTTTCAACGACTCAAACTTTTCGGAGCTAGCCATGTCGATTTCGTGCGAAAATAAGGTGTGAATGGAAGCCAGATGTTGCGAAAACTACTTTTAAATTTTAATGAGACATAATTCGAAGACCTATATCGGGTAACTGTGCTGTTGTGTTCTCCATCTTGCACACTGGTTAAGGTTTACGTACTATACTCTATCTTACTACCGTAAAATACTGGGAGAGTATACCATCCTACTTTCACGAAAAACTGGGTTGATCTAGACATGGGCGCTTGTCCAATCAAATCTGGCACTTAACGCATATAAAAGAACTTGTTGTTGGGCTAGTTGGTGTTGACTGTATTGAACTATGGTTAAAAGCGCTAAAAAGACATACAGAAGATAGAAGACAAACATGGGCGCTGCTCACAACTGTATTGGGAAAGGAGGATGGAAGTACATATATATATATATCTGATACACTTATTGTCACCCAGGCTACAGATGCGTGAGATAGATGAGCATAAACCCATTTACATATATTTATAGAATAAACGAATCTCAGCATTATACAATGCTATCGACATGTCACTGACGCACTGGGGTCCCCTCTTCTTGATAAAATATGCCTCTTGCAGTTTGCGTGCTCTTTGAATTCTGCTTCTACCGAGAATCTTAGTATCGCAGAAGCGTGGCTCGCATTTGCAGGCCCTACAGTGCGCGGGCAAATGTGCTCAGTCATTTGTTTTTAAATTTTGTGCGTGCTCTCTTAAACGGTCATTCATGCATCTTCCCGTTTGTCCAATGTAAGATTCTCCACACGTTAGGGGTATTTCATACACGACTCCTGTGACGAATTTGATGTACAGCTTGGCGTGCTTCGTTCCACATCCTCGCTCGTTCCTGCTTTCTTTAGCAATTCGAGGGCAAAGTTGGCCGAGTTTCTTAGGCGCTGAAAACACAAGAGGTACTCCGTACCTGTTTGCAACCTTTTTGAGGTTGTGCACCATTTTGTGTACATATGGTACAACTTCTGGCCTCATTATGCCGAAAAGGCAAACAGCGCACAGTAAACGGGGACTAAAGGAAGTGCAAACAGGACAAGCGCTGACTCTCAACTGAAATTTAATCACACGAAAACAAAACAAAGAAAACAGCAACTCCGCCCACGTCACATGTTACATTCACCACGTGTCCAAAAAAAACATCTCTTTACTACTCAAGCCCAGTGACGTCTGGCTTACGCAGTTCGCGCCTGCTTTTATAATTGCATGCGCCTCTAAAACTTCTCGATTCACTCTGTCCCTTCCATTGCCAATGATACCCGTCTTAATGAAGATAGGTTCACACCCACATCCATGACAATGCAGTGGCAGATGCCCCCCTACAGCTCCCACCACTGATCGCAACAACAAGTCATGCTCCCGCAGTCTGTGATTAACACATCGGCCCGTCTGACCGACGTAGGCTTTCCCACACGTTAGTGGAATCGTGTAAGCAACTCCCACCTTGCAAACAATTCAACAGTTACTAAGAGATAAAAGGGCTTGTCATGTATTATTTCTGGCTCACAGCCAGTGCCCCCTTTCGTGTGCTTTTGTTTTAATGACTGCCGGTCAGGGCTAGTACAGTGCGGGGCGCGTGGTGAACAAAAAGGACTTAGCAACGGCAGCAACCTTCTGTCATATCTGTATTACCTATGTGTTTAAAATAAACATGCTTATGAATAGCCACATTGAAAGAAGGGGTAATGAGAGTTTAGATTTCATTGACGTGACACTTGATATACCATGGTATCTAGAGAGTTTGGAAACCTGGCTACAATAGTGTTCACAGTGTCACACAGTTACTCGACAAGGTTCAAGGAAAAGTTAAGATTTACATTATCATTTGTGTTATACATTATGATTCGCATGTGCACATGGATGCCTAATGTCAGGATGCGTTACATGGCCTCCCTGCCAGCACTTCAAACTTTTTCAACCGATGCAATGCAGCCTTTTTTGTTTAGCTCTCCCCCCAGGCTTTATTTCATGTGAATGGCAATAATAATGTATAACATAATGTGTAACATAGCCATAATGTATATCATACCGTAACATACCAGGGGAGCGCCCACCCCATTTTCACCGAAAACTGGGTCAATCTAGACATGAGTGCTTGTCCGGTCAAGTCGGGCGCTTAACTGTAATTTGCAGAATGTTTAGAAAATGTTAATAGCAGTGGTGTCACTAAGGAGGTGGACCGCTCCGGGTGCAGCTTGGCAGTAAAAAGGGGGGGGGGGGGGTGTTGCGGCGGGCCACGAGAGGGCGGGGGGAGGTGCTGCAGTGGGGTCCCTGTCATTTCGTCGAAACTCATTTTGTGGAATTACGTTTCGTGGACAACTTTTCATGGACACATGTTTCATCGACACAAACATTTCATTGATGCTCGTTACGCGAATTGCACGCTGTAAGGACATTTTGTCACGCGTGTATCACTGGGGTATGCAATTAACCTACCCCCCGCGTGCAATCACGCTGCTTCGTGGTGAGTGTGCGGCAGCTCATTGCAAAAATGTTAACCCACCTGGTTGACCCGGCAACAGTCTCATGCAGCTTATTACAGAAAAAAACCAAATCTGAGCTGTCGATTAAACAATCTGTCGATAATACATATCGATGAAGTGATCTGTCGATGAAACGTCGTTCGATGAACTGATTGCCACTAGTCGCGGCGGGCCACCGCCCTGGGTGCCACTGACCCTTGTGATGCCACTTGTTAATAGTGGGCGCTTTCACGGTATCATACGGTAGTCAAAATGTACATAGTGTAATACACAAATGCACAAAGGATAATGTATAACATATTTTGTGTTAAAAACATGATTGGTCATGTCCAGTTTTACTTGATGATTGTGATCTGTTGTAAAGAGCACGAGCTGAGGCAGGGCCTCCCTGCAGCGTGTTCCTGAGGAAGTGCAGGGACTGTCGACTGGCAACGGCCTGCCAGCAGCTACGCGCTCGCGACTGCTGCCACCTGGATCTCTTCCTGAGCTGTGCCACTCAGCCGTCCATCGAGTCCTGCTCCGAGATGCGCTTCGGCTGCCTCTGCCTCACATACAACCAGCTGGAGGGTGAGTTGCAGTGCTGGCAGACTGTAGCCAAAAATGGCGAGCTGCTGTTAGTGGTGAGTTGTACCCTGTAAGTGGCAAGCTGTAGCCATAAACGGTGAGTTGCACTTGGTTGCAAGTGCAAATAGGTTGTGAGTTCTAGCCAATAAGTAGTAAGTTGTATTTACTGCTGGGTTGTGACCCATAACTGGCAAGCTTTAGCCAATAAGTGGTGAGTTGCACTTAGTTGCGAGTTGTTGCCACTAAGTGGTGAGCTGTACTTAGTGCTGAGTTGTAGCCAATAAAAGGTGAAGTGCACTTTGTTGTGGGTTGTAGCCAATAAGTGGCGAGTTGTACATAGTGCTGAGTTGCACTTAGTTGCGAGCTGTAGCCAATAAGTGCTGAGTTGTGCTTAGTGCTGAGTTGTAGCCAATAAAAGGTGTTGCACTTAGCTGTGAGTTGTAGCCAATAAGTTGTGGGTTGTATTTAGTACTGAGTTGTAGCCAATAAGTGGTAAGTTGCACTTAGTTGTGGGTTGTAGCAAGTAAGTGGTGGGTTGTACTTAGTGCTGAGTTGTAGCAAATAAGTGGTGAGTTGTACTTAGTGCTGAGTTGCACTTAGTTGCAATCTGTAGCCAATAAGTGGTGAGTTGTGCTTAGTGCTGAGGTTTGGCCAATAAGTGATGAGTTGCACTTTGTTGCGAGTTGTAGCTAATAAGGGGTGAGTTGTACTTAGTGCTGAGTTTTAGCCAATAAGTGGTGAGTTGCATTTTGTTACAAGTTGTAGCCAATAAGTGGTGAGTTGTACTTAGTGGTGAGTTGTACTTAGTTGAGAGCTGTAGCCAATAAGTGGCGAGTTGTGCTTAGTGCTGAATTGTAGCCAATAAGTGGTGAGTTGCACTTAGTTGCGAGTTGTAGCCAATAAGTGGTAGGTTGTACTTAGTACTCAGTTGTAGCCAATAGTGGGAAGCCATAGCCAATAAGTGATGAATTGCACTTAGCAGTTGTGAGTTGTAGCCAATAAATGGCAAGCTGCAGCCAAGATGTGGTGAAATGTATTTAGTGGTGAGTTGTAGACATTAAGTGGTGAGTTGTACTTAGTTCTGAGTTGCAGCCAAGAGTGGGAAGCCTTAGCCAATAAGTGATGAGTTGCACTTAGTGGTTGTGAGTTGTAGCCAATGAGTGGCAAGCTGTAGCCAAGATGTGGTAAATGTATTCAATGGTGAGTTGTAGACATTAAGTAGTGAGTTTTACTTAGTTCTGAGTTGTAGCCAAGAGTGGGAAGCCATAGCCAATAAGTGATGAGTTGCACTTAGTAGTTGTGTGTTGTAGCCAATAAGTGGCAGGCTGATATGCCAATAAGAGAGGAGTTGTGGTTAGTGGCACCAATGAATGGCATTTCTAGTTGGTACTGCATCTTCCTTGTCACAATCTAAACCCTGAGACAAGAACAACACATTGTCTTGTTTGTTATTTTATTTCTTCTTGTCTCAGGGTTTAGATAGGGGTGCACAACATGTGGCCCGTGGGCACTTTCTGTGCGGCCTGCGGACATGACACTGCGAGATGTGCTCAAGACGTCAACCAGTGCGATGATGCCAGGTATTGAAAATCCGCGCAGTTCCCAATAAACATTTTTCTGGCCCGCGTCATTTTTGAGTTGTGCAGCCCTGGTTTACAACATGATGTTTCCTAACCAGCTTGCCTGCATACTTTTGCTCCTTGCAAATCTTCCTTGTGATTATCATAAATGACAAGAAAAGCTAATTCAATTAAAAATCTGTGAGCTATATGTGAACACACATAAGGTGATCAGGTGACAGCTGCAGTGGTAATGAAAACATACTTCCTGTATCTGCAGCTGACCTCAAGAGCGCAAACCTGAGCGCTTTCAACAACAGCTGGAGTGAAATTCACGACTTCACCCCAAGTGAGACGGGATGCAACTGGTCTCTGCTCCCACAGGTAGGCCAGCATGGGGATCTTCTTCAGGTCTCTCTTTCTTAGGAAAACAATCATCTTTATTTATGGACGGTAGACCTTTCATAAATTAAGACCATAAAGAACCTGGTTTAGAACTCAGTCTTTATTGTTCCCAGTGGATGGTCACTTAAAACATGCTTTGTGCTTCACTGTCCTGATCCCCGACGATGTAAAGATCCCTTTTTCTTCCTATTTCACGAGTTTCCATTTTTCAGACCACAGTCTCAGGTTTCATTCATCATGCAGATGTAAAGATGTTTTGTACAACGTAAGGATATGTTTTCTGGTCATCCTTGTTCAAAGCGAGCCGTCAAAGACAGATTTGGGGGTTTTACGTGCCAAACCAACAAAGGGCATGAGGCATGCCTCAGCAGAGGACTGAGAATCGGTTTTGACCACCTGGGTATCTTATGATAAGCAACCAAAAGCACAATTACTTGGCGCCTTCTCCGCAATGAGCCTCCATCGGATTGCAAGCACCTCAACCAGGATTTGAACCCCTCACCTGGAAGCATCCGTAGCCAGTAAGATGGCTACTAAACCAACCAAAATACGGGGTGTGGCAACATGAGCTAGCCCAGTGGTAGGACAGGGCAGCCATGCAGAGAGCCCCGGGTGCGTTAGAGGGAAACTGAAGGAGTTTTTAAGAAAACTGAGTTAGGGGCAGACTTTTGTAAGTTTCTGTCCATTGAGTTGGATTACCGTATCGCACCTAAATTGGGCAGAACGAAACGTAAGCCACTTTTGCTTTGGAAAAAGACGTGCATCAACCGACGTAGGGTGTGCGGTGAGCCTCTCTGTCGCCTTGTATCTGTCAGGAGCATCGTGACGTCATCATGGACATCTCCGAGCCGTCTTAATGGCGAGCAGCTTTGCGGTTAGTTGCGGTGGCCCAATCGCGTGTTTCGGTCGCTTCGGTGGCTGGAACAGCTAGGGCATCCTATTGATGCCACAATCGCATTGGATGTCGCATGCTCTCTGCTGGCTGCTGTGCGAGCACTTGCCAGAGGGGCCATTAATAATGAAAATTATAGCCCTCAATCTCAAAATAGAAACATTCGGTTGTCATTTACAGATATTAGGGGTCATATTCAGCCTATTTTTGAACACGACAAGTATATTTCAGATTTCGTTGACGTAGCCCTTTAAGTCATACAGTGTAGACCGCATATAACGTATGTCGCGGGAGTCGCGAAAATCCGCACTATAAGCGGTACCGCACTATAAGCGGTACCGCACTATAAGCGGTGCCGCGCTATAACCAAAACATCAATTTTTCAGGCCAAAATACATGCCATGAGACAACTTACCTTTGTAAAGGAATTTATTTTATGTTAGATGAAAAATAAAGCTTAGTTTGAGGAAGTCTTTATTTCACCAGACTAGTACAGTTCTGTCTCAAGTGTGTCACACATTTTGAAAGAAATGAGCAGCTTTTGCCTGGCGCAACCTTTTAACGGCGTCGCGGGTTGCGGACGGACGTTGCGAGCGTTCAGGATTGCTAACCCTAATCACTTTTCTCCGATGAAAATGCGTGAAAATTCGCATCCTTTAGACGGTATGCGCCAGTAATACCTTCAACTTGAGCACAGGCATGAAATGCTCTAAATAAGAAATCCGGGCGATGTTCGAAAACACAAATGCTTAGAAAGCACCACTGTAGTCGTAGTAAACAAACACGATGACACGGGCATTTCTGCCATCTTGAAAGTGCCACCACGATGTCGCCGCACGAATAGGGGGATCTTCCCTTCTAGTACGTGCTGGGTTATCATAGCGGCACACAACAAAAATTCACAGTCAAGGATAGCGCTTTTACGCAGAATGATGAGCTTGGCGCGTTCCCACCGGCGATGCTATCTAGTCGCGCGATAACTTTCATTGCAAAAGCGACCATCGCGGGCAAAAAGCGACACGATTTGAGCAGTCGCTACTCGACCCGACTTTTTTGCGATGCGATCTAGTCGCGGAGCGGCTGAGCCAATCAACGGCGTTCGGAGCGTGTTTTCTAGAAACGACTTGCCAACGAAGGCGTTGGACTCACTCATCGCGCACTGCGGGGTGACCATCAAATTTTTTTGCGATGCGATCTAGTCGTATCGCACAACTGCTTACATCGCCGGTGGGAATGCTCCCCACTGGTTGTAATCAACGATCACAACCGACGCCATGTTTGCGGATAGAAGCAGCCGGCCCGCGACCGGCATGCAAGGCGCGCGAACACTTATCCTCGACCTGCGATTGGTCTGTCGTTGCGGTTGTTTCCAAACTTTCCAACGCAGCGGAGGGACGCACGCACGTAAACGACACATGCGTGCGTCCCTCCGTAGCTATGGCAACTGAAGCCTCTCTCTTCGCTTCTCCCCGCTTCTTCGAGCAACCTCCTTGCCCCGCGAGTGCCGCTTGCGGCTCGCGCCGTTATCTAGTGTCGCACAGAGAGGCGTGCTCGCTGCGGCGGGCTGTTCCAGAAACCGCACTATAACCGGTATTTCCCTTCGCGCGCCTGCATTTTAAGCGGTATGTAATTACATGGAGTTCTATGGGAGGCGAACCGGTGGTTTAAAAAAGCCGCGTTGTACCCAGTCCTGCACTATAAGTAGGGTTCCGCGTTTTCGGTTTTTATTTTTTCGAAATTCGGCATACTTTTTTCGGTGTTTATTTTAAAATTCAATTTTCATTTTTTTTCGGCATATATTTATTCCCAAAACAGTTTACCGGTTTCTTTCGGTGAATATAAAAGAAGCACCATCGGCCCTTGTAGCTGTGATATTTGCAATCACTCAAAGAATAACGACACATACATACGTAGTCCTCGCTACAGCTTCCGTCAGGATACACCTTAAAATCCCGGAATTCACGGGCATAATCTCAGTGCGCTTATTTTTCCTTCCCATTCTGACGACGTGACCGTCTGAGGTGATGACCGTACAAAAACCAGCGGAATGTAAAAACAAAATCCATCTTGTTTATGTTTTTAACAACAGGGAGGTCTGAGAGAGCGTGTTAAGAAAGGTATTGACGGCTTTCCTCGATGTCCTTTGAAGTGGATGAAGCGAAAAGCCTTATACTATAGCCCACATCCAAACTTTTTTTTTTCTCGGGACCGGAAATTTTACACACTAAGCCCGATCACAGAAAGGACACAGATGTCCCGCGAAGGCCAATCCAAGACCTCTTTTGTTGCATGTTGAACCTTGGAAGAGGTCAATCATGAAGACGTCACACAATGTCGAACCTTGCAAAGCCCTCTCCCCCACCCCCTCCCCCATCCACCTCGACGCGGCACTAAAAAACTGACCTTTTTTGGTTAAAACCTAATTTTAGAAAACGGATTAGATGTATTTTAATCGGTTTAAACTAAAAACGACGAACCTACAAACTGACCTTTTTCGGTTAAAACCGAATTTCCGAAAATGGATTCGGCATACTTTTATCGGTTTTTATCGGTTTAAGCCGAAATTTCCGAACCCTAACTATAAGCGGTTACGTTGTAAGTGGTCTATACTGTACTATGATGTTTAAAAATCCTAAATATACAAAATGTGCACCATGCACACCACTATCACTTCTGTAAGTTCGGGAACCTAGCTGATACTGCCTTTTTGTGGTCTTTCGGCAAGTGTGCTTCCATGGCATCATGACATTCAGAGATGCCTTTGCAGGCAAAAAAGCATCTCCTACAGAACACCTTTTTTTTGTTTCCTCACAACCTAGGTTTTTTTATAGCACTTCTCGTACTTCTCTTCTGATAGTTTTCTTTTAGGGTTACCAGCACACATAAAATGTGCACCCCAGCTCGGGACAACCTAGAAAGTTAGGACGACACTCTTCATGAAGCACCTGACAATATTCTGCACCTCAAAGATGAAACATTGGTGCAGGAGCTCAAATCGAATGATCCCACATCATTCACAGTTTTCACTGCTGCTGTTATCCAAAAAGAGAAGCAGCAGAAGCAGTTAAATCATGCAATTGAAGCTGTCTTTTTAGCTGTCCCCAGTCACCGGGGGTCACTGTGTTTAACAAGTGGCACTGCTGCACAGATTTTTTTTGTGTGTGTGGCAGTGCCGCGCAGAAGTTTGAAGTTGGTTCTTTGGCTATACACTTGATGGTGCAATGCGTTCCTGGGCGCCAAACTGAATTTCGGAGGCACGTGGAAACCATCGATCACGGGTGATCAAGGCTTAGGGGCATGGTACGAAAAGAGTTAAATGAAAGTTGTGCTTCAAAAATGTGCCAGATGCATCTCATTTCTGATATCGTGGGGAAAATAACATTTCACTCGTTAGAGTTATATAGGCGTAGGAGCGATTTGGAGCACACTGTACTTTTTCCACCTGGGCCGGAACATCATCCCCAGGATGTCCGGATGGAGGACTTCCTGCCGGTTCCATCCACGGAGCACATGGAGCACTCCCCTTCGATGCAGCTGAGCCTGGACCCCTCCGACAGCGACGTTCCCAGGACCGCTGGCCCACACTGTCAGCTGGGAAAGCAGGTGGGGGCTGGTGCACACACTCACGACTGCTTACGACCATGTGCCTCACAACCTCTTGCAACCTCTCACGACAATAGGTCACAATGACCTCCCACGACGCAACTCTCACATATTTCCTATTTTTTTCATGCACCATTCTTTCACTACTGGCTCGAAGACCTTTTGACAAAGTCACGAACGACCATTTCTCATAGATAGTATGTACGTTTGATGTCGCAAATACCGCACAACCTTCGCTCTAGCAAAATGCAGTTCCAGGGTCACTTCATAGATAATGTAAGCATGTTTTCTCGTCATAAGAGATCACAAGAACTTGGTCATAAGCAAACACAAGTGTGTGAACAGGCCTTGATGGCTTCGATGGTGATGGTCCGCTTTTTATTTGTGCATTCATTCATTCATTTGCTTATTTATTTCTGCTCATGAACAGCAGATCATTCCTTGGTAAAGAGGCACTAACGGTGAGACTACAAATTAGTCAGAAATAACCTATAGGAGCCCTAAAGTTGATTTTGGAGATTGTTTCTTTATGACACAATCTCGATCTACACGCCTCAGCATCCTAGAAAACTAAGAAAGATATCAAGGTCCACTTTAGTGCCCCTTTAAATGGGCACTAAAGTGGAGTTTTAGATTGTCCTTTTTTAGAGCGCAGCTCTTAGGTGCCCGCTTCCGTCTTGAGTGGCGTCGCCGTCGGCGTAATTGTGCGGTGCATTATGGGACGCGTGACGTCACTGATGACGTCATCACGATGACGATGACGTCATCGTAATGACGTCATCGTTACGTGACCTCATCGGAGTCACGTGCCGCCACGGGGGTCACGTGACCATCGGAGTCATCGTCACGTGACCTCATCAGAGTCACGTGCCGCCACGAGGTCACGTGACTCTCGCAAGGCGACGGTGACGCCGTTCGGAAGGAGGAGCAGCAGGCAGGATGAGAAGAAGAGGAGAAGGGAGGAAGGGTATATCCTCCCCTCGGTACCCTTCCCTCCTCCTCAAGAGCTGTGCTCTAATTCGGCGTTACAGGGAGTTGTAAACGGCTTTCATTTTTTTTATGCAAACTCAACTTACAAAGTTCTAAGCATCCTAGAAAACTGAAAGTCGTGATTGTGCACGCCCTCTTTCTTCATTAAAAATGCAACCAAACATTGTGACATGCCCTTTTGCTGTAACTAGCCTGGAAAGCCCAAATTACTCTCATGCATGGCCTTTATATTAAAATGCAACCAAATATAGCAATGCATCCCTTTGCCTTTAGTGCCTTGGAAACCCAAAGTTTACAACCATGCGTGGCCTTTTTGCTTATAAGTATGCCACCAAGCGTTGCGACACACCTCCTTTTTTTTAGATTAATCTCAGAAAAAAGGGGCGTGTCACAACGTTTACCGTAGAATACCGTGCATCCGCCCATTCCACATTAAGTGCCCATACCCAAATTTGTAAGATCTGAGAAAATATGCACAGTATATTTATATGTAAAATTGATGACCATACAAGCGCCCATCCCCCATTTTTTTTGCAATTATCTCTAAATTTTGAGTGGGCGCTTGCCCAGTATTTTACAGTAGTCGCATTTTTAACACCATGCACAAAGTAAATTTTGGGTTTCTGGGATAGTTAGTAGAACACGTACCGTATTTACTCGAAAATAGGTCGAACCCTATTTGCTGGACCCACCGAGAATAAAAAAAATAATTCAAATAGGTCGACCTTTTTTTTTATTTTTACAAACGGGAAATTTTGGGCAAAAGAAACAAACCTTTATTTACATGACTCTCAGCTAAATCACGGGGCGATGCCAAAAGCTTTATCACCGTCAGAACTTCGGAACATTGTCGTCCGAAGCTTCGTCAGCTTGGTAGACATCCTCGCAAATTCGCAACAATACTTCACTGCCATCGCTGTAAAATGACAAGAAGAAACGAAAGAAGGTGCGAAGCGACGAAAGACAAAGTACAAAGACGCAAGCAAAGCCGCCGTGTCGCCATGAGCAACACGCGAGCCGAGCGTTGGCCGAGCCGTCTCAAGCAACAAACCAAAGTAACCTCCATTTTTTTTTTTTTTTTTGTGTGCGTTCGCGAGGATGGAAGGCGAAGTGCACGGCCCATCGCGTTCCTCTCCTTCCCCGTTGCCCAGCAAGGGGAACGCTAGTGGCTAGAGGCGCGATGGCGAAACCCAACGCCCAAGATGCGCACGATAGCGGCACCGGCCACCGCGCGAGCGGGCCATTTCGGTTTTCGTGCACCAAAAGCTTTTTGAAACAAGAAGCGGCGCGGCTCTACGGCAACGCCGGCTCGGTGACTCGATAGCTTCATGCCTCCGGTAGGGTCGCAAAATTTGGTCGCGAAAGTAGGTCGAAATTCTTTGGTCACGATTTCCGAAGAAAAAAAAAGGTCGACTTATATTCGAATAAACACGGTAGTATGTTGAGTTTGCATCATAAAAAGGTAATCTCAAAATTCCCTTTAAATGCTAAAAGAAACTTCAGTTAAAATCGTCAATATCTGCTGCACCAAGGAGTTAAACAAGCATTGTGCGCAGTTCAGGGGGAAAATAATTAAGAAGGAGCGTGTTGGTGAATAGGTATGAATATATGAAAGAATAAAACATCGAGAACGAGGATGAAAACAGAACTTCTTTTGCAGTGCAATGGGGCTAATTGAGGTGCTTTGGTTAACAAAAGAAGCAGGAGAAACTCACGAAACTTACCTTGGAACGTGAATGTGAATAGGTGACGTGAGATAGGGGGAATGGATTAATGCATAAAAGCATTTGTACAAAAATATCAAATCTTGCTCACGTCTTCTTGAACTCAAAGTAGGGTAATTGCATCATCCCAAAAGTCTCCTATTTGCGTAACGAACCGTATGACCTATACAAGGATCATAAAAAAATTAGAAAGA
Organism: Ixodes scapularis; assembly: GCF_016920785.2. NCBI lineage: Eukaryota > Metazoa > Arthropoda > Arachnida > Ixodida > Ixodidae > Ixodes > Ixodes scapularis. Next base: position 2,369,045 of record NW_024609876.1, read on the forward strand.
AATGCTTTTAAACTCTTTTTATCATCACTTGACTCATACGCCCAATATAGTTCCAGACAACAAACAACTTTGCAGAGTGGATGTGCTCTACAGGCTGCAGACTTTGAGATGTCAAGTGCCAGTATTCATAAAAATATTGGGTATAAAAACAAATACCATTTTTTTGCGAGAAAAAAAAATGTTTTACATTGCTGAATGCTTTTCAGCCATATATAGTGCTGGCAGTTGAGACCAGATGCCAAATTTTCAGAGCTAATTAAAAAGTTACAGACGACTTTTGGCAATTTTCACTGAGGGCATGGCATCTGCTACCATTCCTGGTAGCAGACACCATTTCTCCACATATATTGGCGAACTCCTCTGGCTGCCAATTCTTCGTTAAAAATTTCTGAATATTGCTTATAACTTCTAATTTAATAAGAGTAAGTTCTAAACCTCAGCCTCTGGTCCCAATTGCTGTTCGACAATGCATAGTTCATTTTTGCAACAAAAGAAATTTCATTTTTTTCCCCAAAAATCCGGTACTTTATGTAATTGCTGACGTCTCACAGGCATCAGTAGGATGTTTGGTGTCTTTGGAACGTTGGGAACATCTGGGAGATGTTTGTGGGGTGTTGGAGATGTCCATGACAACATTCGTGGCGCTTTGGGGACATTTGCTCGACGTTAAAGAGGTTCTTGAAACAATTAAAAATGTCTGCGACACATTGAGGACATTTACGGGACACCGGAAAAATCTAGCAAGATGTCTAAAAAGCTTCTAACAGTGTCTAGTGGGCATTAGAGTGTGGAATATCTAGAATGGTTCCAGAATTTTGGGTATGTCTTTCAAATGTTGGGGATGTCCATTATCTATTCGACTTTGCAGATGTTTATGAAACATTGAAGACATTTGCCTCATATGTGGGAAATTGGAGATATCTAAATATTAATGTTCCGAGAAGATTTTTGCGAATTTCTCTTCCATTTTATGTTAATGAATTCTTCTGAACCTGCCCCATGACACGTATTCAGACCTTGTATAATACTTTCAATGATTCTTGCATTGACATTTTTAACCCATTTTTTGCAGCGTTCAAGTTTTCTCTTACAAATCTATAACCATCTTTTGTACATTCAAATTTTCTATTGCCAATTTGTAGAATTATTATTCTTTTTGCTGTATGTTAATTGTGCATCATTATCAAGGCTTCAAGCTGTTCATGAGCACAAAAATGAAACAAATGAATGAATGAATGAATCTGTAGAACATTTGGGACGTCCAAAGGATGTTGGAGGCACTTTTTGGACATTAAATTGAAAATACTGACTAGATGCACGAGAAATTCAGAACATCCATGTATCTTAGCGCCCATTCGTTTCCATACATTTGTGGGGTGCTCAGGATGCCTGCAATTGCACGCAGTGTCATCATATATGAACTGCGTAATTTTACAACGAACCTCTTTTCTAAGTTTGCGTGCCAATAAAGCCGTTACTGAGAAGCGTGCAATATATTCAGCTGCCACGCTTTACTCGCAATTGACTCGCAGTATTACCGAGGCTATAAAGATTTGAGTGTCGTCATGCGTATAAACTAAAAAAAAAAAGCAGCACGTAAATCCCCTTTGGTACTTTAGTCACAGACAGGGGTTGCGTTCCAAATCTTACCCGAATGGATCCAAGTTTTTTCCGGCGGGTCATGTCACGTGACAAGACAGATGGAGCAACGCTGGATGCGGGTAGGTTTTCGAACACCAAGGTACAGAACCTTCACCCTAGAGTGAGATCAATTAAATTTTGGAACACGGGCAAAATGAGAACAAGTGTGTGCTGGAGGTCAGGACGTTCTTGTCATGTGGGTGACTGCTGAGCATATGATTGAGGCCTAGACTCTAGAGCATGCTTTCGAGGATTAGGTGGAGGCATTTAAAGAGCGAGGCAGACCTCTCTATCTGTGGCATCGCTTGCAGAGATGCCTGGTTGTCTTCTTCTCGGACGGGCAATCGTCGCAGAGGGCGCTGTACTTTGTGCACGAGATGGAAAAGACACCGGTATGTATACTTGTTTAGTGCCCAGGATTCAACCGAAAACAAATGCAAAAAATATGTAGCTTTTTTTTTTTTGCTTTTTTTTCAGTGCTTTTTTGCATTGTTAGAAAAGAACTCTTGGATCCATTTGTTTTCTCTTTTGTTTTTTAGAGTTTTTACTTTCAATTTACAAACCTGAATGTTTTCTGTGCTTTAGTTTTTTTTCATGCCTTGACAAGTCTTTAACAATTGATGCTTTTATAACAATAATTCTACCGTTCCAGGCTTTAGTTGAGCTAGTTCGTACATATTGGTGAAAGGTCAGCTTGAACTTACAGAAACAAACAAAGTATGTTGTCATTTTGTCCCATTTTATTCCTTCTTTCTTTGTTTCTGTAAGTTCAAGTGACCCTTAGTGAATCTTACACTTTTTGGCAAGCGATTGTGAATGGTGCTTCTATTATGTGCAATAATATTTTGCCATTTTTTATATAGATTTTGTAAACTTTTTTGAATTTAAATATATAGATTTTGTGTGTATTTTCAGATTGTTTTTATGTCATCTTTGCCTGTGTGCACTGCTAAATTTAGAAAGGTTGTGTTGTGGATTGGGTTTTTGGTGTCTTTTTTTGTATGTGTGCTGCTGGAGACTGCCTTATCCATTTTTTTTCTTTTATCTCTGCAGCCTTGTTTTTACGGTTAGGTGACTGGCTTGGCCTTTAAAAGGGTTAGTAAAGGCCAAAAATATGACATGGCTATAATGCTAGAGCTCATTGTCTGTTATTATATTTTTGCTCAACTTGTTTCGAGAATGGTGCAATAGTTTCAGGGATAAATCGATTTATATCCGAAACCCTCGGATCCACCCCATTTGGGAAGGCCGCCATGTTTGGTGGGTCGGTGACGTCATTTGCTCAACGTGTGGCTTCGCATGGCATGGACTTGCAGATTTGATTCTTTTAGTGTCTCGCGCCTCAGCTTGCTTGTTTATCTTCCGCGTTTCAAGCACGCGCTTTCGACTAGACGACGTCTACGGCATCGCTTGCTTCGTCGAAGTCGTCGACACTGGTCGCAGCAGTCATGAGAGTGATTGTTATCAAGAGATGTTGAAAGGTGGTAATTTTGAGTTCGACTCGCTGGCGACCAGCTCCAGCGACAATGACGAGATTGTCACGGAGAAGCTCGCCGTTATCTGCGAGGATGTCGCACATGCATGCAGGGTAGACGGTCAAAAGGCAAGGGGGTGAGGGCGAGAGTAGTATGAGAGTGCAATTGTATCGTGGTGAGGCGAGCTTGGGCAAACATGGGGGTGCCAAGAATGAGAGAGTGTCCGCCCACACATCATGATCACATGGTTTATGGGCACCATGGTTAGAGCCCTACATGTCTGCGGACTACGCATGGATCATCCGCAGATATCTGCGGCCCACTGGCGAATGCAGATAAATATTAATTAGATTTTTCGAATTGCGGATTGAATGCAGATGTCGGGCTGCGGATGCAGGTCGGATGCGTATATCCGCGGGTCGATTCGGATCCACATTTTTGCCTGGGTGGCTCATAAACATGTGTGACTGTAGAGCTTAGAGTGAATTAGTGAGTTACACTATGAAGTGCATCATAGAACGCTTTGCGGAAGCAAATTACCCTCTTAGAAAAAGGTCCCAATCAAAGAGAAAATTGTTCTTCATGCCAAGAAAGACCCGATTTTCACCAAAGATTGCTTTGGAGCGTTCTATCTCGCCAGATATGCTGCCCTAAAAAGAGGTAAAGAGTGTGGGGGCATCCATTGTCCTGGGAAAGCGTGTTCTTGTTTGCCAGGGAAAGAGCTGAAAACATACTTCGGGCAAAGCAAACCCAAAGTGTACAAGCCACAAGAAAGTACAGTCGAGCACGGTAATATGACACCCACGTATTTTGAATTATTTTTTATATAAACCGTCCAAACATCCCCTTGAAAATCACATGCAATACTATAGGAGCGTTGTCTTTTTCTATCAAACTCCCATGGAGGGGACACTCGATATAGCGAACAAAGCCCGGCCGCCCATTGCTTTTCTTGCGATCCGATTGCGCCGGTGGCGTACACATTGCTTGCGTTGCAGGGCTGGCAGACCACCAAGCCAGCATACACACAGTAAGATATGCGGCACAAGAGCAGTTGTGGAAAAAGAGAAACAATGAACCATAAAAAAACAAAAGTGGAGGATGACAAAAGCAAGGGGAAGGGCACACGTGCGCGTGTAGGGAAAGCAGGGAGTGCCTGCTGTTGGAACGGTAGCCTGTGCCCTTTCCTCAAACACTGCTGATGATGCATGACTCCCTAGCCCCAAAACAAAATAAGCAAAAAAAAAAAAAAAGTTTTTGGCAAGTCAAGTGTGCTGACAACAACGGTTGTGCAATCACACTTCCAAACTTCCAATGCCTTATCTTTGTTTACCTTTTTTTTTGCCATTATTGCTTTGCCAATTTTTTGTTTTTTTGTGCCTCTTTTTGCTGCTTGGATTTAGTGAGCTTTCTTTTAATGCGATAGCATTAACTGGGTCTTATGGAGAGAGCCGCGCCAAACGGCACCTTAAATTCTTTCTTTAAGTGAAGCCAGCTCCCAGCTATGAAATCACGTGCAAAGCTAGCCAACCGTACCTAAATTCCTCGATCCCAAAAGAGCGGAGTAAATCTGATGGATTTCTGCTTCAATTCCTTTGACTGGCGCGTGCCGACGACGCTCCCATTGGCCGCTGCGCTCGTCAGTTTCAACGACCGCTCACCTCATGGCGCTGCTTGTCTGTCAGCGTGCCGTTAACACGGAGCGTCTAAGGTCAGTGCACCTGGGAGAGCGCGCGCGCTGTCCGGTGACGAAAAGTGTGCAGCAGACGAAATAAGGAAGGGATACGAGCGGCTTGCATTCTTTCGCATTCACAACTCATAAGAAGTGCTTAGGTGTACATCGAGCCTTTTCTCGTTGCATGCTTTTCTTATGATTTCTTTATGTGTCTCGATTTTCCGTTTTTCTTTCATATTTTAATTATTTTCATGTTTTGTCGCTTATGCTGTGTGGAGGTACAGACCAGGCGCACGTGTAAGTGCGGCAATGTTTGCGGTCTTTACCAACTACGCTCTACTACATTTAGCGGCTCTTGGATGCTCTATTTGGTAAGCTCCCGTTTGTCGCGACCTTTGGTATTTGCAGAGACGCCAGGAAATTTTAAATTTAGCTTAATTTAACATACTTTTGTATATCAAATTATTGATATCGCAAACTATTTTACGATTCCCTTTGAATTCAATATATCCGGGTTCGAAGAAGCCTTTGCAATGAGTGAAATGCGGCTTGTGTGTGCCTTATTTTTTTTTTGTAACAGTTGGCAAGTTGCTGTGTGTGGTGCGGAGCATTTAGTAATGGGTTCATGTTTAAAACTGAAACCAATAGGAGGTATTGTCATTATTGAATATTGTCATATTTTCCCGCTGGTCTACTCGCATACGTCTTACCACATATATATGAGTACTTTGATGCAGTGAGTGACCACCTTGAAAATGTATGTCTGCCCAAAATAAATGTTACAACGCAAAACAAAAAAAAAGTTATATTGCCTTTCTTTTGAGTTCATCTGGGCAAAGTGTTGCAGAATCCCAAGATGATTTCATAACTGTGGTCGTCTTTCCAGCGACGCAAACTGTCTCTGGAAGGATAATCGCTTATAAGACAGAATATGGCAAAACAGAACGCGATAGAATGAATATGGCATTTTGGGCCAGTTGGTACATGATCGTAGACAGGTGCCGAAAAACACAAGGACAAGAAGAGATGTAAACACTGGCACTAGTGTTTATGTCTCTTCTTGTCCTTGTGTTTTTCGGCGCCTGTCTACGAAAAGATAGAATGACTTTCACCGTACTCTGTCTCGAAGAGTTCTTTGTATAAAGATAAGCAAACCGTTTATAAAATACTGTCCATATACTTTTTTTTTTTATTCACGCTTCATTTTATGATGTAACATGAATGTACGGATTGCAGTTTGGATACGGTTCTGAATTTTCTTGATATGGTTCGGATGTGGATACAAACTATGTGGATGCGAATGCAAGCGGATACAATAATTTAAGAGCACTGCAGATGCGGTTCGGATGTGCATACAAAGTCTGCAGATGCGGATGATTAAACTGTCATCCGCACAAGGCTCTAACCATGGTGTAACTAACTTGGGCAGTGTTGCCTAGTTACTAGGTAGAAATAATAAACACTCGTAGATTAATGATTGCTATTACTGGAGCTCTAAAAATCGCAGAACTTGGTGTATATACCAAGTGCCCATGAGTATTCCATTCGAAGAATACTGTAAAACCCTTTATTTTCGCGGCCCTTATTTTTCGCGGATCGGTCAGCGAGGACATCATCGCGGTCACTAAATTTGGGGAATTCTACATGCCTGACCGAAATTTTCGCGTGCCCTTAAATTTTGTGAATTTTTGAATTCACGAAATTCAAGGGTTTGTGAACATTAAGGGTGTTACAGTATTCTACTCGTCTAATTTTCGTGTCCTTTTAAAGGAATACTGAACCGAAATTTCGAGCACACAAAACAAGGCTGGACGGATAGGCGGGACGCTGCAAAACCCAAAAGCATCAGTCATACAGCGATATCTCCAAAAGAAGTGCGCGATTGAACATGGCCAATGAGGCCGACGAGACAAGTCACATCACGATTCTCATTCCCTCTCCTCCTCGCTACGTTCCATCGAGCTGGTTAACCAAAGCAAGGAGAAAAGAAGCGAGGCCACTTCCCCTCAATCTCAACAGTTCCAGGAGGATCGTGTCATCACATTCCTCGCTTGATCGCTCCCTCCTTTTCTAAAAATACGGCAATCCGTTTGAGATATCGATGTACGAGCGATGTTTTGGAGTTTATAGCGTCCCAATCAACGCTCCTGCAGCCTTAATTTGCGAAATCCAGATTTCGGTTCAGTGTCCCTTTAAGCACCAAGGACCTTTCCAAGGTTCTCTCCTCTCCATTCTTGAAAAACATAAAAAAATTTAAACATATTGCTGAAGGTTTAGTAAGAATTTGTCAACTTGTGTGGACTTGCTGTAAAATGTCAATTTACAATGGGTGAAAACATTTGGTACTACATCAGTACTGCTATTAGAAAAAGTGCCTTAATAAAAAGTTTAAGCTTTCTCTAGCTTTTCGTTACTATAGTCTTACTTTTATAATCTTGTATCTATAGTCGGTGACGGGTCAAAAATGATGTGGGAGCTCCTCCCACCTCTTTCCACTTTCGTAAAGCAAATGCTGGAGAGGAGGCGACCTCCTCTCCACCGTTCGCTCTGCTGAAGTGGAAAGGGACGGGAGGAGCTTCCACTTTGTTCTTGACCTGTCACCGGCTATTTGTTTGTTTGTTTGAATGAGTTTATTTGAGACAAACTTGCAGAAAGTGTCAGGGGACAGGGCTAAAGGCACTTTGAAGTGCCTGACGAGGCCACGCCACCCTTCTTGGCAACAGCGGTAGCATAACAAGACAACAAGAGTGACATGCTTTCACTGCTATACAATAAAAAACAAACACAAAAGAAAACAAATAAACAACCAGTGGTGTGCGAACAGATGTGGGCTAGTTATCTATAATATTACATTTCGCTTCAACCGATAAGAAATTACTTTTTTTTGTGCTATTACATGCATTTATCATTGAAGAGGTTTAGGACATTTTTTGTTGTTTTATTCATCCGTAAATAAAAATTCACACTTTTCTTATAGTTAAGGGGTGACCTGGCACTATTTAGAAAGTCTAAAATAGATAAATAGAGAAAGTGTACTGTACAGTAGATATATATCTACTGTACAGTACCGAGGAGGTGCCCACCTCACTTTCACTGAAAACTGGGTTAATCTAGACATGGCCGCTTGTCCCGTCAAATCGGGCAAACTTGCATAATTCCCAAGTTTGGGAAAAATGTTAATAGTGGGCGCTTGAGTGAAGTGGGTGATTCTGCAGTAATTTACAATAGATGAAGACCCATCATCCTGTACTTCGAGACGTGTCTTCTGATGCCGGTGCCAGCACACATGCTTTTCGGTGGCATTCTCGTTCACTTGCATACAGTGCAATCCACTTATAATGTTGTCACATGTAACGATGTACTGGTTATGACGATCAGTTTCTAGAAGATTTTGCGTTTTTGCGTAGGGTATACAAGCGAGATACAACGATAATTGGTTGTAATGATTGCATTTTTGTGTTTTCTCTTTATCGTTATATGTGAACTGCACTGTATTTGCATATAGGTTCATTCACTTATATGGTATTGATATTTCCCCTTTAAAGTAGTATGTAGTAGTTAGCTATTCCAAGTCAGTTTTTTTTTTCATACAATCTTTGCCACATCGCTACATGAGCACCTCAAGTGTCTGTATAACTACTGGCATCACAAGCTTATCACAACTTTATTTCTAAACATGTGTTACACATTTCAATGATAAGAGGAAGTTTCTGAAAATTGTTTCGTGGTCCCTCTAACGCAGAACATCCTGGTGCAAACCAAGGAGGTGACGCTCGACAAAGCCACGGCGGAAAAGATCTTCCGAACCAGTTCCTACAATGCGGTCATTGGGAGCGGTGAGTTTTTGTCTTTATTTGGTTTCTCACGGTTCAGGTTTTAACCACCCTCAACTATATTTGTGTGCAGTGCATAAAGCCTGAAAATATGTCTGCCAGGTAACCTAAGGAATATAATAATTCTTAGCCAAGCTGATTAAATTTGAGTGGCATGTTTATATGTTTGTTTCTAGTTATATCAATACTATCGCTACTGTGACTTTTTTTTTTAACATCTTGTTGATGTATATCATTTTTCTGTGAACTTTTCTTGCTGCACTACACATCTGGGGGCTTGGGACCAGTCAAGCTGTTTTAACAGCTTGTTTTCCAAACCCCCACCAACACTGTGCCTCCTCGTTGGAAATAAAGCTATTAATAATAATAATAATAATAATAATAATAATAATAATCAATCAATCAATCAATCAATCAATGTTTTTATTCGTGCCCGGGAACAACCTTGCGGTCTTGGTACAGGTGCACTGTGTTAACATGTAAGGCAGAACAGGGTATAAAGCAATAGTACGGACAACACAAACAACGGACAAGCCCTAGAAAAATACACTTAAAAATTATAAAAAGTAAACACAAAGTCACAACACACGATAAGCTTAATGGTACTACCGCCAACACCAATTGCTAGAAAGAAAGAAAAAAAATGCATTAAAAGTGGGGAATTTCGGCGTGAACGCCGCAAGTTAGTGCATACAGTTCAAATTTAAGTGATGGCCTTTAACGTTTTTACAAACTGCAGCGTGTTATTGTTAAATATGTCGAGTGTTTCAGAAAAAGAAGAATTATAAGTATGCCCAAGTCTGGACACAGGATCGTGGAGGTTGAGTAGACGCCTGTTGCAGAAGGACGCATTTTGCCTTGTTGTTTTTAGAGGAATTTTTAAGAGTACTCTTGACGTCAATACCGTGCAATCAGTGACGGCGTGGACAAGTTTGTATAAAAATAAGATATCGGCAAGTTCTCTCCTACGAAGCAGGGTAGGTAGTGCCACGCTACGCTGAACAGGGACAGGGACATCAGTAGTGGTGGGCACAATGCGCGCTGAGCAACGATGTCTATAGATGGAAAGAAACTTGTTCTGAACCCGTTCTATTTTCGAGGAATTTGTGGCACAAATTCCATTCCATACAACAGAAGCGTATTCAAGCTGTGGTCGACACAATGCACTGTAGAGTATAAGAAATGTGCAGGGGTTAATAAACTCTTTAGTGATGCGGCACGCACTCCCGAGCGTGCGTAGAGCTGCGTTCACGATGTGATCCACATGACTGGAGAAGATTAAGGTGCTGTCAAACACTACGCCAAGATCTTTGATTCTGTTCATACGTTCCAAAAGGTCTGTCTGAATAACATATGGGAATACAATGTTATGTGTCTTACGAGTGTACGACACGACTTTCGTTTTAGAGCTATTTATCTTTAGGTCATTCTCCCGGCACCATTCTTCAAAAGCATCAACATCTCTCTGTAGCAAAACACAGTCTCGGTCTTCTCGTACCTCCATAAACATCTTAATATCATCTGCGTACTGAAGAAATGAAGAGTGACGAATCACAGTCGAAACATCATTAACAAAAACTGAAAACAGAAGAGGTCCGAGAACGGAGCCCTGAGGCACACCCGTTGTCGCCTCATAAGTAGCAGAAAAATTATTATTCGAGCTAACAAAGCACTTCCGGTCACGCAAATAACTTTCGAGCAATGAAAGCAATGAGTTGTGAATATCTAGCTTTGACAGTTTAGCCAGTAACATCTCATGATTAACAATGTCAAACGCTTTACTCAAGTCAAAGTAAATCACATCAAGCTGGCCTCTGTTAGCGACGGCGTGAGCAGCGGTTGACATAAAACAGGCGAGATTAGTTGTGGTCGAGCGACCCGCCATAAATCCATGTTGGTTAGGGATAAGATAACGCTTGAGATTGAATGACAATATTTTGTGTAGTGCCACTTCGAGGAGCTTCGAAAATGTGCAAAGAAGAGATATAGGTCTGTAGTTCGACACATTTGTTTTTGGACCGGACTTATGCACAGGTACAACAAGTGCCGTTTTCCACATGGCGGGAAAGACCTCAATAATAATAATAATAATTTTTTATTTGCCCATCAGAAATGCAGTGTTAGATGAATGGGCACATCAAAGCCAGCTAAAGGCTTGTGTGATGACGCCCTAAAAGAATAAAAAAGAACAATAGGATCGGCAAAAATTCAAAAGTAGGTAAAAAAAAAAAAAACACGACGAAGCAAAGGAAAACATTGTCAGGAGAGAAAGCTATACATACATGTCATCAGAACTATTAGACCAATGGAAATGAAAGTATCATCAGCGATAAGCAAAAATGCCGCTAATCTTAGCAAAAAAAAAAAGAAAGTAAGTAAAAACTAAACATTTTCAGCAGAACTATACTGAATGGAAATATGACGTTGGGAAAACATATCAAGGAAAAGAAAAGTAGAAGGAAAAGTCGTAACTGTCATCAGACAGTGACAAAAGAAAAAAAATCAGTGAGTGAATAAGCAAATTAATACACATTAAAAAAACAAGGAAAAAAACAGAAAGCAAAATGAAACACAGTTACAAACTGACACTACATGGCACGAGAAAAGCAAATAAATGTAAAAAAATGTCAGAAGGCATAGATATGTCATCAGAATCATTGAGGAAGAAGGGGCCAGAGGAAAAAATAATAGCCCGGCAAATTCACTATGCACACACTGGTACTAGGCTTGCACTAAGTAATATCCAAGTCAACACTCTTCAGTTCCTTCTTTAATGCTTTCAGTGAGGTGATGTCCAGGATTGAGTCCGGCAGAGCGTTGAATAAACTTGGAACATAATAATCGCGCGTGCATTTACCATAACGGGTACAACGCCGTGGCACCTTGAAACGAGGGGAGCATCGCAATGAGCGAGACGGAAGTGATGGTGTTTTGAAGTCCTTATTCCAAAAGTTGCGTAATATAACAGTTTGAATATACAGTGAACGGAGTTTTGGCAATTGGAGAGCTTTGAAAATATCCCCAGTTGTTGACAAAGGTGTATTATATGCAACGCTAGTGAGTATTCCTCTCAGTAGGGTATCGACTTTGGTTTGCAAGCGACCAGAACAATTTCCAAAAACGGTTACGCCGTACCGAATGACACTGTAAGCAAGTGCGTGAGCTATCAGCAGCCTTACGCCAACCGGTATAAAGATTCTAGTGTTGTAAAGCATGCAGGATACAGCTCGTATTTTGCTACATAAGTATGAAATATGTGTGTTCCACGACATATCAAAATCAAAATAAACACCCAGATATTTAACATGATTAACCGACTCAATTGGTATACATGTACATGGATCACATTTAGATCGGTGAAGAAGAAACTTTACATTAGTAGGGTGGCTTTTGAGAGGATTACGAAAATAAACTAGCTTTGTTTTAGACTTATTAATGTCCATCATGTTTTCAGCAAACCAGTCCATTATATGGGTAGCATTCTCTTCAAGTGTTTTGAAAGAGTCATGGAAATTAATATGACGCGACACAAGAAGGGTATCGTCGGCGTATTGGTGGAGCGTGCATCCACTGACGACACTAGCCATGTCATTAACAAAAATGTTGAAAAGTAGAGGCGATAACACTGAACCTTGAGGCACCCCCGCCTTGAGAGGAAGAAGAGAACTCTTAAAGCCACCGATTGACACGAGTTGAGAACGGTGAGAAAGGAAGTTTTCTAGTAAAGAATAAAAAGGTCCACGAAAACCGAGGCGATGTAATTTCCTTAGGAGCAGTTGGTGGTTGACAGTGTCAAAGGCCTTAGACACGTCAAGAAAAAGCGCGCATGCGAACATATTATTTTCAAATGTGGAATATAAGTTATCAGAAAAATCGTCAAGGGCTGGCTGCGTGCCTTTTCCAGCAATGAAACCGTACTGAGTGGGTGAAAAGATTTCATTTGTATCCAAAAATTTATACATCGACTGAAAGAGGTGTTTCTCGAGAATTTGGCCTAAAATTGGTAATAAAGAAATAGGGCGATAATTCTCGAATTTCGATCGGGCACCTCCTTTGAAGAGGGGTCTAACGATGGCAACCTTTAGGCCATCAGGTATGTTGGCAAAAGTAATAAAGCTATTAAGCATGACTAGAAGAACATCCTTAATTCGTGTGAAATTTCTCTGCAGATCATATGCGCGAATGCCATCAGCACCAGGGGACTTGCTTGCTTTGAAACCAAACAACATAGAATGGAGATCAATCTCATTTAAAGGGGGAAGAAAAGCTGACTTTAAGGACGCATCACTCAATGTGCACGAGTTATCAACTGGGTCTCTACACACGCCAGAAAATTTAGCAAAGAAGTTGTTGAAATCGTCGGCTAGTGAGAATGTGAGTGAACCAAAATTTCTTTCAAGGGCGTCATCAATGGAGCGCTCAGCACCAGTACCTCGAAACTGATTGATCAGCGACCATGTCTTAGCCGAGCTAAACCTTGATTCCTCAAATTTTGATATGAAATATCTTCGCTTTGCAGAGCGAATTACTGCGTTTACCTTATTTCTAACTTGTCGAAACTCATTACGCAAATCATTGTTATTAGGAGACCTCCGGCACCGTTTCCAAAGGAGGTCCTTTTCTTTAATTAGTTTAAGAATATAAGAGCTGAGCCATTGATGGTTAGGTTTACGTCTGCTTAGAATTACAGTTCTTTTTGCTGATTCGGTAAAGTTTTTAAAAGCCTCTACAAACCTTGGATACACGTTGGTAGTGTTAACTGAACCCAGAAAGCCTTTCCAATCATACGAGGCAACCAATTTGTCAAACAAAACAATATCAATAATCTGGACTTGTCGTGAAGCTCCACATTCAGGTTTGAAAGCTAAATTATCTGTTAGTCGACATGCCACGAAGTAGTGATCGGCTAACTTTTTGAGAATTACAGCAGATTCCACTTGAGCATTCGGTGTTCGTATGGAAATGTGGTCAATGCATGAAGAGACTAATTTGGTTCCTAAGATCTCTTCTCGTGTTGGGGCCGAAATAACACATTCCAAACCAGAGTTAGATAAGATGTTTAAGTAGTCACACACAATAGGGTTCGTTGTGTTTAATATGTCGATGTTAAAGTCGCCTACCAAACAAAGGTATTGTATAGAGGAGAAATTGCAAAGTGTTGATTCAAGCTCACCAAGAAACAGTCGAGCACTTTCCGCAGGAGGCCTATAGAAACAAAGAAGAGAAATTGAGAAATTCGAATTATCAAGTTTTAGGGGAAGGACCTCACTGTGAGAAAAAGTTAAATCGAGGTGAGAGACTTGCCATATTTGATGGACATAAGCCGCAATCCCCCCGCCACTGCGTTTCGATCGTGTGGAAAAAAAGGTATTGTAGTCTGAAAGGGTGTATTGACACAGCATGAACTCCGGAATATTGATTTCTGTAAAAATAAACGCATCGACATGAAACATTATGTTTCGAACTATTATTCGAAAATTATCCCAGTATTTGCGGAGGCTTCGTATGTTCACGTGCAAACATATAAAAGTGCTCTCCTTTCTTTGGTCGAGCGAAGTGTGAAAGTCCAAGAAGTTACTATACTGCGCAAATGTAGCTGCCAGGGTTTAAACCATTTTTTCAATATCCCCTACGGAGGCAATCCGTAGGACAGTTGTGCTGTCGCTTTTTTTTGCATAGATTTGCCCGTTTTTCGTCCAAATGTACTTGTACTGCTTCTCCTTTCCTTTCATCCTCGCCTTCCAGAAGAGCTCACGGTTAGACCGAAAAAGGTTTTCGTTGAAAAATATTTTAGGTGCCAGTCCGGCGTGGCTGAGTTCCCTCAGTCGCCCACGGCAACCCATCCATTGTTCCTTTAGGGAAGCCGACGCAAAGCTGACCAAAATTAATGTAGCAGTGCCAGGTTTGTCGGTTTTCTTAGGGGGTAGACGCCGAGCGGAGAGAACATCAGATGGTTGAAATTGGGAGAGGCCAATCTTCGAGGCAAGGTCACACAGAACCACACTCAAGTTTTCTTTTGGAGTGGAGGGCAGGCCCTGAATTTCCATATTAGACAAACGCTGTTGTTGGTCGAGCTCATTGATTTCTGTCTGAAGCAGGCGGATGGAATTAGCCTGCTCCTTCACCGTGTTCCGAAGTGTCCCGACTTCGGCCTCCATGTTCTTTGTCAGTTGTTTTTGAGCTGTGAGGTCTGTCACCACGGAGTCATACTTGTCGTTAAGGAATGTAACTGATTTCTCAACAGCGTCAACGGTAGTCCGCAGCCATTCCACTGTGGGTCTCAAGGCCAGGAGAGCGTCGACTTTTGCTGGCAGCGTAAGAAGAGTGTCAACACTTTCTTTCAAAGAAAGTAGCATATCCAGCTTTTGGTTGACAGAGGCTAGCTGCGCCGAGAAAGCGAGGGGGTCGTCTTGAGAGACAGCGTCCGCAGCCCCTGCGCCCGAGCGACTGTCACCACTGCGACATCTCTTACATCTCCACTTCTCTCGTTTTGAGGCACCCATCGTCGTGAAGGTAGCGTCGGCGATACCAGCACACTGGCCCAAATGAAGGACGCTATGACATTCCACACACTTCATATGTCTTCCATCCGTCGGCACGGACACATCACACACACCACAGGCGGGAGGCGGGGACATCTTGTAGTGTCGAGTTCTCAGGCAGCAGCAAAGAGGACGACGACAAAAGTGCCGGAATAATAGAAGTACGGGCTTACCGGAAGCAGCCTGGTAGAGGTGACACCACACTGCACATAAACACAGAAGGGTGTCTCCGGGGACGACTCAGAAGTGTTCGGTGGAAATGAGAAGGATCTTTCAGGCTCAGTCGCTCAGAGGCAGACAGAAGCGCACACTTGGCTGGGACTCAAACGGTGATTGACAGAGGCGATCTAGTAAAACAGCCACAGCTCAGCTATCTCTGCCAGTGGCGTCATAGATCCTGCGATTCCATTTACAGCGCAGATGGTTTGCACAGATTGAACAGGAACCATTGTCAGCACACCGCGAAGAATGACGTTCTAGTTGAGCTGGCGTACAGCGAGTGTAGCGAGAGCCTGGAACGGTGAAATCGCCGAGGCCTGACCTGGATCCGTGGCCAAAAAAACTGTACTGACCTGGTCTTGGGTGGGGATCGTTCTTGCGAAGTTCTCTGGTCCTTAACCTGAGCCTCCGGTCGGTTACCGATTGTAGACGGGCGCTAAATTATTTGATTTTCGTTAAAAATATGGAAAAATAAAATAATAATAATAATAATAATAATAATAATAATAATAATAATAATAATAATAAATTTATTGCAGGTGCTTAAACGTCTTCAGAGTATCATTTCGGGACCGTCAAAGTCCTAAAGACTTGTAGGACTGATCCCAACAAAATATCAACAAAAGCACGCATAACAATGAAAAAAAAAAACAAAAAAACCACACACACACACACACACAAAGAAAACCAAAAAACAGAGAGCAAAGAAGTTACAGAGATTCAGAGACGCGACAAGGTAAATATCGTTAAAGACGAATTGCACAGTACAAACTCATTACAAAAAGCCTTGAAGGTTGACGCTATTTTCCTATGGGCGAGCACATAGTCTTCAGTTTTCTTTTTAAGTTTCCACGAGAAGTAATGTCACTCAGCACAGGTGGGAGTTTGTTAAAGGTGTTTGGAACATAATAATTTCGAATGCATGTCCCAAAATGAGTACTAATTCGCGGCGTGGCATATGGTGCCACTTTCCGAAGGTCACGACAAACCACGTTGGGAACCTTAAAGGTATTATCCCAGTAATGTCGGAGTATAACGGTATGCAGAAATAGGGCTCGAAAGGATGGTAAAGAGAGATCATCAAAGATGTTGTCGGATGTTTGAATATTGGAGCCATATGCCACGCTACGCAAGATGCCCTTTAAGAGAGAATTTACTTTAGTTTCTAATAGGTTTGTGCATTGTCCGAACAAGGTAATTCCATATCGAAGCACACTATAAACGAGTGCGTGCACAATGAGTCTTCGGGTTGACATGGGGATAAATGTTCTTATATTGTAGAGGGTGCAGGATGCTGCTCGCAGCTTCTTCATGATGTAGAAAAGATGGGAGTTCCACGATAAATCAGAGTCAAAATAAATTCCTAAGTATTTTGTAGTGTTCACGTAATCTACTGGCACACAATCACAAGAAGCACAGTCTGAAGCGTGCAGAAGTATTGGCTTGTTTAAAATGACTCTTTTAAGTGGACTAGAAAAGCACATTAGTTGCGTTTTTTTCGTGTTGACGCTAATGACATTTCTCGAAAACCAATCCATGATCTTAATTGAATCAAACTGCAGTAATTCTACTGCCTTACTATAATGTAAATGACTTGAAACTAGAACGGTATCGTCTGCATATTGAAATATCTTACTGTATTTCACTACCTGGGAAAGGTCGTTGACATAAATATTAAAAAGAAGAGGCGAGAGCACAGACCCCTGAGGTACGCCAGATTTCAAAGATATTTTAGCACTGTATTGTCCAGATATCGAAACTAGTTGAGTTCGGTTTGACAGAAGGTTTCTAAGCAGGGAATAAAATGGACCCCTGAATCCTAAGCTAAGGAGTTTTTTCAAAAGAAATTTGTGTGACACAGAGTCGAAAGCTTTAGAAACATCTAAGAAAAGCGCACACGTAACAAGATTATTTTCGAAGGCAGTGTTCAACAGATCAGAGAAGTCCTCAAGAAGAGGTTGTGTGCCTTTTCCAATAACGAAACCATACTGCTGTGGGGAAAAAAGATTAAATTTATCCATTTATTATTATAAATTATTAATTTACGATAATAATAATAATAATAATAATAATAATAATAATAATAATAATAATAATAATAATAATAATAACAATCAATCAATCAATCAATCAATCAATCAATCAATGTTTTTATTCGTGCCCGGGAACAACCTTGCGGTCTTGGTACAGGTGCACTGTGTTAACATGTAAGGCAGAACAGGGTATAAAGCAATAGTACGGACAACACAAACAACGGACAAGCCCTAGAAAAATACACTTAAAAATTATAAAAAGTAAACACAAAGTCACAACACACGATATGCTTAATGGTACTACCGCCAACACCAATTGCTAGAAAGAAAGAAAAAAAAATGCATTCAAAGTGGGGAATTTCGGCGTGAACGCCGCAAGTTAGTGCATACAGTTCAAATTTAAGTGATGGCCTTTAACGTTTTTACAAACTGCAGCGTGTTATTGTTAAATATGTCGAGTGTTTCAGAAAAAGAAGAATTATAAGTATGCCCAAGTCTGGACACAGGATCGTGGAGGTTGAGTAGACGCCTGTTGCAGAAGGACGCATTTTGCCTTGTTGTTTTTAGAGGAATTTTTAAGAGTACTCTTGACGTCAATACCGTGCAATCAGTGACGGCGTGGACAAGTTTGTATAAAAATAAGATATCGGCAAGTTCTCTCCTACGAAGCAGGGTAGGTAGTGCCACGCTACGCTGAACAGGGACAGGGACATCAGTAGTGGTGGGCACAATGCGCGCTGAGCAACGATGTCTATAGATGGAAAGAAACTTGTTCTGAACCCGTTCTATTTTCGAGGAATTTGTGGCACAAATTCCATTCCATACAACAGAAGCGTATTCAAGCTGTGGTCGACACAATGCACTGTAGAGTATAAGAAATGTGCAGGGGTTAATAAACTCTTTAGTGATGCGGCACGCACTCCCGAGCGTGCGTAGAGCTGCGTTCACGATGTGATCCACATGACTGGAGAAGATTAAGGTGCTGTCAAACACTACGCCAAGATCTTTGATTCTGTTCATACGTTCCAAAAGGTCTGTCTGAATAACATATGGGAATACAATGTTATGTGTCTTACGAGTGTACGACACGACTTTCGTTTTAGAGCTATTTATCTTTAGGTCATTCCCCCGGCACCATTCTTCAAAAGCATCAACATCTCTCTGTAGCAAAACACAGTCTCGGTCTTCTCGTACCTCCATAAACATCTTAATATCATCTGCGTACTGAAGAAATGAAGAGTGACGAATCACAGTCGAAACATCATTAACAAAAACTGAAAACAGAAGAGGTCCGAGAACGGAGCCCTGAGGCACACCCGTTGTCGCCTCATAAGTAGCAGAAAAATTATTATTCGAGCTAACAAAGCACTTCCGGTCACGCAAATAACTTTCGAGCAATGAAAGCAATGAGTTGTGAATATCTAGCTTTGACAGTTTAGCCAGTAACATTTCATGATTAACAATGTCAAACGCTTTACTCAAGTCAAAGTAAATCACATCAAGCTGGCCTCTGTTAGCGACGGCGTGAGCAGCGGTTGACATAAAACAGGCGAGATTAGTTGTGGTCGAGCGACCCGCCATAAATCCATGTTGGTTAGGGATAAGATAACGCTTGAGATTGAATGACAATATTTTGTGTAGTGCCACTTCGAGGAGCTTCGAAAATGTGCAAAGAAGAGATATAGGTCTGTAGTTCGACACATTTGTTTTTGGACCGGACTTATGCACAGGTACAACAAGTGCCGTTTTCCACGTGGCGGGAAAGACCTCATTCTTTAGGCAGTTGTTAAAAATCTGTACTAGAACAGGAATAAATATGGCACTGTATGCCTTCAAGAGGACTGACGGAATACCATCATGGCCAGAAGACAATGATGGTTTCATTTTTTTTACACACTCATGCAGTAGCTCCTCGTCAAAGAGTGCAATACAGGATGCATTCCCAGAGACAGCTGGCGCGGCAGTAGTTGAAGGGATTGGATGATGCTTAAAAACAGACTGGAAGTGGCGTGCAAAAATTTCACAAACATCTGTCGTCGAGTTTCCCTGTGAGTCCAGCAGGGTGATCTCTCCTCTACCTTTTTTCTGGGACCGAGAGCGAACATACTTCCAGAATTCTTTGGGATTTTTAGTTAGCTGCAACTCGACGGAATCAGTGTACGCCTGACGATCACGTTTAAAAACTTCCTTGCAGAGAGACCTAAAGTGCCCAAATTCTGATTTTAATTCGGGGGTATCGTTCTTTTTAAACTTTCGATGAGCGCGCAATTTCTTATTCATTAAAGTACGTAATTCATGCGAGAACCAGAAGGGAAACTTTGAGCCTGATGTTTTACGAAGCGGGATGAATTGATCCATTCCTTCTCGGACGATTCGAGTGAAATCGCGAACCTGTTGATCAACGTCAGAACACAGGATAATTGAGGACCAGTCGTAATTGGAGAAATGATCGTACAAACTAACATAATAATAATAATAATAATAATAATAATAATAATAGTTTTATTCCGTGGTACAAATATGCCATTTCAGTTCCAGGACTGATCAAAGCCACAGAGGCTTGTAGGATCAAGTCCACCATTGTAAAATAAAAAGAAGAGGAAAATCATGCATTCACAGGGGCATACAAAATATAAGAAGTCACCCGAAATTGTCCTGTAGATGCGTCACAAAACACACGCACTCACACACAGACTTGTTTCACAAGAACTATCCGAAATAAAGTACAACACAATCGGCTCGCAAAGAGGAACGTGCGATTTGATTAGTCTGTGGATAATGCAATAGTTTTTTATAGCACCAACACACTGTGTACGCTATATTCATAGAAAAAAAAATGTACATGATACACACTGTGTATCATGTGTAATAATAATAATAATAATAATAATAATAATAATAATAATAATATTATTATTATTATTATTATTATTATTATTATTATTATTATTATTATTATCATTATTATTAGTACTCTTAAAAATTCCTCTAAAAACAACAAGGCAAAATGCGTCCTTCTGCAACAGGCGTCTACTCAACCTCCACGATCCTGTGTCCAGACTTGGGCATACTTATAATTCTTCTTTTTCTGAAACACTCGACATATTTAACAATAACACGCTGCAGTTTGTAAAAACGTTAAAGGCCATCACTTAAATTTGAACTGTATGCACTAACTTGCGGCGTTCACGCCGAAATTCCCCACTTTGAATGCATTTTTTTTTCTTTCTTTCTAGCAATTGGTGTTGGCGGTAGTACCAATAAGCTTATCGTGTGTTGTGACTTTGTGTTTACTTTTTATAATTTTTAAGTGTATTTTTCTAGGGCTTGTCCGTTGTTTGTGTTGTCCGTACTATTGCTTTATACCCTGTTCTGCCTTACATGTTAACACAGTGCACCTGTACCAAGACCGCAAGGTTCTTCCCGGGCACGAATAAAAACATTGATTGATTGATTGATTGATTGATTATTATTATTATTATTATTATTATTATTATTATTATTATTAAAGTCACAGTAGCCATTTAGAAAACTGCACTTAAAACCGACATCAGAACCAACATTAAAAATTTCCTGCACTTTCCAGTGGCATGACATTACTGGAAGGCACGACAGGCACCCTAGAAAACAGTGTCTTGCACATTTTCTTCGTGCTGCTGACCGAGCGCTGATGTTCCACAGCATCCATTTCACTTCATCAAACTTTTCGTAATCTCTAAAGGCCCGTTCACACACTTGCATTTGCTTAGGGCACCCTAGGACCGAGCTCTTGTGATGCTTTACGACAAAAGACGCGCTGGTGCGCTGGCGCCACATATGAGGTGACCTTGAAACTGCATTTGACTAGAACGAAGGTTTTGCAGTGCTTGCCAGATCAAATATACATACCATTTATGAGAAATGGTTGTTTATAACGTTGACAAAAGTTTTTCGAGCCAAGAATAAATGAACGATGCTCGTAAAAGATGGGGGGGGGGAAGGGGGGGGGTGTATGTTTATTCAACCTAGAACTTAGTCTGCCTCAATGGGCGACTGATCTCCCAGCTGTAGATGAGAAATTTATCCATTGCGGTACAACAGTTAGCCTGGGGCTTTATGGTGCACCACGCAGTAGTGATGCACGACCGCACGCCGGTACGATACTTATGAGGGAATATACGAAAGCCGAGTGTTTACCCGATAGATGGCGCGAGTGTGTCCCCTCGTCGTAATGAATTTTTAAGAGGTTTTAAAGGGATACTACAACGAAATTTTGGTGCTCGTTTTTTGTTCTATATGTGTTCAGAGGAGCAGTATCACATCAGACACACCACTATCTTGCTAAAAAAGTCACTAAAAGGAATTTTAAAACAAATTAGACGATTAGCAAAGAGCACCTGGTGGATGTCGCTAACGCCTCGTTTGTAATGCTCGTCTAGGAACCTTGACAGCTAGTGACGGAGATGTCTCGCCTCCGGCCTTGACGAAAGAAGAGGGGCAGGAGGAACTCCCCTCTTTCCGATAATCCCCTTTGTGTGTCCCAGAAGTCGCTATTGTCCCCCTACAAGATTACAGAAGATTAACCCGTCACTCAAAATTCGTACAAAAGCAGCCGCTTCCGTGGCTGAAACGACTGGGCCGTCCTCTCGACGTCAGCCTTGCCGTAGCTTTGCTCGTCCCGAGACGAACTACGTCACGATTGCATTGGATGTAACGTGCTCTTCGCTGGCTGTTCTCCGAGCGCTTGCCAGAGTGGGCCGTTTATAACGAAAAATACAGCCACCAGGCTCAAAATATAAACGTGCGATTGTCATTTACGGATGTTGTGGATCATATTCAACCAATTTTTGAACACGACGAGTATATTTCAAATTTCGTTGAAGTATCCCTTTAAGGCACACGGTCTTCAGCAGTTGCAAGTGTGTGAATGGGTTTCCAGAAACAAGTTTTACTGCTCAAACAGTGAACCCGTGCCTGCCACTAGCGTCACTTTTTCAGTGTTGCCAAAAAAAATTTTAATTTGTAAAAAAGAAAAAAAAAATGAGAGTCAAAATAAAGTAACTTTAATAACAAACAATTTGTACATAATTGGGTTACTGGATCAGCTGTATCTACTGATGTGCCAAAAAAACACAAATAACTTTTTCTTTTTTTTTTGTAAGGGGCATACATGTGAGAAATGGTTCTTTTTTATTTTTGCACAAAAAAAAACAGAATATTTACTTTGTTAGATGCAATTTAGGTAGAGGTCACAGCCCGCTCTAAGCCCCGCCCACAGATCAGTGACCCCGCCCTTTACTACTGGATTGGCTTGGCTACTGGATCGAGCAGCCTGACAAGCGTAGTCTCCCTTTCGTGACATCTGGTGTGTCTAGTCTGGCGTCTGACACCGCCCGCTAATCCGGCGAGATGAAGCGCGGTCTTGCATGGTCTGCTAATCCACCACCGTCTATCGTTGTCTGCAATATCAGTGAGACGCGGACATGAATGCCGCACGTCGGCATCCATTTTCGTTTTCTTCTGTGTGCTAGTCTGACCCAGGGCCGTACCCAGAAAAAAATTTCGGGGGGGGTTTTCGGGGACAATGGCGGCCATTTTGTCTTATTTTCGCCTATGAATCATGTGCATCGGTGGCATATAATGGAGAGTCATAGCAAACCGAAGAACCGGTCCCGGTTTGGTACCCGGTAGCCGACCGGTGCCACTGCGCGTGCGCAGAGGTGGAGATTAAAATCGGCTGGCTGCAAGTGCACCGACCAGGACCGTACCCAGAAAAAAATTTCGGGGGGGGTCAGAACCCCCTAACCCCCCCCCCCTGGTTACGGCCCTGGTCTGACCCACCTAAAAACCTCTGCAATGAAACTGTCGTTCTAGCGTTCTATCATGCAAGAGCCACGGTTCAATACAAGCGTCTGTCAGCGTCTGTCCATGTGCGGTAGGAGACGACCAAGAGGACAAAAAAAAAAATCAACAAATAAATATGCTGTCATTTCAGCTTTTCTATTCTAGTTCTTTTTGCATGACATCTGCGAACAAGATGTGTGAGCGTCATACCGCACAATTAAAACGCGACCTAAAAATACTCTCTTAGCAGGCCAAGTGCACTGCAAAACTTGAGCTACTTTCCTTATGAAGCGAAATGACGGGAACAAATCTGGACAAACTTGATGCGAGCCAAATGCCCAATTGCCTCTAGCCAAATGGCTCGCCAATTCTTACCTGTATAGGTATCTTCTCTGTATTGAAATCATGGTTGCAATCACGACGGTTGCACAATTCACAGAGCATGGAGGGTGCTTTTACAGGAAACAACGTCTTTATTCAGCACCAACTCACGAACACGAACAAATCAAGCCAGATCGAGCAACATAGTTGACGGAGGGTAGACGTAAGCCAGTTTCGCAACGAAAAAAAGTACCCGCACAGCGCTTCCGAAGGCGTGTACTTGCAACAGTGGTTTGCTGCAATTTACTAGGTCGGTTGAGATCTTCCTTTAGACATCTTGGTGAGTGCAGAACGACTCGCACTCATAAAAATGAAAGGGCTTCCGGAAACGTCGACAGCCATGTTTGTCATCGTTTGGAACCAAAGCGGAAAGGCCATCTCGGAACATTTTTGAAAATAGACTCTATCTAGATTATTTGTTTCTCAAACATAAAAATATTTTCTATAAAAAAAAGTATTATTACGGCATGGAGAAGCAATTTGACAACCAACAATCTATGCATCAATTATCTCTCCAACCAATGAAAGCCAAAAAATGGAGCATAGTTAACTGCATTTGTAGGGCAGACTACCTCCACCTACATTGTGTCTAACAGCGTAAATATCGAGCAAAAGATTTTTTTGTTTCTTTTCGTCGGAAAGTTTACAAAAAAAACGAGGACTTGAAGAGGAGTGGCACGCCCTGTCCTGTGGGCCACTCATCTTATTGTCCACGCTTCTTTTTTTTTGCGTAATTTACACTATGAATTAACTCGAAGTCTATGCAGAAGTGATGCAAGTTAGGCGAGTTGGTATGATAAAATTAAATCCGTTTACAACTCCCTGTAACGCCGGATTAGAGCGCAGCTCTTGAGGATTAGGAGGGGAAGGGCACTGAGGGGAAGGTATATCCTTCCTCCCTCCTCCTCACCTCCTCATTCTGTCTGCTACTCCTTCCTCCGAGCGGCGTCGCCGTCGCCTCACGAGGGTCACGTGACCTCACGGGGGTCATGTGACCCCTATGAGGTCACGTAACGATTACGATATCAGTGATGTCACTGATGACGTCATCATCGCTAGTGACGTCATCGGTGACAATGCGGATGCCGATGACGTCATCAGTGATGTCACTGATGACGTCATCAGGGACGATAACGATGCGGATGCCGACGACGTCATCAGTGACAATGGCGATGATGATGCGGATGGTGATGACGTCATCAGTGACGATGACGATGGCGCTGCGGATGCCGTCATCAGTGACGTGACATGACATGACGTCATCGGCATCGTCATCGTCACTGATGACGTCATCAGTGGCGTGACATGACGTCGTCAGTGACGTCATCGGCATTGTCATCAGTGACGTTACGCGTCCCATAATGCACCGCGCGGTTACGGCGACGGCGACTCCGCTCAAGCCGGAAACGGGCGCCTAAGAGCTGCGCTCTAAAAGTGTGTCCCAATCAGGCAAATCAGTGACAACAATCAAGAACGGCGGACTGCCCCTTTAACGGCACTCTCCAATGGCATTTTGCGAATCAACCGCATTGCCGTACCAAATCAGGGATTTTTATCTTTTCGTTTTAGGTCCAGTGATAGCTCTGGAGTACACGGGAGATGCCTGCCTTAGCTCGTGCCAGGAGGTGGCCAAGGCCATAGCCACAGAAACTGGCTCCACCGGATTGGTCTACGTCTCAAGCCAGGCCAACTCAGCTTTGCGCCAGATTGAAGCCGTTTTTGGAGCTGCCGCTTCAAGGGGTCTCCAATAGGCCAACCTTGGTTTTCACCACCGTAACTAGATCATTTCAGTTGTGGAACTCTCATGGAGGGGGATACCTCCCTCTCCCCCTCACGTCTGCCACCTGTCGTCTGGAGCACCATTTGTGGGCTGCGTTTCAAAACTGTGTAGTTCACAGAGTACGGTGAGTCACCATCTTTATGCTGTGCTTCAAACTCGGTGTATTCCATAAAAGTGTAGGAAAAAATGTCCCCCAAAAAATGTCCCCAGAAAAAAAGTCTCCAGACAAAATGCCCCCGGAAAAAAAGGCTCCAGGTGAAAAATAGGAAAAAATGTCCCTAAGATATTTTCTATCTCTGTGCTTCCCTGATACTGATGGCCTTCGAACGGTTTGGTCATATGTCCTTGGGAAAAAGGCACCGTGTGGCAAGCAGGAAAAAACTGCCCCAACAAATAAGGAAATATACGATTCCTCGAGGTACACATCGCGACACTGTTAACGCGAACACGACATTGGCGCATTTTCACATTTTACTTAGAAAGATTATTAGTAGGAACGAAATATTACCATCTGAATTATATTCCCAAATAAGCACTTTCAGTACCTATAATAGCTTTGATGACAATTAACCTTTCGTTCCTATAAAGAAAATGTAAAAAAAAAACAAAAAAACTAGCGATCGCTTGTTCGTGTTAAGGGTACTCCGGCGATTTTTTGAGCTACCTCAACTAACCATATTTTCTAACTCCCTGGTCTTTACCCTTTCCTGTATGCTATTTAGTATCGGGAAATTCGTAATAGTTATTGTGATATGGGCAAATGAAAATGATGCAAAAACCAACATTTTAATATACCCACACTTTTCAGTGCCGTGACGTCAGTGGCGGGCAGGCTTGCCAGTCGAGCAAGCACTCTGAAAACTAGAATATGCCAATCATTTGTTCCATGCTGGGGCGTGGGGACTGGAGCGAGCTTCCAAAGCATTCATTTGACACCATGAAACTGCTTGGATTCAATTGGGAACAAATTCTAGTCCAAAGAGTGAACCCCTGCCTCCCACCAACGTCACTTTTTCGTTGTTGCCAGTAGAGACTTTCAGTTTGAAAAACACGGTGAGGATTAAAATTGTAAATTCGATAACTTCGCAAAAAAAAAAAAAATTTTACCTAATGTTTGGGATTTTACTTTAACAATGTTTGTTGGCGAGCTTAGCGAAATTTCAAGAAAATCGGAGATCATGAAGAAATCGCCCCTTTAAGTGTCGCGCTTTTTACCTATTTGGAAATGTACACAAGCACCTTTCAAATTTCCCCAAACACAATAATTCAGTTTTGGCTAGAAGTGTTATAAATGTTTATTTCACAATGAAAAACAAACAAAAATAGTTGAGATGCAATGTTACAAAATCAGGAATGAAATGGCAGACTCTAGATTCATACAGAAAAAGTCAAAAGCAGGTCGAACGGCAGTGGAAGAAATGTTCCTTTGGGGACATTTTTTCTTACTTTCCACCTGGGGCCTTTTTTTCCGGGGACATATTTTCCGGGAGCTTTTTTTCCGGGACGTTTCTTCCAGAACCCATTCCATAGAGTACACTGTAGTTACCATAGCAGCTGTCCCCAGAACGGTGTCGCGTCGAACGACAGGAAGTGGATATTGGGGGGAGGGGGTAATGCTCATGAAAGCAGCGCCCATGGACATTTCCTGAACTGAGTTGACCTGTAGTGACATTGGTCTTCACTGAAAGTCGATTTGCCCTACAAGACTTGTTTGCAGTGTGGATATATATTGACTAACTAGTCAAGCACAATACTTGCGTTGGTATGGATGGCTTTTTTGATTACACCTAATTTATTTTGTCCTCGAGGAACCCAAAACCATTACAGCTGAAAATTACCTACATTAATTAATTCGGATAACTTGAGCAAAAATGATCTGTTGGGACAATAATGAAGTGCTGTATGAATCTTAACTTGTATGGCCTCCGATCATATTTTTGCATTTTTCTGTATTTTGGGTTTGTGATTTTCGGAGTTTACTTTTTGCGAAGTTCAGAGGGTCTTTTTCTGAGTTTATTTTTGATCGCAGGTCAGGTGTTCATTGGAATTTGCCTTTGTTGAACTCGGTATCCTCATGAGATTGGTGTTTACAAAAATGGTTCAATCGACTCTTTTTACCCGTGTTTTTTCCGTAGATTGATTTTTTTTTTTTTTTACATTATTTTGTGCATGCAGTTGATGAAGTTGAACAAGTAGTAGTGTCATGTAGTAGCAGACAAGTGCAAAGATACAATTTTGCTTACAGAAACCTGGCAGAAGCTTGTTCCAGTACTTTGGGCCTCATCAGTATTTGTTTTGCCGGTAAATCACATTGTTAAAGAAAGTTCAAGCGTTGTTTCAAAAGTTTCTCACTGAATACTGTTCCAGAGACGGAGCTAGCAGTTATTCAATATCACTCATTGAATCGCTGCAAGAGCTGTATTTGGGTCTAATATTATTCATACTGAAACTCTGCTAAAGTTGTCTCTAATGGCATTCCACTGAGCAACTGTTTACAAACAGATGTCACTTTTGTCAAACAATGCATTATCAAAAACAAGCTTTCGCGGACACCCATTTCGGTGTTACCCTCATTGTACACGAATTGCGATCAGAAACTAGAGTCAACCCGTAGAGTGATTACAGACCCACTAGCCTATAACGATTTTGTAATAATTGAAAAAGAAGTAGACAGCAGATGGGACATTCTCGGGATATTCCAGCAACGTCGTACAAACGTTGATAGGGTCGTGTGATGTCTGGACAAATAACCAGGCTTGCCTACCCAGCTCTGCATGCCTTGCAATGCATACTAATGCTCTTAAACAAAAACAACCACGTCATCTTATTTTTTAAGTATGTAAGAGCCATACAGTGAAAAGTGTTGGTCTGAAGTTTCTACAGTTCATACATTGTCCTGCAAGCTTTGGCCTTTTAGGAATTTATGGGCAACAAGCAGTGTTGTGTACACTTGGACATCTTGTACTTTCAAAGTTACTGAAAAAAGTAATGACACCACCAGGTGCTGCTAAACTCCATTTCACCGTAAGTCGGAGCGCAGTCAACAGTACGAGTCGATGGAGATAATCAAACAGTGTCGAAGGCGCGACATCACGGCGTTCAGCATTTTACCTGCGTATGCCATCAACTGATCTAGTGCCGTGAATTCACCGTGACATTGCGATTTTAGCTTGCGAGTCTGCGTCTATCTTCTAGTCTTCGACCGCACTCCGACTTATAACGAAATGGAAGTATAAGTCATGTATCCATAGCATGTTCTACCAGTAGATGCATGGCTGGTACCACGCGAAATGCATTTACATACTGTTCAATGGCTACACACAAAACAGGACCACCTTTACTTTTGTTAATTCTCGTATTGCGTAAGCAGTACAACAACAACCCGGCCGGCGCCTTGTATCATACACGTGCACACTTAGTGGTGAGCGGGCTTTTTGAATCCATTTACAAATCAGTGGTGCTTCAGCCTACAGATCGCTTTATAGCATACCTCCTTTTGCTGGTGCTTATGTCGAAACAATGCAAGTGCACGTGCGTGCGTTGTGATATTGTATGTAGCTGCGTGCCTCGTAAATAAAGCTGGATTGATTCGTCGACAGATGTGCTGTCGGTCTGCACGCTTTGTTGCTTGGACTCTGAAAAATTGCATAACTACGTACGCTAGGTTGCCAAAGCGTTGCATTTGCCGTACCAGAAGTGGAGGTTTTCCTCCACTTGCGGTCCGCTTCGTGAGTTTTTTTACCCCGGGGAAAGCTTGTGTCCGTCCTCGGACGAAGCCTCAAAGCACACTCACGACATGGCCCGGACATAGCCACTCGCACTCTGCTGGGTTGGATGGATGTTAATGGCTATACACCAACTCAGCTCTCCTACGTCACGCCGCGGCGGTGGCGCGTCGGACGCACTTCCGGTCTGGGGCGGTGGGCAGAAGTCGCCGTGCGAGACATGCATTCTTGTGTTCTTTTTGGAGAAACCAGACAAAAAACCTGCGTTCTCGTCAAAATTCTGTGACGGGGGCTGCGCCAAAAGAGTCTGGAAAGGTTTGAGATCAGTTTTCATGTGTTTCTGCCCGCTCCGTTCGTCCGAGTACTTGTATAGTAGCCGTGAAAAGGGTAAACCAGACACTGTCGAACTACGATTGCTTGTGCGGGCAACACTTTGTGGTCGCCAGATGTATTTGTTTTGTTCCAACATGAACGAGAGAAAACCGCCAAGTTGTCCGGGCCGCCCGCGGGTTCAGTGCGTCTTCAAATTCACACGGCCGCTTGATCGTTCGAATTTTCGTCTGCTCTTTCCAACTTGTCTTCTTTTTGTCGTCTGCTCGTTCAAACAAAAGCGGCCCGTAGACCAAACTTTGACCCGGTGATTACGATAAGAAATAAATGCAGGCCTCAAACGACTTAAAGGGGCCCTCCGGAGCGTTCTGCGATAATCTGTTTATGGCGGTAACTCAATCTACGGGCCCTAAGGATCCTAAAATTCATAAAATTACGGTCATGCGCGGCCGATTTCCCTATTAAAATTGCTATCAAAGTCCCAGGCACGCCCACCTTTCTGAGATGACCCCGGAAAATGGGAGGGGCATCTCTTTACGCGTCAGCCAATAGCAGGCGAACGATTCCGGCTTCACTGTGCGTCACCAACGCGGCCGACCGCCGACACGCGGAGGAATCTCTCGAACAAGCACAGACCGTCGTCAAGGAACCCAGACTTCGTGCTCGGCAGTCGTCGTTCATGGCACCGCACCGTCGCGCTGCTACTGCGATACGCAGTCGCATTCCACAGATGACAAGGAAACGTTTGACTCGTTGACGTAGAAAGATCGCCAAGCTGGCTTCGGAGTCGGGATCCACGAGAAGAAACATGTGTCCCGCCAACGCACGCCTGCACACGCCCCGGGAAGCAGATGACCCGACGCACCGACGCATTGCACCCTAGCAACAAGCTTGCGGGGAGAAAACATAGTTCGCTGGTTTTGGAGCGATAATTGCGAACTATGTTTCTCGCACCACAATCAGTTTACGTTTTTCTCAAACTCTAATTTACAAGAAGCTTAAAAAGTGTTGCAATAATAACGTTCGCTTTCATCACGAGATGCAGCATTTCCATTGGTCAAGTTTCAGCGATGGGCAGGGAATGGGGGTTTGTCTTCCAAGAGAAAATAGTCCCGATATATTTCTACTGCCATCGGCTTAATAAATGGTTTTATAATCTAAAACTTTGTATACATATTAACTTGCACCTACTACGCAATATAACAACATAAACAGACGAGCCGCTCAAGTAGTCCGACACTGTTAGGAGGACGTAAAATCAACAATTCCAACGCGAAAAAGAGCACGGGGACTCCCACCGACGCCGAAAACAATGCAATGCAATGGTTTGTTTATGGGCGACAACGGACTTCTTGCGCACCGTCCACCGCGCATGCGCGGCGCCGGTAGCGTCCGCTAGGGGCGCTCCGGTTTTTTTGTAAACATGAGTTGGTGTATAGCCTTTGTTACAAGCGGTAGATTGCACCACCTAGCCCATGTCTAAAAAGGCAAACATACGATTCCTCCCGCCCTTGTGCGCCAATTTTTTCCCCCTAACTATCACCAGGCAGCGTGGGATATCATCAGGAAGACCCTTGAGGGGTTGGGCAAAAAAACTAAAAAACATCACCCCCGCTCCCCCCGGCGAGGCAGTCGCCAATGGCGAGGGGTGTTGCCAAGGCCTCCGCTGTTGGCAGTCCGCAATCTCAAAAACAAGAAAGGGGAGGGGAAAGTCACACTCTGCGGTTTATGTTCTTGCCGTAAACGTACACACACGTCGGGACTTCCACGTTTTTTGAGAAGCATGTGCACTTTCTTTTGTGGTGCACGACACTCGCTGCGTCCCGTTTGGACAGCCTTTTAGAAGGTTGCTTTTACAGCGATAGCTGTTATGGGCCCTTCTCACCACTTGAAGTGACGTCCGTTATTGTCGTCGTTGATCTTGTAGTTAGCATTATAAAGCGTCCATCGCCAAACGCTGCCAAATCCTTGAAAAAGATTGTCCGCTGCCGGCGGGAATTGAATCTGGGTCTGCCATGTGCGTAGCGAAGGCATTGCACTGAGCTACACCACATACCACAGTGTTAACATATACCAGCGTTACCAGATTACCTCAGTTGTGGAACTCCCGCGGAAAGGGGTACCTCCCCTCAGTCACTTACGCCTGTCTCCCGTCGTTCGAAGTGCCATCTAGATTTTCGTTTACGAACTGTGTGCGCCATAGAGTACGGTGGAACGCCATCTACTCTATGGCGCACACTAAAAAAAATTAGCGATCGCTTGTTCGTGCTAAGTGGCAAACGACCACGACCTGGACAATGCCATCTAGATGCTTAAAGCAAGGGTGCAGGCAAGCTGGTTGAGTATAGACTTTGTAACCCTGGAGAGTGGGGATTACGTGTTGTTCTCCTTGTGCCCAATCTCCAGGGTTAAAATACCTAGACTCTGCACTTCGAAACTTACGTATTCCATAGAATACACTGCAGTTGCCGTAGCAGCCGTGTGGCGCGTCGAACGACGGGAGGTGAGTCATGGTGAGTGAGCGGGGGTACTGCTCGTGCATGCAGCGTCTATGAGCAGTTCTGTAACCGAGCTCATCTAACGTTGACATATGCCAGGGGTGGCCAGGCTGGCCCGACCTAAGAGCCGCAAACAAAACCACGAAACGTCCAAGAGCCGGGGGTGGGGGTGCAAACTTTTGTCCGGAGTAATAAACAAAACTCGAACTACTTTCAATCTATTCGAGTCAAAAGCAGTCCAACTGTACGTAAGGTAGCAGTAGCACAAGACTACCAAACCGCAACCTGTCTTTCGATTTAAAACGCGTTCCATTTCTCTTTTTTTTGGGGGGGGAGGGGAGGGGAGGGGAGGGAAGGGAGCCGCGGGCCGCAGTTTAACACGCAAAGAGCCACAGCTTGGCCACCCCTGACACAGTATACTTAAGGTTTTTGTAGTTCCAAATGCCCACTGCACGTGCTAAACCCGATTACAGTTTGTTGTTTTAGCACTGTCAATGCCAAGAGCTTGTGCCGGGAGACATACTTTCACACCCTCCGGATCAAAAGAAGAAACAAGTGTGTTTGGAACAAAACTATTTCGTTCAGAGAGAGAGAGAGAAGTGTAGAAAAGAAAGGAAGCCTGTCTATCTCATTGGGATTATCAGGGGACTGCTAAATTTTTTTAACTGCTCTTAGCTCTAGGCCAGTGCTTCTCAACAACTGATGTTTTGCAGACGCCTTGTGGATCGGCGGAGGTGATGGAGGGCCCTGTTTGTGCTGAGGAGAAGGGAAAGGTATAGGTTAATTACGATAATGATTTACTAAATAGATATAACTGAGGGTTCATGCGAAGTATACTTCTCTGGTTGACACGCACACGAGAAAACTTGTCTAAAATTGGAACGTTTCTTCTCAATCTGACTTTTTTTACAACTTTTACTGCTGGGCTTGCCTGATGAGGCAGGGCTTCGCGGACCCCCATTTGAGAACGGCTGCTCTGGGCAAATTGTTTTGCGAACGCAGTGGGATATGTGAGGTCTTTTGTAATGTCTTGGGGCATTTTTGTTTGTCGTGCTGTGCCTGGAAATGGGCTAATTCAAATGTATATTGTAAAGGATTTGCGAGTGATTAAAAGTAATGGGTAAGGGGCTCGTGCATGCGTGTAAATAGTTTCTTCGAGGCAAAATTCAGCATTTCTATGGGATTATCCGGTCCGAACCATGTATGCCGTTCCAGTGTGCAGGCCAGCACGTAATTTCCTATACCTATGCTCCGAATCGGCATAACTCTGAAAAAGGCAAATGCTACGCCCCCCTGAGCCGGTTCGTGTGACGGAGCAAAGCACGCAACGGCAATCCACTCTGACGGAGCGTCGTCGCATGGTTCGCTCCTTCGCCTTTAGCCACATTATGCCGAAACGGAGCACGGACGCCCGGATGACTTCCAAGCAGTTTCAAAATTCTGTTTTGGTAACTTTGATCACTATCATCACCTCGCTGTATGGTGTCTGTGCCAAACTAATGGTGGTATTCTCGAGGCAGACAAAGGGAGAAGTTGAAGACGCCACCAGGCCGAGGTTATACGAGGCCCGCAAGTTTGAGACGTCAGTACAGCTTGACGCACAAATTAGATAAAACAGCTGCGTAAGCGTTTATTTCGCGGCGTGATCCAATCAATCTGTTGGCATAAGTTTGGCTCTAAACTCCTTTTGATGGCAGAAATTTAATCGAGGGCTTACGGGTCGCTGCTTTGCAGTGGTCGGTTCTTATGAGGGTCGTTTGACAAGTTTCGTAAATTTCCAAAATAGGGAGCTACAATTCGTGCAACAATATTATGGCTGGCAACTAAGGCTTTTCAAACTAGATTGGGCCCAATTTCAGCCACATGTGACGCGTGGTGCACGCTCAAAAAATGTTTTAAGTGGGCCCTTCGTCAGCTACCACGAAAATGGAAATAAACGAGTTTTGCGCGGTGATCGAACTTCGTTATTTAAAAACGTGGACGGCTGCACAGATTGTTAAAGCAGAGTTGGACAAAGTTCACGGGGGTTCTGCACCGGCGCTGAAGACGGTCTATTTTTGGATCAACGAGTTTTAACATGGCCGAACATACACCGGAAATGAAGCGCGCTCCGGACGCCCAGCTGAGGTCACCACAAAGGAAATCGTTGAAAAAATTTGCAGCATCTTTTTGGAAGACAGTCGAGTGAAAGAGCGCGAGAGTTCTGAAACTGTACGCATCTCAACTGAATGTGTTCACAATATCCTGCACAGAATACTGGACATGAAAAACGTGTGCACGAAGGGTGCCAGAGCTGCTCACTGTCGACGGAAGATGCGCCCGAAAGGACATTTCAATGCAGTGTTTGGCGATGTTGAGTCGCAATCTGAAGGATTTTTGGCGTCAATTTGTGACTGTGGATAAAACTTGGATCAACCATTCCGCAACCGAGTCGAAGCAGCAGTCAAAGCAGTGGACGTCTGGGGAGAGTGCACCAAAGAAGGCGAAGACCGTCTTGTCAGCTGGAAAAGTGATGGCCACTGTTTTTAGGGATATCCAAGGAATTACCTTGTTCGACTATTTGGAGAAAGGTAAAACAATAACAGGGGCCTATTATGCGACATTATTAAATCGTGTTAAAAGAACTAAAAATAAAACACCTTAGATCAGCGCGCAAAAATGCTTTTTCACTGGGACAATGTGCCAGCCCGCAAATCGACCGTCGCAGTGGCATAACTGCACAAATTCGGCTTCAAACTGATTCCTCATCCCCCGTATTCTCCAGAACTAACATCGCACAACTTTTTCTCAAAAAAATATTTTTTGAATTTTTTTTTTTTTTTAATTATATTTTGCAGGTTTTGGACGCCCTATTTTCCCCGACAGAATGAATAAAGTTGAGACTCCCTGGACCAAGTGTGTAGCCCTCAGCAGAGACTATGTTGAGAAATAAAATCATTTATAAAAAACAGTAGTGTTTAGCTTGCTTTTTTTACCATACTTATCAAACGACCCTCGTAAGTTTGCACCATCGAAACTGAAACAAATTGAGAAAGAATTCAGGTGATCAAAGAACCACTTCTCATCTGCCGTCAAAGCGCAAAAGTGATGGTGCCCCACGAAATAGTTCTATGGTCGCCATTAGCTTATCGAAAGTGAAACTGCTCTTCAAGCCACCAGATGGCGCTGAATTTTGAAAAGGGCCTATTGGGTATGATTCGAAAGCTCTTAGACTGGTTCGCACAATTGCGTGGCATCCACTTGCGATCGTTTACGACAGAAGAATGCAACTGGTGCCACCTATCAGGTGTCCATGGAACACTTAATGTTTCCATACATCTCATTTTTTCTTCACGCACTATTTTAATTTTTTGCTTAGGAAACTTGACATTATAAGCGACCACTTCTCATAGATTCCAAATGCTGCAAAACCTATGCTTCGGTGAAATTCGGTTTCGGGGTCACCCCAGAGATGGAGCCAGCGTGCCAGTGCATTCTTTTGTTGTAAGAGCTCGCAAGAACTAGGTCGTAAGCAAACGCAAGTGTGCGAACGGGCCTCAACACTCAACTGCAGATGTATAGACCTGTCTTTAGTTGGGCTAAAATGAGCTTGCACTTGGGCATCCAACAAAACGCCGAGCAAAAATGCAACCCCGGAACCACCCAGACCCTGTCGAAGGACTTTGTCGAGGAAAAAAAAACACAAACAAACGCCATTACGACTTGCCAGTTGTTGAGAACTTCTTTTCTTTTTTTTTTATTTCTTCTTTCCATTTGTTCGGGCAGAATCGCATGCACAGTCCTCAACTCCACGGCCAAGAGAGTTTTGCTATACAGTATGTACAAAAGCGCATCCGCACCGATTTAGTATCTCACCAAGGCGCTCTTTTGCACTCGTTTCTGGAAGACTACGCCCTACTGAAATTAAAAGGAAAAATAAAAAAAAATGTCCGGGAGATCGAGGTGGCAAACGAAAGAAACGACGACGACGCAACTGGCTGGCAATCTTCGAGCCTACGGCGGTCGCGTGACTCTCGACAATACCGTGGGAGTATCTTCATGCGCAGCAGAAAAAGAAAAAAAAAACGAATGGCACACGATTTCGGCGACGTCGAGCCATGCGCAGAGGCGCCCTGTCCAACGTTCGCTCTCTAAACTTTTCTCCAGTGTACGGCGGTGGCGAACTTAGGAGCGCGACGTCGGAGACGTGTTCCTTGCTACTGCTCTCCAGCCGAGCCTCGATTCAAATCTACAGAAACGACATAGCCCTTGCCACATAAAAACTATCCTGCAGAATACTGTCTGCGACTTCGGTTCTACCCTCAATAAACTTGACTTCGAGCCACTCCTTGCGACCAAAGAGGTTTTCTAGAAAAGACCCAAGCAACACTCTTCGAGAGGAAAAAAAATAAAAAAACGTGGACAAGGTACGGTAGATTTACGACAATCAAAGCAGTTATAACGGGTAAATTCGGGAGACGTCTCCTTAGTTCGAAGAAGATGCGGTCGGAACTTGGCGTCCCGGCGAGGCACCGAATTTCAAGAGGGGTTGAAAGCGCTGGGCTAGGCTTGCATTTCCATGCCAGCAAACTCTGCGAGTTCCGGCCCCGTTTCGGCATCCGAAAAGAATAAAAAAAACGTAAGAGGACCCGTTAAAATAGGAACCGGCATCGCAGACGTAAGAGATTAGCGCCGCATACGCGGTCTCGCGACGCGGGTCGTCGGTCAGAAATAAATAAAGTTTGGAAGAATGTCTCGGAGCGGAAGATGACGAGAGGCGGCGGCGGGGAACGATCGGTCACTGGGCTTTTCCCGTCTGCAAAGAGTCTGATGGCAGCACGATGCGTTGGCGAGGGGAGGGGAGGAGGA
This sequence comes from Ixodes scapularis, assembly GCF_016920785.2. Taxonomy (NCBI): domain Eukaryota; kingdom Metazoa; phylum Arthropoda; class Arachnida; order Ixodida; family Ixodidae; genus Ixodes; species Ixodes scapularis. The sequence continues at coordinate 2,405,848 of NW_024609876.1, forward strand.
ATTTTTTCTCGCTGCCGGGAACCGTGCTGCAAGGAGGGAAGTCCGGACAACGCCTCCTGCGAAGAAGATGCAAAGCTTTGCGGTAAAACGAACAACCTGAGCTGACGAGGCACAAAGCTGAATTCGTACACCAGCTTCTCACCTCGCATATAAATAAAACTTTAAACAGAAATTAAAACAATTACAGCCAAGACTGTGACTTCATGAAACGACGTAAAATTGGCCTTCACTTCTTTTAGCATATCTTACCACATTTTCCAGGCTATAGTCCGCACTCAGTGCGGACTACAGCCCGGAAAAGCTAGCAGGGAGAAATGTTTACCGAAAAATGTTTATGCACCTGGTGCATAGTGCAAGTGTAAAAATCTCATTCATAAGCAGAAATGCCAGCTCTATCAGCGCATGAAGAAGCTTGAATCATAAAGAGCTCGTCATTACCATAAACCGTCGTTCGCAAAATCTTTGGTGTCTCCTCGTAATGAACGTTCTTGAAAAACCCATCATAGTATAGTGTGCACCTGCAGATAGTCCGCAACGCGTAACATTGCAACTTATAAATGCACATAGTCCGCAGACTATAGTCCGGTAAACACCAATAGTCCTTAGACAAAAGCTAGAAAATAAATTAATATAAAACTTCAGTAGGTTACAAGGCGCTAAATAAAAGTTTAGATCACAACTGTAAAGTTTACCTTTAAAAGTGACTATAAGTCACAATTACACTTTAGCTTAAAAATAGTTACATTCTAACAAACATGGTAGTTACAGTGACAACAAGTAGCACATAATGCTGAAGCTCAATCAGCTTAAGTTTGTGTTTTCTGCTCGGGGACAACTTTTCTGACCATAAAGTCAAAGGTGCGCGCACCCGTGCAGTCAAGAACCTCGAGCACCGATTAATGCTGTGCATGCGCAATCTCCACTACTTCTACAATGTCCGAAAAAGCTGCGACTGAGTGCAGTCAACCTAATTTTAAAAAGCTGCAACTGAACCAAGAATGTAGGTGCAATTTCATCACAACTTGAAGTAGTTAATCACCAAAATTTCAACTAGTATCATGTTTCCCGGTGTATAGGTCGCAGTTTTCTGTCAAAATTTCATTCGGTGCATCTTAGTATATGCATCATATTTTTCTACACGTACAAACATTAACTGCGGAAATTTGCTACGGGGGTTACATTTCACGTTCCATTTGTTCACGACAATACTGAAACTTGCTCTCGCTTGCGCGTACAGTATGCTGCTATCGTATCACACGTGCACAGGTTTTTCTACGTAGTTTTGCCGCACCGACCGTACAGCTCTATCGGTGGGACTTTCGTCCAAAAACAGCTATTTATAGGCGGTGAAACTTAGAGCGGAAAATATGGCAGCACCTTGCGTAGCTGCTTTACAGCCGTGACACGGGTGAACCCGTCTCCCCTTGGCGGGGGAAGGGTCAAGAAAGCTCACCTGCAGCACTGGGGGACGCTGGCGTTGAAGTAGGGAGAGGGCAGGGCTGCCCTAGTCATCGTCATCCTCGTCGTCGTCTTCTACCCTCTGGCTGCCTCTCTTGAGCGCGTTGCCCTCGTTGTAATGAAGTTTCCTTCGTAGCTCGAACTGCCTGTCTGCCGCATTACGGGAACAGCGTCGGAAAGAGACCGAAAGGCAACCATGAGTCAACCTGACTTCAATGCCACAATCCAATCCAATCCAACATGGATACATTGAGTTCCACACCTGTAATCTGTACGGTTTTGTTGGCAATACTACGGTGCCTGAAATGCGTTTATGACTGGTGTGTTCAGTGTCGTAGTGTCGATTTAGTGTCGACATAACCGTAGCGGAAACGCACGAGAAACATGCTTTGTGGGGCACTCATACCCCTGCCAGATGGGCACCTAAAAGGACCTTTATGCAAAAGGCCTTTAGGATTTTCAAATGACCCTTGCGTTCTGCGGTGCCAGACAGTGCAAGTAAATGTCATTTAGACAATGTTTACAGCGATTGAAGTCTCGTAGCTTGGTTCAAACGCAGAAATCGTGTTCACTCCAGAAAAATAATAATTTGGCGATATAAATAATTTTTTTTTGTTTTTTTTTTTTAAGCAAACAATATATTAAAAAAGAAAAAATGACGAGTTCAGTCGAGTGATTACAACAAAGTCCAATTCAAGTCCAAGTAAAGTGTTTTTTTGGCAATTAGCGGCAACCCTGAGCGTCCCGTGCTCACTCAGTTCTAGTTCTAACGTTGCTCTGAGCTCCTGTTCCTTTCCGTGTTTCTGCTACGCTTTTGCCCTGCCCTGTTCGGTTGGGCGCCGTTCTCGTGCTTGAGTTTCATCGCAAGCGTCGGAGCTCTGAGTCCAGCCGATCCTCCCAAAGTTGTATCAGCGCCCAGGTCGCCTCAACGCTCCAATGAAAGCGCGGCTACCCCTTCCTAATCGTGGACGCTCCTCCGTAGTTCGACATATTGCACCATGCGAGTGAGATACAGAAATATATATGTACAAAAATATTAAATATACAGGGTACAGTTAGCAATACATTATTAAAGGATGATAAATTATGAAGTAGAGAAATAAAAGCTAGATAACTATGGTTGTAAGGAAAATAGAGAGGAGGAAAACCGAAGTGCTGAAGCGGACGATGCGAGCAGGCCGCGCAGGCGACGACGAGGCCTACTAGGTAGCTGGTGCCGTGAGTACAGAAAAGTATTAGTCGAGCGAGGTTTGTACAAAATATACGTGAAACACGTTTCTTTTTTCAAAAATAAAAGTGCAACTGCATTGATTTTAGATATTGGTTCGATCTTTTATTTCAATTCGCTTCTCTAGTGTAGACCGCTGTCGAGAGTAGGCCTTTAGCAGCCGTAAAGGAGTTGAAGGAACTCGGGTTCACGAGAAGGACCTTTTTGCTAAATGCCATTTGAGTTGCTGTGTGGCACTGCCTAAATGACATTTACACTAAAGGTCCTTTGGCATAAAAGTCCTTTTAGGTGCCCGTCTGACAGGGGTATAACACCCCAAAGGTCGCATTTCTCGTGGTTGTCTAAAACGATGCAAGTCGTTTTAGACAAAATGCATAGAGACAGAAAAAATACCACAATGAAAAAAAAACTTTTGCATGTGCCTTTTTGTTTTTGTTGTTTTTCTCTCCCTCCTCTCACCTCCTCACTTCTCTTTATTTGTGACATCAAAAATTATGAAATTTAGAAGCTTTGTAAGCACCATTTTTATAACATTTAATAATGGCATTCGTACAGCATGTTTTTTTTAACGCAATTGCAAACACAATATGGCCCTTCTTTTCTAAATACCCTGGCTTTTTATCCTCCCTCAAAAAACATGGCGGCACTGGCAGCGGTCGGCACATGTAGCACTGAGGATGATTGGTAGGTCGGGGAATCGGATGAAGTTCCCTTTTTTAGGTGCCTGACGACCTCTCAGACTTCAAAAAGGAAATTGTCAAACAGTCAAAACAACTAAGTTTGGTGTTTCTGTATTGCAGTTTCGACTGTGACTCCGCCAGGGCAGCCTTTCACGCAGAACCGGTATGCTATGGCCCCTCATGTCGCTCATAAAAGTCCACTGCGCGTTCTCTTCAGCCTCACACCGTTTCAAATGAATTTTAGATCGCTGAAAGAGCCCTAAAAGAACTTCAAACTCGAAAGTGAAGCGTCGTCTGCTCACGCCGACTGACGCAGGCGAACACGACAATGCAGGACTCGACGGTTCAGAGGAGTGAGAGAAACACGAGTTGTTTTGTTTCGGAGGCATGACAGAACTGGAGTTGCAGAACGACTCAATCTTTAACGTCACAGCACTGGCGTGGATCATGCAAGAACTTCAAATTCCGCTTTGGGAAATTGTTTTTTTTTACTTCAGAAATACCAGGTTCCCAAGTTTTGAATTTTGAAAATGATGTCCAGGCATCATTTTCATCGTTTCGGATAAAAAAAAATTATTTTAACCAGTCGGTGCCCTTTTAAGGCGGCTGTGTTTGCTGCATCTTTATGTTATGTGTTCAACTTTCACCCGGTTATGTTGCACTAGACCCTTTCCAAAACCCAGTATTACTGTGCCACCAACGAACTTAGACTCGTTCGAAAGAAAATCTGATAGCTTCTGGAACATTTTATTTAAAGCATGACATGCTTTTCAACGCTACCCCCCATCCCAAATTTTGTCCATCCATCCGTCCGTCCATGCATGTGGAAATTGATATTACGAGAACTATACACGAATTCAGTTTCTCAGCTAACTTTAGCGGGAAAATTGATGTCACGTGACCTGGCGTCAAGGGACATACAGACCAGTGTTGAGGAATGGGCACCCCCATTCCATTCCAAATCCATTCCGGGGAATTAGAGTTTTCGATAGTTCAATTCCTTTCAATTCCTAGGAATGGAGACACTGGGCCCATTCCCATTCCTGGAATGGATGAATTGTTCCATTCCATTCCTTTAATTCCTAAACGTAAAAATTGGCATTTAAAAGCTTCATTGTGGTGCCAGCATAAGCAGCATAAAGCTGACTTTATCAAATGCAGAGACAATTGCAAAAAAAAGAAAAAAAAAGCTAAATTTCTCCAAAAAGCACTGATTTTACTAAGCGGACCGCTGGTGGTACAAAAGTGATTATTTACAATGTACTGCAAAGATAGAGAAAGCCCCTTGATATGTCCATGCTTGTTTAAGACATTGGTCTCGCGACCACGTGACTCGCAACAAACAGCAAAACTTAAATCCACTCATTTTCTTTTTTTTTTACTTTTTTGCATTTGACTTTTAGGACATACGCGGCCAGCGTGTTTGTTTGATAAGACCATAAAAATATCCAGTTTGTGCGTGGCGCAGGAATAAGCTATATTACTGTATTCTTCAAATACAGCAACACGGCTAGTACATTGCTGGGAGCAACTCCATGCACAGCGGCAAGAACACATCCTCTGACAAAATGCAACCTGTGCGGCGCGGCACGAGGGACCGTATAGACCATTTGACAAAACCTGTTTTAAAACGCACAAGTTCACGCTTGCTTTACGAATCTCGATATTTCTTATCATATACAATGCAATTTTTGGCTGGCGCCTGCCCTTTTCCGTTTTTCGCATACTCATTCTCATGTTTCCTCTTCAGGTGGCGAATAAAGTTTGATGATATACGCCGACTGCACCGTGTATAGTTTCGTATCGTTGCACAACTTTCAGCGTGCAGCTTGTTTATTTTCTTCGCGACTAATGTCGAAAACTGTCCTCCACGATGCCATGACTCGATCTGTATTTATCTTGTCTTCTCGTCCGAATTGTGATGTTCCTCTTCGCGCTGATAGAGTGGCGGGTTCAGGCAGCAGACGGTATCAACCGATTCATTCTTCTACCTCGGTGTCGGTTGTTCGCGTTGTGGCGACGGGTCAGGCAGTCAGCCTTGACAAAGCTCTTCACATCAAGATACAATTAACGGGGTAATACCGCACCGTTCGAATTGACATTCCCCGTGTTTCCTCAACAAAACCGTCCAACTGACTTCTCACCGCCTCAAACAGGGTCCAGGACAAGGACCACGAATGCAGACCGGGCAGCCGAGACGCGCGGAAGCCAAAACCTCAGTGGCAGCTAGCACCCAGCTCTTCTTCTCAGTTGCCCTCACAGCAACGGTCTGGCGCGGGACAGTCTTTCTCCAGATCGTGTCAATTCGGTCACACCAAGAGCGGTGACGATAGTCTACTTCACCTTACGATGGACCTCAACAGACAGCACGAGAGCCATCGAAACCAATTCAATGCCTTCCGAGTGTTTCGTGACCCTGCAGTCCCGCTCACGGTGCTCGATTGCCTAGGGTGACTCGTAGCATCCGCAACGGTTCATCGCAAGGTGAAACGAAGTATGCAGAGACTAAAGTCAAAGGAAATGAACGGGAATCCGCTAGCTTGCTTGTAATCCCAACCCACTAAAACATATAACACAAAAAACAAGCATCGGAAAAAGACCAAGTAAAAGGCGGACTTACACTACAAATGCAGTATAAAAAAACAAGCCTCGGAGCAAAGCGCAAGAGGAGAAGAGGGAAGTGAATCTCGCTTTGTTTTAATACTGAAGCAAACCCACATTTCGCACTTCAAAGGAGTTCGCGAGAATGAACGTGGAAGGCAGCAGGGTCGGCAGGGCTGGCTGCCTGCTAAACAACGCTCCTCGAACTATAAGAAAACAATACCTGATCATCTTTCGGCGGCGCCCAAGTCAACGAGTTACAGAGCTCTGCGAGTTATGAGTCGCTTCCGCTCCCAGATCTCAGTCTGTGCGCGCGTGCATTCTACAAACTGTCGCAACAACAAAAAAAGAATGACAAGAAGGACGATGAGGAGTTGTGCATGGCGGTTTCTTTCTTTGCCGCTCCCTTTTCTTTTGCTTGGTTTCTTGTTTCGCTCTCGTGTAACACCATCAAAGCCCGACGCCTGCGCGTCCGTGAAAGGCGCCACGTTACCCCCCTTTCTCTTTTTGCTTTGACGCTTGTTTTATGTATTGCATTTTTTTTTTTGTGTGTGTGTATAAGTCTGTTAAGGCTCCACGCTGGCTAGCAGTTTCCCACTAATTTTATTTCTGAGCAACTGACACGCTAACTAACACAATTTAGCTAACCGTTAAAAAAAAAAAAAAAAAAAAAAAAAGACGTGTTTATTTCATTCCCATTCTATTCCGGGCAAAAGGCACCTAATTCCATTCCCATTCCATTCCCCTCAACGTTGCCGCCATTCCATTCCCATTCCATTACGGGGTCGTGAAAATTCGAAATGATTCCGGAATCATTCCAACTCCGGAGTGGTAACTCCGCAACACTGATACAGACCAATTCAGTTCCCACCTAGATTTGGCAAAAAAGTGACGTCGCCTGACGTCATGTGATCATACACCTTGGGGAAATTGACGGCATGCGACCTATACGTCAACTCAGTTTCCGTGCTAAATTTAGCGGGAAAATTCACATCTTGTAGCCAAATCATCAATTCGGTGTGCCCGCCAAATTTAGCGGGAAATTAACGTCATGTGATCATACACCAATTCACTTTCCTTGCTAAATTTAGCGGGAAAATATACATCACGTGACACATCAATTTTCTTACCAAAACCCTATAATGCATTTCATGCATTATATAAGTGTGAAGGTATAGGTCGCTGCCAATTTTTATTATCATTGAATAACAACCTACGAAATTTTGTTCCCCTCTTGTATATGGTAACCCGCCAAAAAATTTGCAGAGATGTTTTTGTTACAAACAAACTTTTTTTATGTTTGTATCTGGGCAAAAACACCCGTTTTTTGCCCAGATACTGCACCGGTGGTCCGGACCACGTGGCAAAGTTTCAGAACAAACCGTTATCTCATTCAAAAGTTAAAAGCGACTTTTTGAAATTTCCAATAAAAAAATGGCAGCCTACAAAGCCCCCAAATACATGGAGCCAAACGGCGCCAGTTACCAAGAAGAGACCCATTTTCCGAATAAAATTTTCAGAAAATCACTTATAACTTTTTAATAAGATGACGACTAGTTCTGAAACTTTGGCATCTCGTTCGGACACCTAGCGCTGCATTTTGGGCGAAGAAAAAGCACTCGGCGATCTGTCGCCAATTTTGGCGGTGAAAACAATCCTGCAAATTTTTTGGAGGTGACACGTTGTAGTTCTTTGTCTGTGTGTGTGTGTGTTTGTGTGTGTGCACACAAGTGCGTTCGCACGTGTGTGTGTGCGCGCATATAGGTTATATGCACAATTCATGTCAGTGAGCATTGTTATGACGTCAGAGCCACCAGATTAGTGTTTTTGCCATCTTCCGTCTGTGGATAGCGCACATCTGCATTCAACTTTGTTTTCATAATATTTTGTCAATGCATTTTTGTATTCAGTGGGTCGTCGTTTAGTACCGGTGCAACGAAGAAAAGTAAGATGGCCGCAAGATTACGAGAAATGAATTGTCGGCAACGAGATCACGAGACTAGTCGCTGAAGCAATGAAATGGGCCATTTACCATAAAATACCGTGCATCCGCCCATTCCGCATTAAGCGCCCATTACCAAATTTGCGAGATCTGGGAAAATACGCACGGTACATTTATATGTAAAATTGATGACCGAACAAGTGCTCATTCCCCATTGTTTTGCGATTATCTCCAAAGTTTGAGTGGGCCCGGTATTTTACGGTAGGTAAGGGAACGGTCCTTGTCAAAGTCACCATTGTCATGTTACGTCATACGTCACGTTTCCTATAATGACGTCACAAGGGTAACATTGTGATGTTACCCTGGTGACTTCCGTGAGAGTAAGCCTCGTAACCCTTGTAAGGGTAAACCTCATTAGGATAACCCTCGTGAGGATAACCCTCGTGAGGGTAACCCTCATAACCTTCACGAGGGTAACCCTTGTGACATCATTATGGGAAAGGTCCCATAATGTAAAGCATGCTTACGCCGACGGCGACAAGGTCGCTCAAGCCAGAAACAAGCGCTTAAGAGCCGTGCTCTAAAATAAACTATGCATCCCCGAATGCTCATTCTCCACCCAAATGTAGCACTAGAGGTCCCAATCACATGCCAAAGTTTCAGCATTAACCGTTGTCTCACTCAAAAGTTATAAGTGATTCTCTGAAATCATTGATGGAAGAATGAGGCCCATTTTTGCCCATTTTCGGTAACTGGTGCCACAGAGCACTGTTGGCTGCAATTTTCCCATTGACAATTTAAGAAAATCACCTATAGTTTTGGAACAACATAACGGCTAGTGCTGAATCTTTGGCATGTGGTTTGGACCTCTACCGCTACATGTGGGTGGAGAATGAGCAATGGCAATGCATACCTTATTTAAAAAAAAAGAAAAAAAACTTTTTTGGACGCTTAATACGCAGTGTGAGAAATGGTCGTTTATAACATTGTCAAAAGTTTTCGAGCCGATGGAGAAAAAATTTTGCACAAAAATAGTAGGAAATATACGGAACTCGCCAGTGTTCCACAACCACCCGACAGATGGTGCCAGCATGTTCTTTTGTCGTGAGAGATCCCGAGAGGTTTTAACAAACTCGGTTGTAAGCAGCTGCAAGTGTGTCGACCAGACTTACTAATTTATTTATTTAGTTATTGATACTGCAACCCCTGAAAGGGATTTTAGCAGGTGGGTATACACTTGATTGACAAGACATGCAGGCATACAAAATAGCAAACAAGTCGCAGAAACAAAAGAACAAATATTTTTCAGAGGGACCAAACTAGGGATGCCGCGAACTTTTTTCGAATCGAAGTTTCGATGATCGAATCAAGCGGTTCGAAAGGTTCGAAAGATTTCGATTTTTCGAATTGTCTATATCGTAAAATTCGACGGAGGTCGAATTTTCGAACTTGTTAAGCTAAGAAGTTCGACGCTTTTCGAACCGTCGAACTTATTACGCTAAAAAATTCGATCTTTTTCGAACTTTCGAATTTATTGCGCTGCAAGGTTCGATGCTTGTCGAACTTTCGAACTTGACTGACCAAAAAATTCGATAAATTTCGAACTTTCGAACTTATTTATCAAGAAAATTCGAAAAGTTTCGAACTTTCGAATTCTGAAAAGTCAGAGGTTCGACGAACTTCGAACTTTTAGGGTAAAAGTTCGACGTTCGTCGAACTTCGAAAGACCGGCGGCCGGTTTCATTTGATTTCAAGGAGTGGGGTACATTCGTAATTTTTTTTTCTCGAACTTTTACACGCGGTGCTGCGTTCCTTACGAAAGACAATGTCATTTATTTCAATGTTCTGGCATGCTTAGGTTTAAAGAAATAAATCCCCGAAGGGGCGAGGACGGACGACGGGTTTTTGACGATTATCGTTTGTGCCAGATTTGAAGCACGCTGCAGCCGGAGCTATTTATGGTAGATATGTTATACTTTTTTAAGAATGATCTATGTATAGCCTAGGTAAGTGCCGTCTTAAGATGTGATTATTGTTATTCAACGTGAGTTTCGAAGAAATGTCCAAACATGTATCTGCATGCAATTATGACCTAAACTTGATATTTATTTTCGTCTAAGTTGTTTGAGGTATCGCATTTAAATTAGCACCACAGACAGTACATATCATTGCCATCTGCAGAATACAAAATAATATATTTATTGTTTTTTCACGTTAAGGAATAAATTAACTCATTGCAGAAGATTTCTAGTAGTGTTCAAGTTCAGCACGTCATTAAAAGAAAACTTTTTTTTTTTTTTTCGCTTCACGTTCCTGGGACGTGTTTCTTTTAGCCTGTACACATTTTGGTAAAAGAAACTTGTTTCGAAGTTCTGAACCTCTGAATATGCACGAATAGAACACTTCCGACGAATTCTTGATAGTTTTTTTTTTTTCTCCTGCTTTTTATTCCCGCATTTATTCTTTTTTTTTTCTTTTGTTACTATCGGCACAGGTGTTTAGGTCGAAAAGACAGCTTTGAACTTCCGAACCACTAAGCATGTGACGAGCAGTGCCTTCTGACAACGAGTTTCTAACAGTGACCATCTACGCAACCTTTTATGCAGTGAAGAGCGACAGTAGCTATACATATGCATAAATAATTTCAGATTAAAATAAGATCGACCACGCCCTCTTTCCTCGTATTGTTTTCTTTAACAGTCCGAAATACCTGCAAAGTAGAGAAGAAGGCTGAAGCCCCCCTCCCCCCCCCCCCCCCCCCCCCGCTATCCTCTTTCCCCCCGTTTTTCCTCTTCCGACGCCACTTGTATGGTAGAACGCTCCTCGACCTCGAGTTGTGTCGGCTTTTGTGCTTTTTGCGAGGCGATTCCTCCGTCCCAGAAAATAAACCTCCAGGACAATTACAAACTTCACCGCATCGGATTACTACCAGCGTGCAAGGGGTGGCGAGGTAGTTTGCCAGGTCGCTTCAAGGTTTTTCTGAGCCTCAACCTCCTGCTCGCCCCTGGCCGTTTCGAACTGGATGAGTCTCGTAAAACAGTGTGTTCGTGCAATCACTACTGCTTGATGCAGGTTAAAGACCCCCCCCCCCCCCCCCGGGGGGCTGGCGGTCACAATTCTGCACTGGCAAATATTCTAGCACGTCCGGGACACTCGTCGTCTCATTTAATTGCCTTACCAACTTCGCAGAATCTAGATATCACACCCTAACTTTTCTAAACTTGATTTTGTGAAAACAAGTGAGCCGTGAAAACGTTATTTGAAACTGAAACTGTAGAAAAACTTGAAAATCGGACTTCAAACTTTGAAAACTTGGATTAAAAAAAAATTCAAAATCTTCGAAGTTTTTTTTTTTTTTGAATGTAGCGTTAAAAGAGAATCGAAACTTTCGAACTTTTCGAACTTTAAGCCAAAAGAAATTCGAAATCTTGGAATTGTTCGAACTTCATGTCTTTAAAAATTCGAAGCGTTCGAAGTTTTCGAATCTTTTTTACAAAGAATTTCGAAATCTTCGAATTTATCGAACCTGAAGTAAAAAAATATTCGAAATATTCGAATTCGAAATTTTAGAAACCGTGAAAGCTTCGAAATTTTCGAATTCGAAGCTCCTCTGTGGACAAAAGTTGCGAATTTTTCGAAATCGAACCTCGGTCGGTACGAAAATATCGAAATTTTTCGAAATCGAACCTTAGTTCGCTTCGCAAAAATCGAAACCTTTCGAAATCGAACCTAGGGTGGTTCGCGACATCCCTAGACCAAACTAATTTAGAAGGGATTCCAATAAAGACAATGATGGCTGCATAACGACACTTTCAGAAAGGCTATTCCAATCAGTTACCATTTGTGGAAAAAAAGAGTACTTGAAGCAATTATTATGTTTCAAGAATTATAAAACAAATTGAATTAAATTCAATTTGGAGCAAGCGAGGGTGGTGTCCCCAGTAGCTCACTGGCCTCTATAAACAGCAACGGTCAGGGCGGAGACAATGTGCCAAAGAGCGTGCTGCCCACTCACTCCTCTCCTCCATGTCCTTGTCCGTATCCTGACTCGGGTCCGGGGTCTTGAGGGCCTTGGCAGGCACTGTGCTGCCCATCTGGATCCTGAAAAGCAGGGACGACATCACACAGGAATGTTGCAAAATTGTGCCGCGAAAGCTAAACGAAGGATTGATCCAAGAGCCTGAAATTCTCTTCTCAAGCCGAAGCAAGATGCAATGCAAGAGAGCCGCCTAAAAATGAAAATTAGGAAGAGCGTTGCACAAGTAGCTTACAACAATGCACTGATCTCCCTTCCAGTTGGGATAAAAACGACCCCATCAAAATTCTCGTGCACGGGCTTTGATTGTTCTAGGTGGTGTTGACTAGGGCAGCTGATGTGGGCACAAGTGGACGAGGAACCAATCAAGTATTTTTCCTCAGTATTTTTGGCGGTCGCTGACAGCAAGTTTGCCGTTTGCACGATAAGGGCATTGCAGTTGGACTTAGCCATGGACAGAGGGAAGGGCAGGAACAAACACGAAAACGGAAAAGATGCGGACTCGCCTCTCGGCCAGCAGAGCGGGGTCAACGGCCGGCCGGTCGTCCGCTATGTCATAGCTGTAGGGCGTCTTGGCCTCGTCTATCTTCATATGGCCGTAGTCCTTGCCCGGAGGATGCAGCGTTTGGAGGACGTTCATCTCGTCAAACTTCAGGCTTTGGTGGCTCCTGGAACGAGCACCGCGACGTGGCGCACGGTTAAAGGTAGGGCGGAGCGCAGCATCCACCTCGGTCGACAAAACACTGTCCGCTTTGACACACTCGTTGCATGGAGACAAGATGGCTGACCAATTGAAGGGGAAAAGCACTTTTATGACCACATGCCATTGGTGAGCCTCATCCTCTTAATTGTGGAGCCTAACCCCAACAATTTGTCCTCCACTAAAAAACGCCTCGGCGATTGCTCAGATAACTAATGTGGAGGACACCGAGTGTTATCTATTCTTATCGCGAGCATTCCGTTAAGCGTAAATTCGGCTTGCTGCATCAAGTGTGGAGTGCAGCTATTATTAACCCTGTTTGCCTAGTCTCTTAGGCTAGACTGAGCACTTTAGTCATCAGCAACAAAACAGTGAGTCACCTTGAAACCACACTTCACCTGAATGCCATTCATTATATGTCAAGGTCAACACAACCAGCACGCACTAGAACAATGACAATGACTGTGCTTCATTTCTCAAGTGTCGCACTATTACCACGACATGCTTTATAAGGTGCCTAAATTTCATGACACGTATAGACGCCATTAGCTTCTTGACAACAATGCAGCATGTTCACAAACTTGTCACTTAGTGTCCAGTTAGAACATGGCTTTATTGATGATAGGAGGGCTATCTTATGATTTAAAGGTCTGTTGTTTCCCAAACAGCTCTAGTGGCATATGAGGGCCACATTTGTCCCACTAAACTGAAAAACAGTGAGAACAGTCAGGACTTTTGCATGCTCTCAACAAACCAGCGCTCAGTGTACAAGAAGTCTGATTCCGGTGAAGGTGATGGCGAGAACAGAATCCAATTTGCCTCTCGTGGAGCGAGCAAGACCGCGTTTGTGGTCGTTTCATCTGCTAATGTGAGTGGAGAGTGCGGTTCGTCTGCTGCGAAGCATAATTTGCACACAGAAATAAAAACAAGAAATTACCGTACATCGACTGCTAACGGACCGAAAAAAAGATGATTGTCTGCTATGAACAGACGCGTTGAGCAGCACAGTTTTCCAGAGAGCTGATCAAGCGGGTGAAAAAGGCGGTGGAAAGCACTGGAGCCCTAGACCTAGGAGCCCCACCTAAAACAAATCTTTCATATTTTTTTTTTTATTTTTTTTTGCTATGAATTGACTGTTGCGGCGGAGAGAGATCAGACGTGGGCTGAAATTGTGATCGTCTGCCATTTTACTCTGGAAACCGTCAACAATTTGTACCTCGTTTGCAAATCTCAAGTTCTGCCGCTGTAAACAAGCTAACATTGACTAGTGCACGAAGGAGTACTAAGGACAAGCACATAAGAGGCCGTGAGACCTCTTTCGCTATCTCTATATTGGTGAGACGTTCTCACTAGAATATTGTCTGATTGTGAACTCGCAGATGGGTCGAAAATGTCTCATTGGTCGATAACGCGCAAGCTGTGCCACCACATCCAATCAGCAGCCGAGAGGGCTCTCGCTCTGCCCTTGATCAAAGTTGGACTCGACAGGCCTTCAATCTCCATCTTTGCTCATTTCAATCTGGATGAGCATCGTGCCAACGTGCGGTGCACGTTGGCACAACTGCTTGGTGCATGTTGAAGACCCCAGACTAACAGTCGTACTACACAGGCTAAATTTCTCAGCTACAGCTGAGAGACAGGTCGCCCACTGATGCAGACTAACTGCCGGCTGTCCAAACATACATACACCACAATTACTTTACCCCAAGAGCGATACAGGCACACTGACGTCACAACAGGCAGAGAAGTAAACCTATCAATTGCGAGCAATCGCCAGCGGGGGAGTCGTTAACGAACGCCGCTGTGTTTGGCGACGGGACTCACTGCCTGCGCTCGAAGCTCCCCACCGGTTTGAGGATACCGCGGGCGTCCGGGGCCTGTCGTTGTTGTTGTTGGGACGTCTGGGGTCTCGTGCCCGACGGAGCACCCCTGCGCTTCCGCTCATCGGCCATACCATTCGGCCGGCCGCCCAAGAGGCCCGCAGATGGCCCCCATACTTTCGTGTCCGCCGCCGCGAGCCACATACTGCGCTCTTCTTCTTCGCCGTCAGTTTTGCTGAGTACCGATCAAGACGAGCGGTGACGGACGCGATGGGGGAGATCGGCAAACGAGCGTGTTGTGGTACCACAGCTCGGAGCACGCGCACCGAACGCTCGCGCTGCGGCACCCGGGGTTCCTGGGCTCAATCCCTGCATCTGCCCGTTTCGAACTGAGTGAGTGTCGTACCGCCGTACGGTCGTGTTTCACTACTCCGTGATGCACGTTGAAAACACCAGGCTAGCGACGGTACAGCACTAGCTAGATTTCTCATCTACAGCAGAGACACAAGATGCTGACGACTAATCTCCCGGTGGATCGCACATGTAATGACACGACAGACTCGTTTGTTTGACGGACGCGATCTCCTGCCCGTAACCCTGGCACGACCTTCCATCTCGCGTCAGTGTCGCCCGACACCGGCCAAGCTAGAAGACACGCCCGTCGTGGAGGCGGTGGATGACTTTCAAGATTTTTCTCTCCGCGTAATTCGAAGGACTCGTCGGTAAATCTAAAATGCGGGAAGATGCCTTCTTCATATATTTGTCGTTGTTGCTGTAGCTGGGGTCTTTCAAAAGAAATTCTGATGGAGTGGCAACTGTTGTTCTCGGGCCCGGTATGAGGAGCGAAGTTTGCTTGGAGTCCGTCGGTACTCCCGGTGGCGTCGATACAAGGCGCGGGTCAAAGAGGCGTTCTTTGAAATCGCACTTACTGTCGTCGTCCTTCCGTGTATTCGAAGCTGGTGGATGGTTTTAATATTCCTTTGGCAGGTTTCTTCGCTAAATGCTCCGCCATGTTTAGGAGGCAGAAATTAGCTGGTTACTACTGCAAGCAATGGACTGAAGTAACAATGCCGAAAAACGCAAGATAAAACGGCGGTGGTTTTCAAGGCGGCGCTACTGTACATACCAATTGCTGGATCACGCATCCCCACTCCGCGAGCGCGGCCACTGGACGGCCGTCTTGCATGGTAAATCTTTTCGTTTTGCTAGCGTTTTGCTGCAGTTTACCAGCGTGCTATAGACACATTTTTTACTCGTTCGTCGTCATTCGCCAAAGACGTTTTTTAATATCACGTGTGAGGCGTGATACTTGCGGTTGAGAACACGTGGAAATTTTTACGAAAGTGCAGTGCCACAGAAAAAAGGCACAACTCGTCCAAAGCAGGTTTCGCCGGTCTCGCGGCGTGTTCAAAGCTTCCTTGGCACGCCGAAGTACCGTGTCTCTGTGCCTTCGCACGCTTGGATACCGACCAAGAATCAACGCCGCGTAGATGTGTTTTGCGAGTGCAATGTGTTTGAAGCAGTATCTTGGTAAGCTGGGCGAGTTGGTAAACTTTGAACTTGGTTAAAAATCGCGCACAAAGAAACAAGGACAAACGAGGAAGGAATACAGAACACAGACAGTCGCGTACTCACAACTCTAATATTAAGTGAAGAAAGGAAAGATGAAGCACGATTCATGGCATGGAACAACGGCACCAGGCCTGTACCTGCACACAGTGGCGTAGGCAGAAGGGGGGGGGGGGGGGGGTTTGGGAGGTCGAAGCCCCCCCCCCCCCCCCTCCTTCCCCATCCACCCGCTCCGGGCAAGAGCCCGGAGCACGGAGCAAAGGGGGAGTGCGGACTATCTCCAACTTATACGCTTTCGGGAGGATTGTTTGTGAGGAAAATGCTAAATTAAATAAAATAGTCCATATTTCTTCATTGACGCTTATTTTATGGGATACGGAACTTGATTTCACATCTATAGAGAACGGATATTTCGAAACATTTGTGGGGTGAGGGGTGGCAATTTTAAGGCAAGGTATAACAAAATGTCCTCACTGAAATACATAGTTAAATCAAACTAAAGTGAACATAATGAAACGAACACATGGTGATAATATAAAACAAAGTCAGTGATGTAAGGAATATTAAATTAATTGTAAAAACAATTTCACTGTAAGCAACGGGTGGCGCTGCGCTCACGCACACCTTGTGTACTGATCAGAATTACGTTCTTTCGACTAGAAATTACCGCGTAATAAAAATGTAACTGTGGCTAGTTATTTTAGAAAGCAATTTACAGGCTCTCTTGATCATTTTATTTACGCCAAGCGCCTACTTTTTAAGATGCAGCCGCCTGCGTTCACGACGAAGAATATCCAGGATGTCCACCGCTTGAACTTCAATGTCGCGGTGATCATTCATTAGCACTAGTCCGAGCAGTCGCTCATTCGAAGTGGACGCTCTCAGGTATGTTTTCCACCGTCGTAGTGAAGAGAACGAGCGCTCAGCTTCCGCCGTTGTTACGCGCAGAGTCGCTAGGATCTTGAGGAGACGATAGACGTGTGGGAAGGGCCTCCGGACAGAGGGCGACCGCATGTAGCGCAGACGTGACCGACGTTTCATGTTTCTCCCTTTTATCGGACGCCTAAAATTTACCTATTTTTGGCGAAGTTTCTCTCACTTCGTGAAATTTCCCTCCATCGAGACGCCCGTTTCGATGGTCGCTCACGGATACGATGAAGTCTGTCTTGGTTTCTACTTTGCATGTCGAGGTGTCATCCGATGCAATTCGTTATTAGATTAATATTTTCGTTGCACTGTACATCAGGAACTTCGAAGAGCCTTTATATTCTCACTACACATAGGCGCAAGGGTATTCAAGTTTGTTTCCACATTCCGCGTGTGGTTTGCGTATTTGTGTGTGGTGTGTGATGTAATTTCTCCGAGTAATGAAACAACGATTTCGGTCTGACGACTTCTCATCTCCCCGAGGATATGCCGCCGCTGATCTTGGACCACACTGCAAGATAAAGCGGCCTAGCAAAAATAAGACTCTAGCTCTTTCCTTTGGCATCATGCTCTGTAGCGCGAATTTGTTAAACTTTTAATAGATAATAAATTTTGGTTTTGTTATTGTTCAGAATTACCCTCTCCCTCTGTATGGGCCGCTAGTGTTTGTGCGAGGACGGTTGCTCTAATTTTTCAGCGTCGAGATTTTTTTTGTTACATAATTTTTTTTTTTTTTTTGTGATTGTATAGCCTGCCGGTAACAGCCAGGCGGCGCCAGTAGAGTGAGAGCCCGATGCTTCCACCAGAGTAATAGCTCACATCTGAACAACGCAGCTGCCACTCCCAGGCATACCCAATGGTTCTTGCTTCAGTCGCTAAGTAGCGCAAAATCAAACAGCACTGTAGGTTGCCTATAGACCAGTGTCCGAAATCCTAGCCCCCAGCGATGAAAATGTGAAATAATAATCTCAAGCGCAGCCTCTTGTGAAGAGAGGGGCTTCGCATAAAACAAGGTTTTTGCTCTTTACAACACTCTTGGCATTGGTGTTGTTGCGGGCGTTCGACTCTGCGCCGCACAAATCTATCATCGAAAGTGCAGCGTCTTATGGCATCCGGGTTGCACCGCTGAACTTCATCAAATCTTTCCTCCGAGAAAGGAAATTCACCGTCAAAGCCGGGAAGACCGAAGGCCCGAAGTCGCCATGCGGCGTCGGGGTCCCGCAAGGGGCAGTGCTTTCCCCAACACTGTTCAATCTCGTCATGGCTAGAGTAACTGTATATGCTCCGCTCTGCAAGCAGAGCCTATACAGTTACTCTAGTCATGGCCAGAGCTACCGCGCCACCTAGCCGAGATCGAAGGTCTCGGCTTTACCATCTATGCAGATGATATTACCATCTAGACCAGGGGTGGCCAGGCTGGCCTGGCCTAAGAGCCGCAAACAAAACCACGAAACTTCTAAGAGCCGCAGGAAGGGGGGGGGGCAAACTTAACTTTTGTTCAGAGTCTGACTGTACGTATGGGGGCACGAGGATGTACGGCTGTACGTATGGGAGTGCAAGGCTTCCAGACTGTAAGCTGCAGAGTGCTTTATTTTGAAATCCTTTCTTTTTTTTTTCCTGGGGAAACGCGGTAGGGGGCGAAGGGGGGGGGGGGGGGAGGGGGGGGGGGGTGTCCCCTCACGAGGGATCCGCGAGCCGCACTTGGACCAGCAAAGAGCAGCATGCGGCTCGCAAGCCGCGGTTTGGCCACCCCTGATCTAGACAAAAGGTGGAGCAATGGGAAGGCAAGAGGAGGTACTACAAGAAGCTCTTGATACCATCACCAACTACCTCGACCCCGTGGGGATGGCTGCGGCGACTGAAAAAACACAATATATCGTTGTAGGGAACTGGCGGATCCAGGCTCAGTCAGAGACGGGCGGCGGAGAAAAGCTCACCGGAGAAAAGCTCACCGGAGAAAAGCTCACCGGAGATAAGCTCACCGGAGAAAAGCTCACCACAAAACCGGCAGATGCGGAGAAAAGCTCACCGATTTTTTTTTTTTTTTTAACTTAGCGGATTCTGCGTTAAACATGACGATTTAACACAATTCGCATCCGCCACTTCATTTAAAAAAAATATGTCCTCTTTCTTGTAATATTCTTGAAGGTCATTGGGCATATTTACTAATTCCTCAGAAATTAGTAATCACCCTTTCTGTATATTAATGAAGCCGTAAAAATGAAGTCAGAACATCGTACACCGGTAAAAAAGACATCAATTTATTGACAACTGAGGGTGCGCCGTCGGTAGCTCTGTCAAATAAAGAGGTTTGTTCTTTGGGAGCTAATATGAATAGCGGTGTGTGAACCGTTTCAGCTCCAAATATTCTGTAGTGCCTCATAGTTAAATAGGTATTTGTTGATGCAATCAGTGTCGGCTGCGCTGTTTTCTTTCTGCTAATTTCACTAAGAAAACTTTAGTTGCGAGAACAGCTTCGTCCTGTCGTGTTTGTTGTCTTCACTCCGTCGTCGTCGTTTGAGCGGTTTTCATCATGTATAACGTTTACCAACTCGCCCTATTCGCTACCTTACAGAAGACTATTTCTGATATAGGCCACGAGTAACAACGGTGCCAGCGTGCAGCTCTGAAAGTCATGAGTGCCTCACCTTAGAAGGGCACTATCACACAAAGGCAACATGCGGAAACACCAGCACGAACGGCTAGAAAACGTGCATGTCCGTGAAAGAAAGAAGCTTCAATATCCTACTGACTGTTTTATCCTGTTTTCAAAGGTTAATAAATGCTTCAAAGAGAATTTCAGGCACCGCGTTGTTGCGCATGCACTTTCGGATTTTCGGTGTTTACAGTTTTGATTTTTAGGTTTTAGGGAGACACAAGTTTTCGAACTTTTTCATGTTATTCAAGTTCATAAAATGTTCAGTTAGGCTTTAGTTGCCTAGAGAGTAAGCCGCAGGAAACACTGGCCCGCCATTATTAATTTGGGAACCATATACTTAATAAGCTTGGCAAATAATACAAAAAAGTCATTGTCTTTTTGACAAAGCTGACGAACTTTAATGATAATAAATTGATATATGTTACGCATGATCCAACCGCCTCCATATAAAAAGAAAAAAAATCGGTGAGCTTTTCTCCACATCCGCCGGTTTTGCGGTGAGCTTTTCTCCGGTGAGCTTATCTCCGGTGAGCTTTTCTCCGGTGAGCTTTTCTCCGGTGAGCTTTTCTCCGGTGAGCTTTTCTCCGGGATTCGTCAGAGACCCAGAACATCCGACTGACGATGAAGGGTGAGGAAATCCAGAGGGTCAAGAACATTCGTATTCTGGGCTTGTTCATTGATGAAAACGGAAAGGCGTCGAGTTGGATGAAAAGGACTGTCCAAACCTGGAAAAACACACTCCACCTCATTCGCCGGGTAGCCACCAAGAGATGGGGAGCCACGGAGGGAGTGACACGTGCCCTAACTTGGGTCCGGACATTTCATCGAACGCCGTTTCATCGAACGCCGTTTCATCGAAGCCGTTTCATCGAACGCCGTTTTATCGAACGCCGTTTCATCGAAGCCGTTTCATCGAACACCGTTTCATCGAACGCCGTTTCATCGAACGCCGTTTCATGGAAGCCGTTTCATCGAACGCCTTTTCATCGAACGCCGTTACAGGCTGTAATATTTTTGTAATTTATTTAAATTTTTATACACACCTTAATCTAATTCTATTTGTTTTTTGTCTTGTTTTCGTTTTTATATCACAGTGACGAGATAAGTTCCATCGTGAACATATCCTGCTTCGAGAAGAAAGCCTCTATGAAACAATGACCCATCCCCATGTCACACGAAACAATTAAAAATGAGACAAAAACACAGAAAGCACGATATGCTTTCCCGGAAGCGGGTAGTGTTTTATTGTCTGACAGCGGTGTAGGTGTAACCTTGGGTTATGTGAGGATCCGGAAGGGTTCAGTCTTCTTGGGTGACAGAGTGCACCCAAGTCTTCACTATTGTCTGGTGCGGTGGCCTTCCTCAGAAAGCGTCCTGAAGATCATTTATAGGCAAAAGGGTCGGTGATAAAGATTACAGTGAAAGGGAGGTGGTTCCAGTCCAGGCTTGTTTTGGGGACAAAGGACAATAGAGAGAGAGAGAAAAGTGTTTGGTGAACAGTTGCTTATGTTACCAGAAAACATACTCTGTGGGCCGAAGTCACTAAACATACAGGCCAACAAAAACTGAAAGACAAACCGATGTATTCTTTGTAATTTACCACACAGCATCCGGGATTCACAAGCTTCGTGTTCGAGGTGGGCTATAAAATGGTTGACCCGGTAAGGATTTACACTCCTGACATGGAGATGCGGGAGACTACGCGTGGCAAGCCGAAGCTCTGTCTCGATGGCTACCTGTACGTAGTTGACAAGAAAGTCGACTGCCGGGTTTACTGGAAGTGTGAACAATATGGGGAATGTCGGGGTCGTGCCGTTACTGTACGCGATGCAATTAATGGGGAGCATGAGGTCGTCTCGTTGAAACCCCATGAGAGCCACCGTCCAGACTCTGCCCGGGCCGATGTGCTCGAAGCAGTGCCAAGCATCAAAGAAAAGGCGCTGCGAACCACCAGCGCACCGGTCCAGATCCTTCAGGTACGCTTTGTGTATTGCCGCTGGGTCACCCCTGCGAACACCTAGACTGTGTAATTAAAAGCGCAAACGACTAAGAGGAAAAGAACGGAGCGGGACAGAGCGCTTACTTACATCGGTCGTAAGTAAGCGCCCTGTCCTATCCCCTTCTCGTCTTCTTAGTCCTTTGCGATTTTAATACACAGTTTTGATGTTCAACCAACTAGCTACTAGCCCATTAAATGATCTTGATGCCCTTCCGCGAACTTTTAACGCCTGAAAATTTTAAGAGCGAGAGTAACGAAAAATTCGTGTCCCATTATACCCGTTATACAAGTCCCGGTATATATATTATGTGCGATATGTGATGAATATCCTGCATAAATATAACTACAAGTTAGCTTGTGTATTCGCGATGGATGGATGGATGGATGAATACGGCTGAGCCCTTTGGATCGGGCGGTAGCTTACGCCACCTAGCCATTTTGTCTTACCATTTAAGCTTAGAATATTTAAATGTGAAATCTATACACGTTTGCAAGTCCGGTCTCAGGGCGCCGCCATCTTCCTCTGTGGGGTGCGCTCTCGGGAGCGGCCATAATCCGATTACGACGCCTTAGCAAGGCTTCGTAATCGGATTATGACTGGTCCAAGCGCACCCCAGACAGGCAAGATGGCAGCGCCCTGAAGCCGGACTTGCAAACGTGTATATTCACTCCGCGACTCCAGCAAAACGGACGCCGCCAAGCGGGAAAACCGGGAACCAGTCGGTCCAGGTCGCTCCGCGCCCCGCCGCGTCTCTGATGGCTTTCGCGAACACGCGCTGTCGGCGCGGGGGCGAGCAATGTAATTTGACGAAGGTCCGAAAATTTCTTAAGTTTGCCTGAGTGTTCATTAGTGTGGTGAAGCCTCAGTAGATTGTTTCTTTCCAACACGTGTTTGAAAGCCCGTTTACTCCACAACACACGGTCGCGTGCTTTCAATTTTTTGAATGAGGAGGAATCACGGAAAAACGTTTTGATTTCTCGTCTGTCTCTAATCGCATTCAAAGTGACGACTGCTTGGTAACTGATAAGTGGTTTCTTTATAAGGATGTATAACAGTGGACTGAGGTCGACAGACGAAGTGTTTCACTGGAGGGAACACCAATGTTGCAGTCAAGTGAATGGGAAGGTTCGATACCTGCTTTCCTTGAGTTCGGTTGTGCTCGATTAGCTTCAAGTTAATTTGAGCCACTAACGCCGGCCAGTGCGTTGGCTATTCATCTTGGCGGCTTTTCACCGAAAAAGACCACATTGAAGGAGTTGGGCTAATTTCGCAATTACTTGATTCAGAAAAACTGCTCGCTGCATATGATTAATGAGGGAAATTATCTGTTTTTAAAAAGGTGGGGGACGCGTCTCGCAAAGTAAGAAGCTGTCACGTCATTAGGATCTATCGCGCCTCCAATATTTATATTATAACGGGCCCTGTCGAAGCCAGCGGCAATATACGTCTACATTGCTCAGGTTGACCGGCCACAAAAAAAATACTCATTTTATCCGTTCAGGATTCGAAGTCAAGCTCAATGCAGAGAGGTTCTGAGTGAATCTCCGATGAAGACTCTCCTCAGTTTGTCCGCGTTCGTCTCCGTTCTACGGGCTAGAACCATTTGGCTAAGTTTAAGTAGTATCTCTCTGTCTGTCAAATATACTTTTATTCACCAGTTCACCTAATAGTTAGTTAACTAAGTTCATATTTGAACCCAAAGAATACACTAATATCGCTTTAGTGGGACATAGTACGTAATATAATACATAATCCGCATATTCGTCAAAATGACTTCTCGATTGCTACTAAAACCTGAATTGAAATACGAGTATCAGCTGCTTAGTGAAGCGCCAGCGAGTTGACATGCCCCTTGGCTCAAGAAGCGCTTGCTTAATTTTCGTAATTTTCCTGCAGCCTGTGTTCTTGACCGAGCACACGACTGGAGCTGTTTCTTGAAACGCGGACAGGCACAAAAGCTCAATTTCGCGGACAGATTAGTCGCATGGTCGAGGCATGTGAGTTAGCTAAAAATTACTCTCGGTGGAACAATTTTGTAGCCCTCGCCGCTTTTCTTAGATGATCAAAACTAATTAGAGTCTATTAACGTTTGTCCGGAGCCCATAGTTTCGGTTTTGATCGAAGTCTCCGAAACGAAAGTTTGGCATGAAAAGAACAAAAAACACTGGCAAAACAAAACTATGCTCGGTAAGTTTATGCGCACCGGCTACACTTAACTGTCTCAGTTCAAATACCCATAAAATTGGGCATTCAACCGAAGAAAATTTGTTAAATTGAATGCGCCTCCCTTTCAGGCGGCCGGGCCGAGCCGACGTGACCTGGACTCAGCCGCCATGTTTGTTTGGTGGTGGCGCCCCCTATTAGCCCCGAGAAGTTCGCGTGGCGCCCCCTTACGGCGAACCGAGGTGACGTCACGGCGAGGAGAGAATTTTTCCCCGGCTCGCCCCGCTCGCCCTGTGGAGGCTGTGACGACGCTAGCTGTCGGCGCGCTCGCCTCTATTTATTTTTTTTTTTTTGGCGTGTTTTTCGCAGGAAGTGTAAATTTGTTTATGTGCCTTTATTGAGGTATGGCCTGTAGCTACAGGCGAAACTTCAAACAACATTTTAAGCATGGTTGACAGGGCAGGCAACCCATGAATCACAGCTGGTATATAAAAATAAATTATGGCCACAATTGCAGGAACATCACTGTAGATTTACATCTCGCACAATAAATGCTGCTGATGGTCTGGATGAAGTGGCAGGTTGTATATACTATTTTTTTGTATCTTTGTTTTTAAACAAGATCGCCGAAGCAGAAAAGCTGCTTCGGCTATCTTGCTTCGGCGATTAGTTGAGGGTATATCAACCCTCAACTAATGTACAACAAACGTAAGCGAAGGTGTCTAGCTCGTTATTAGTCCCTTGGGCTCTAAAATTAATATTTTACTTAAATCGAATTGTCCTGAAGCTAAAATACCAGAAGCTTTTCTCACGCGAACTGTCGCCCTTCACAGGTTCCACATTTTCTGCTACTAGTGCTGCATCTACCACTGGACAAACGTTCGAATGCTTGCTTTTACTCCTGTTTTCCTCTGTTGTCATAGAGTCCAGCTGTAGGGAGTTTGGAGGCTGAGGAAGCATTTGGGGACCTGCAGCAGTGTCTCTTTTAGTTGTAAATGACGATTCAGACTAAACGGTGTATTTTCCGGATACCCAAGACTTGAATAAACAATTTCCGGAAAAAAGTATAAACATCCTAAATTACGGCACTATTGCTGTGCATATTTTGGGCAGTTCAATACATATCATACAGGCAACTAGGGGCGATTCGGCCGTTTTTGCTGCTACCATACAAAATAATTTGCAGTAATTAGGCATCTTCTAAGAAATATGCCTGCATACGCATATATATATATATAATTAATTCATAAAACTACATTTATGTAAAACAGCCCTGTTCCACGAGCACTTCAAAGATAATCAGACACGGGGCCTTTAAAAAAATCTGCGAACCAGCGCACGCAGAGTGGCAGCGCAAAGTCGGGGTCGCGAGCTAATTTGCCGACCACCCAAAGGCCCATGATATAAATGCCACTTCAAATGCCTTGAAAGCGGGATGTAATATCGTCCTAAATCATGAACATGCAAGGAACAGAATTCCAGCGTCTGAAACACTTGCGCCTCCGCTTCACCGACCCCTCGCAAGATTGCCTTGTGTCGTGTGGACGGACGGGGAGGTTCATTGGCGGAATTGCCTCCGCCGATTGCTTTCGGGATTTTTAACCCAATTTTAAAAGTAAAAGGGACAAGCACTCTTATAAAATGTACGGAAGCACGTCAATATCGGCCTAACTCAACGTCTTGTACACCGGGTAAATGAAGTCCAACTCCACGAAGAGCTTGCGGCACACAACGCCAGACCAGGAAACCGGTGCTGGGAAGCGAACCGATGCGAGATCGCGGAGCGGAGTACTCCCCCTGACGTCACGGTACACCTCACCCAATCAGGACGCGGCGACCGCAGCGACACTTGTGTTCGCTCTCGGGGCTAATAGGTCGCTGGAGTCGCGAATAACGCTTTTCATCTTGTCTTTCCACAGCAAATTGGTGGGGCCATGAAACCTGAGGCGCGCCAGTCACTTCCAGCTGTGGACGCTTTAGGAAAAACGATACGCAGGAAGAGGGCATCGCTGTTCCCCCCAGAGCCACCCAACTTGGCCGGGCTGGTAATTGCTGACCCTTTCGACAAAATCGACGGGGAACGAGAGTTCCTGCAGCTGGACGACACGGCTCCAGACGGAACGCGCGTCATAGTTTTTGCGACCGTGGAGAGCCTAGGCCACCTTTCACAGGTAAATACGTCGGTCATGTATGACACGTGGAGAGACTGACTTCGGGTTGTGTGTAATTCTGTTCATCCTAATTATTTTTTTTTCTTTCAGTCGCCAACGGTTCTGTGCGACGGGACCTTTAAGACTGTGCCGCGGCAGTTTTATCAGCTTTACACATTCCACGGCGTCAAAGTGATCGGAGGGCGCACGGTCACTTTCCCTCTGGTTTACAGCCTGTTATCTTCGAAGACCGAAACTGCTTACCTGCACCTCTTCAATGTAAGTTCGATGTCATCAGCTATTCATCGATAATTATACCGGGCGTTTGATTTTAGAGTAATGCTATATGCACTCTCGAGTGCAGCTCGGCCGGAATTTGCTATATGCACTACGTTTGTCTCGTATGAAATGAATGATCACAACGAGTTTTCGAACCGATGGCATAGCGTAGGGTATAGCGTGTCCGCTTCGTACGCAAGTGGACGCAGGTTCGAATCGCGGTGATCGTATTTTTTTTTCCTTTTTCTTTTTTTCTTGAACGTTATTTTGACGAGGCATATTTATATTTCTTTTTTGCGATGAACACTAAAAAAAAAACAAAAAAATACACCGAATGTTGTCGACGAAACTTCGCAGACTTCGCAGATCGGGGACAGCGGGGCTTGTGTTGCCGGCTGGACGCCGCGAAGCGGCGTGTACTGGTTAACTTTTCTAATTAGCAGCCGCATACTGTCGCCGCGAAGCGGCGTGAACGCAGGCGGGGGGCTGAGTTAACGAGCTCCCCAGTGATACACGCGCAGTTCGAAAAAGGGTGGCCCGAGCGGCATGAGCTCTCAGCGTAGTGCATATAGCAATTTCGGTCCAAAGTGCACTACGTAGTGCGTATAGCATCGCTCTTGATTTTATTCAAACGAATTCCTCATGCAAAGCGCTGCTTGAGAGCATGTATGTGACAATTGCGAGGTGATTAAAAATGTTATTAAGATATTTAAGTAATTATTCAACATATCACGGCGATTACCCTTCATCTAAAATCCCCGTAAGCCGATAAATCAATGGTAAAGACAGCACTCGTCTAACTCGCGCCCTCTTTTAAACAAAGTTTGGTCAAATTATTTCAAGCACTCTGTATATGCTAAGGTACAATACTAGCTACACATTGTATGTTTTATTTTTATTTGCATACTCTAATGTTGTGTTTATGATTCATCACGCAGGCCCTTGTCGACATTGCCGGGCGCCATGGACTCCCCTTGTCTCCGGGGTTTATTATAACTGACTTTGAGTTGGCTGCGATTAACGCGTTGCGTCGCGTGTTTCAAGCCAGCGTACTCCACGGTTGTTTTTTTCATTTGTCTCAAAATGTCTTCCGGCGTGTGCAGAAGACAGGAATTCAGACTACGTGAACGACGCCACGTTTGCGAGCTCAGTGCGGCAACTCTGCGCGCTATCCTTTCTGCCTTCTCACCGAATACGTCGGGTGCGTACGCATTACCGTTTCAATAGCAGTTTCGTACTTTTAGTCAAAATACTATGAGGTGTAATTTTTAGTTTTGCTTTTTTTTATATCCAGGGGTATGAAGAGATCAAGCCCAGCTTTCCAGCACAGGCGGCTGCGCTCCTGAAATGGTTCGAGAAGAACTACGTGGTCGGGAAACCCCGGACACTTCCGAATGGCCTGGTCGTGCGCGTGCCGCCCAAGTTTCCCCCTGACCTGTGGTCCGTACACCCGCTCATGAACCAGGGCCAGCCGAGAGGAAACAACTCTGTAGAGAGTTGGCACGCGCGTTTCTTGAAGGTGGTAGGACGTGCACACCCGGGGATCTGGAAATTCCTTGTCTGCGTGGCCGCCGAACACAAGGCCACCGAGGACAAGCTGGAGAGAATGCTTCGCAGCCAAGAGCCGCCCCGCCAGAAAACGACGACCAAAAAAAGGAACGACAGGATCGCTCTTCTGTGCCAAAATCGACGCAGCATGAGCGTACCAGATTTTCTCAGAGCGATTGCTCACCATCTCAAACACTAAAAAGTGTGCACTTGTAACATGGTAGCCTATTGTGTTGAGAAATAAAAGGCATTCAATTCCAAAGCTGATCTATTTTTTTTTTTTGCTCGCTGGGACCTAATTGCAGGTGACCTGTCGGCAGACTCTTTGTGCAGCTTTTTTCTCTATAAAATTTGATAACTAAAAAAAAAAAAAATATATATATATTAAAGCAGACAAGTTCAATTTGAGCATAAAGTTGATCATCAGAGTATGGTTATATTTTATTTTTCGTGCTCTCCTGAAAGAGTATCGTTATATTATAAGCGTGCTGTCATGGCAGTTTTTCGTGAATAAACCAGCTTAAGGGTGCAAACGAGCTGGTGTGAGTTACGCATTACTGCAAACCCCGAGACAGCAGGTAAAAAACGAAAAAGAACTTAAAAGTATTTTATGTGTCTGTCTTTTACCTGCAGTGTCCTGGTTTCTGTCATGTACATGAGCAAAGCTTTCCAATATGTGGCATATCCAATTGTCTTTATTTCTTGGAATTTGACACCACCTTGAGAACAATTTCACAAGTGACAACCTTAGTCTTAACAAATGCAAAATAAACATTTATAAAACACCGTTATGCCCTAAACCTCGGTGCAGAGAAATTCGATGAAACGGCCCTTAGCGATTCGATGAAACGGCGTTCGATGAAACGGCGTTCGATGAAACGTCCGGTCATTCGATGAAACGGCGTTCGATGAAACGGCGTTCGATGAAATGTCCGCTACCCGCCCTAACTCTGGCACTCCTTACCTATAACTACAACCGACTTAAGCAGACTCAAGAACTCCGAGAAGCAATGCGCGTGGTCAGTGGGCTTCCGAAATTCACAAAAATTGAAGACTTACATATTCACTCCAGACTTAACACCCTTAAAGGAAACGGCCCAACTCTATCGTCCTAGATCCACGGAACCGGGAAGGGCTGTCCTCCGCCACGTCGGCTACGACACGGACAGCCTCCCTCAGATTCCGCATCTCAGCCTAGAAGAAACAACAATCCAGCTCACCACCCTCGCCCCGCTGCCCCGGAACATGGGCAAGGATTACGAAGCGCGGCGACAACATCGGGCTAGGGAACATGAAGTCTTTGTCAAAGACTGTACAGTCGACACGAACTTGTTCGTCTACACGGACGCAGCAATTGGCAAAGACGAGCAAGCGAGCATTGGAATACGTATTTTAAATACCACGACCACATCAAGCCGCCGAATCAATGAAGAACGGAGTACGAAGGAAGCGGAACTACAGGCAATCCTTGAGGGTGCACGTGTATGCAAAGAATGCATACACGGATCCGTTCGATTTTATATGGGTCTTCACCGATTCCAGAGACGCCTACGCTGAGTGCCAGGACGTCAGCTCATACAACACGACGGTCCGCCAGCTGAAGACACTTGCTCAGCTCCTGGCCCTCGATGGGCGAACACTTCAGGTTGTGTGGGTGCCGGGTCATTCCGGCATCCACGGAAACAAAGAAGCCCACAACGTGGCCAAAGCAGCGCTAGAATCTGCGCCGGTGCTTCCAAATCAGGACCAACAGGGTGTCAGTCGTGAAGGAGAAAAAAATGTCCTACCCTTCAACCCAGACGCATTTCTGTCCCTGAAAAGGAAGCATCGAAGGGAAACCCTCGCTGCCCAAATACCACCAGACCCTCACGGAACCCTACCGACACGCCTCAGTCGGGCCGATAGGGTAATCCTGCGGCGTATTAGAACGCGCACCGCCATGACTCCGGCTCTTAAAAGACCCGTTGCTCCGGGGCAGGGGGCGCGAGCGCATCCGCAAGACGCGACCATGTTATGATGGCTGAACCACCCAGGTGGCTCTGTAACGTTCGATTTTGCACGTGCCACGTTCGAATGCAAGCACCTGAAGATGCGCGATAACAACCCCCCCCCCCCCCCCCCCACAAAAAAAAAAAAAAGAAAAGAATTATGCAGCTCGCGGCCGCAGCGTCCCATTAAACATTCCTTTCATCTTTGCCTTCTTTCATAGCTTCCGCGAGCACGTATGTTTCATTTTACGTGATAGCGAAGCCGAAGCTACTCGCAAAAGCACGTCCTCCTGAAAGATGCTCGCACTGCACGAGCGCGCGTGCTTGACAGGGACGCTGAAAGCTCGCAGCTCGCTCTTGTAGCCTCTGCCACGCTGGCACTTAGAATGGAACGGAGTAGGAAAAAACTCAAGTGGGGAAGCGTATTGACGCACGTTCGAAATCCGAGCCAAACATTCTATTTTGCTCGCCTGGAGCGCTGTTCAAAACTTGAGAGCTACGGGCCTATAGCTCTAAAGTTTTGAGCAGCGCTCCAGGCGAGCAAAATAGAATATTTGGCTCGCATAGATAAATGCTATTGGACCCCCTCTGAAATAAAATCCTGGCTACACTACCGCTTGCACACCATCTTTAGAAAAAAAGCATTCACAGCACACTTTTCGCATTGGCACGGCAATTTGAAAATAATTACAATATATTATATATAAACTTTTGGCGAGAACTTTTCGTACAATATTTTCCCAGTAAAGGGAGAGGCACAACGGCGCATGCGCGTCGGTCCTCTTGCAAGAACGACGGTCGCTTCCCGCAATGCTTGGAGAGATCATAGAACATGGTGTACCATTTCGATTCACACAATTACTAGCGACCTCCGCACTTCCCCGTGCCCAATTTTTCGGCAGTACCGTGACAGCACCGTGAGTTACGGAGTGAATTTTACGACAGTGTGAAATGCGGGACATTTTGTTGATTCGGAACTTTCTCGTGGGACGCGGGACAAGCCCTCAATGCAGGACAGTCCCGCGAGTCGCGGGATGGGTGGTCACCCTAGATGCCCTACATCGCCAACTACAACATCAACGGATGTCAATTTCAGTGGTGGGAAGAGAGCATAAAGCCTATCGGCGAAAAACACTTAGGGACAAGGACAGAGAGCGCAGGTACTTCAGAAGTGTGCTGTCTGTCCAATCAAGTAGAGAAGTTGTGCTCACAATGATGACAAGCAACTACGTTGTGAGGAGAAGGGACACTTTACAGAGTAAGGCAAACAATTTCAGTGAAACGCGACGAAAAGCACAAATACAGCGCATTCAGCAAGGCGTCGAGGACGCGTCGAGTTGAAGCCACCTTATGGCGGCCGCGTCATGTGACTACAAAGTGGCAGCGCCCATGCGATGGAGGCTGAAGTGTATGTGGTCTGTGCGTGCCACAGTCTGTGGTCCATGGTCTTAGTCAGCATGATCAGGCTTGCGTGATTTATTTTATTTATTTATTAATTCTGTTTACGCCTCGCAGAACTGTGAAAACTTATGGGGTCCAGGTTCCCACTCATCAGGCCCACAAAAATGTACAACTAAGAAGGGCAAAAGAAAGGAAGTTCGATTAGAGCCACTAAAAATGCTAAGCTTTAGAGTAATGACACTTCAGCCGTTTTGGCGCTTAAGATATTTGTTCCCAGTTATTAGAATGACTCTGACATGGACTTTTCGCCTTATTTTGAAAAAAGTGAAAAGAAGTGTACTTCTTGTGTTTTCTCGCTAGTTATATATTCTTTCCCTTTGACTCATGTGCGTGCGCCCCTCCTAAGGCGATTTTGTAAGACAATAAAACGCACGATTGATCGATTAATTTGAAATCATATAAAACAAATTTCCATACTCTATGGCAGCTTCAGAAAAGCAGGGCATACTCCTTGCCACAACGCCCTTCACTCTTCCCCTTTCGAAAGACCTACCCCTCCTCGCCTCCTCTCTTCTCCTCTCCAGCGTTCGTGTTGGGTTTGCGGAAGGCGCTTTTTCCGCTTTTCTATACCGCAGCCAGACTTGAGCGACAGTCATTACAAGCAATTAAATTACTTCTATTCGATTACTTTTCGGAGTAATTTATTAATCGTTTGATTACTTTTATTAAGGAGTCATTATAACAGCTACCAGTTTGCCCCTCCCTTTCTAATGGGGCCCTTTGCTTCTGTAAGATTCGCACGCAGAAATTCTCGAATCAAGTCTGGGACAGGAGGATGGTTTACCGACACTAATGAATCGAGAAAATAAGTAGCTTATAATTCGGTGATTTTAATCCAGTAATTAACAGTATATATATATAAAAAACAAACATTTTGAAACCGACAGGAAAAGGCCTGTCTTTTTGAAATCTGAAGTATTCGAAAAAAGGAACGTTTTTTCGTCAACTATCGCCCAATTAAAATTTGTTTTGCATGTAATCAAGTAATCTAATTCAATACTTTTTAACCAAAAAAAGCAGTTCAATCCTTTCATGGCCCCTTTAAGCGTCCTCCAAGTTTTGCAACATTGGCGACGGATGTCCTGATTACGTTTCTTGAATAACGTGTACAAGAACGCCTGCAACAGGGTGCATAGCATTGTATTAAAATTCAAGAAGTTGCATTTTCGAAATGTAACTATCACCAGACGCGCCCGAACTGAACTGAGCAAACAAATGGCGGCGCCTAGAGAAAAACCGGCTAATAGAGTGCCGACACTCTATAAGCGTAGCCCTATTAGTGACCCCGAGTTCCTTGAACTGAGTGTGCACACGGTGGTGCCGTAGTCGCTGAACGTCCGGGCTGAAGCTCTGGAAGAGTATTCAGCTACGGAGGGGAGGCTGGCTCGTCGCCTGGACTCAACGCGCCTTCTCCTCCAGCTGCAGCGCCCTCCTGCAACAGGTTTAGGTGACGAAGGAGTGAACGCATTTTAGAAATGCCACGGAAACAGTACATGCATGGCCTGCCCATGACGTCATCATACCGTACCGATGGTCATCCATGCAGGGAGTATTCACCAGAAGCTAGAGCCGATACGTATAAAAGTAGTTCGGCTCCCCGCGGAACGTTATCAATTTCTCTTTTCATGCGTTGAATTAAGATATATGTCTTACATTAGCTTTATGTTATTTTAACAAGACGTAGACGTTTCAATGCCAAAACCGTCGTTTCTTCGTTCGACAACCAAATATTGTACAAACTATTTCGTGCAACGCATAAATAAAATGGAAAACTTTTTTTTTTTTTTTTTTTTTTTTAAATGTGACGCAGCACCGCAGCTTGCGTCTGCTTTTTCGCCAACGAGCTGAGACGGACCCGTCTGCGGCTTGCGGCGTATTTCGTCGAGCTTCAGCGTTTTTGCCGCTTTGGGGCGAGTCGGGGTTCCACCGATGTTGACATCCTCAGGCAGCCTCATAGAGGCACCCGTCGTTTCGCCGACAAAGAGGCTCTTGAGTGTTCTTCAGACTTAACTATATACTTCAGAGTCTTGGATCACACACTCGTGACTGCTTACGACCGGAGAGGCTGGGCCCTCCGGAGCGTTCTGCGATGGTCTATTTATGGCGGTAACTCAATCTACAGGCCCTAAGGATCCTAAAAATCATAAAATTACGGTCATGCGCGGCGGATTTCCCTATTAAAATTGCTATCAAAGTCCCCGGCACGCCCCCCTTTCTGAGCTGACCCCGGAAAACGGGAGGGGCATCTCTTTACGCGTCAGCCAATAGCAAGCGAAGGATTCCGGCGTCGCTGCGCGTCACCAACGCGGCCGACCGCCGACCCGCGGAGGAATCTCTCGAACACGTGCGGATCTTCGTCAAGGAGCCCGGACTTTGTGCTCGGCAGTCGTCGTTCGTCGCACCGCACCGTCGCGCTGCTACTGCAATACGCAGTCGCATTCCACAGATGACAAGGAAAAGTTTGACTCGTTGACGTGAAAGGATGGCAAAGCTGGCTTCAGAGTCGGGATCCACGGGAAGAAGGAACACGTGTCCCGCAAACTCACGCCTGAAGACGCCCCGGGAAGCAGACGAGCTGACGCGCCGACGCATCACCCCCTGGCAACAAGCTTGCGAGGAGAAAACGTAGTTCGCTGGTTTTGGAGCGATAATTGCGGACTATGTTTCCCGCACCACAATAAGTTTACGTTTCTCTCAAACTCTAGTTTACCACAAGCTTAAAAAGTGTTGCAATAATAACGTTCGCATTCACCGCGAGATGAAGCATTTCCATTGGTCAAGTTTTAGCGATGGGCAGGGAATGGGAGATTGTCTTTCAAGAGAAAATAGTCCCGATATATTTCTACTGCCATCTGCTTAATAAACGGTTTTGTAATCTAAAACTTTCTATACATATTAACTTGCACCTACTACGCAATATAACAACATAAACAGACGATCGCAGAAAGCTCCGGAGGGCCCCTTTAACCTCTCCGCAGCAGCGCAGCCTGACGTTAGCCATCAGGAAAGGCTTAAAGGGACCATGAAGGCAGTTTCGAAGTTTTATTCGACGATTGAAATGGATGTCAGGCACGTCTCAGATACTGCTGACCAAGTTCTAGCCCGAACAGAGGTTTGGGCGCCGCACCAATCGAGCAAACAGGAGCGGTAATAATAGCGCCGGGAACGATGCCTGAGACCCCACCGAGGAGGCGGCAGAAAGGTGAACTAAAGTGCGCCGTCGAAGCGTGACGACAACGGGCTCCTCGTCTGGCGATTGGTTCAAACGATAGACGCGCTCTTGGTTTCGATTTCGGTGGTGAGATGTGATGAAAAAAGTTTATTTGAACGTTGGATAATATTTTGAAGTTGTAGTGGGAATTCATATGTCTCATACCCCTATTGAAAATTCCATCAAGCTACGTAATTTGGGACACTGACTGCCAGTCAGCAGCCTTGGTGGAACGTGGTGGACCATCAGACGTCATCTGATGGTCCATCAGATGACGTCTGACTGCCACTGCCAAGGGAATTTCATCATCAAGCGCAGCATTTATATAAGAGTAAAGCTATACGCACTCATAAATATCGCCCAATGCCTCGATAAAACAAAATGTTCGAGGAAAAAAAAAAAAAAAAAAAAAGTAGGACCACCGCGGATCGAACCCGCGACCGCTTCCGTACAAATCCGAAACACTAACCGCTATGCTACGCCACCACTACAGAAGCTCGATTTGACGATTCGTTTTATACGAGATGCTTCGGCTGCAAATGCAGTTCAGCCGTCAGCATGTTATGAAAGCACTCGTACATCACTCGCCGTACTTCAGTTCTACTCACCTGCCATGTAGAGTACTTTCGCGTCGTAGAATGATCCTTTTGTTCGCGCGTCATCGGCCCAGTAGACCTGGTACACCTTGTCGTCTTTAACTACACCGCTAAAGTCCCTTACATCGTCGGAACTCACAACAGGCTGGGTCTTGTCGAGTAGAAATTCTACTAAAACATAAGACATTGTAGAGCCCGGGCAGGATCGACAGGCTGGAGCAAGCGGGCAAACAAAACGAGTCGAGAGCGATCGTTCATGAAAGCTCGGCGAAGCCTCCATGGGCGAAGCGAAGTGCGAAGTGTCGCGTTCGACGCTTCGGCGGCTTCGGCGGGCTTCTGATCAAGGTTGTCGGTCGGTTGCGTGTCACATCTCTAACGTCAGCGGTTTTATGGGCTCACGTCCCGAAATCGTTTTCTCGTGCATAAATGACTTTTCGTATTCATAGACTTGACGAAATAGTGGTATCCGACCGAACTTTACGTCCTTTGACCGTACGTCTGTCTGCACGTCAAAGCTTTCTGACGTACAGTCAGAGACAATCGATGTACAGTCAGAATCACCACCAGGACATCCTGATGGCATTTCGCGGCGGCCGACTGCCACCAGGAAACCATCAGAAAGCCGACAAGCGGGGTCTGACTGGAGTTTGACTGTCGGTCAGAGTAACTTGTTGTCCAATCAGACATGCTTGACGTACAGTCAGGCACAGTCAGCGGTCCACTAAAAAACATTGACTGCCAAACAGCGTTACATTGATGGATTTTTCCTTCGGTACCGTGTATAAAAGCATAATCTGAAGCGATCCCTCCGTTTGTCACTGGTTGAACGCATCCCGCACTGCTACCTCGGGCGCGTAACAAGCATAGAGCAACCATGGACAAAAAAAAAAAAAAAAAAAAAGAGGTACGAGCGCCGGGGGCGGCGGACTTTTGGTTTTGGTTTCGTGCGTCGTCTCATGTTCGCTTTGCAAACTGGTGTTTCACCAATCATGCCGTGTTTATCTGCAGTAGTAGGTTGCGCGAAAGGTCGGCTAAAGACGTGCGGTCGATCGGGCGACGTTAGTTTGCATAAACTGCCGACCGATGCAGCAATGCTCATCGGTCGCCAATCCAGACTTCTGCGTCCTTAGCAGCATCTCCCGTTCAGTCGGCGTGAGGTCGCTGAACAGGAGCTCAAACTCGTTTGCGAGCGCGGCGTTGTCGTCCATTTCTTCCAGGTTTTCTTCACCGACCGCCGTGCACTAGAGCAAACCACGGGAACCACACTGAGTGTGCACTAAATCCTACCGATGCCGACAGTGCTCCCTGACGTCACTTCTCTTTCCAGAGGCAAAAAAGGGAAGAAATCTGAATGTTTGTTTCGGTTTCGCAAATTTATTTGCAGGTACAGAAATAAGTGTCACAACGTTCTAGAAAAAATTGTGTGGCATGCCAGGAACCCAATGCTTCGAAAAACACCTTCTTAAAAAAAAAAAAAAAAAAAATTAAATTGCCTTCATGGTCCCTTTAAGGAACCACGAAACAAATTTTTGGATCATATAAAAAATTTAGATTGGGATTTTACTAATAACATATCGTTTAGTGCGAGAAAAGAAAAAAAAGACAGTCGAAAGTCGAAAGCGCGTTTTTCGGTATGAAATTTTGAAATATAGCAGACTACTTTGTACCTCCCTTCCTCCAAAAGCTCTCTCCCTTTTCACCGTGATACATCCACTGTACCCGAAGCACGTCAGTCGGCCCCCAGCACTGCGTCACTATAATACTCCGTTCGCCCCTAAGCTGACAGTGCGGTGGCAGCTAGGCGCTTGCCGGACCAATCAGCCCCCTCCTTTTCATCACTTAACCCTGTTCTCTGCTCGTGCGCACCATAGAGTTATTACAATAAACACTAGAGGCTCAGCTGGCGCTAGTGTCTACGGGACTTCCGATTGCAAATTGAAGCAGACAGCAAGCAGTCTACTTTTGCAGTCTCCTGTGTACCCGAAGGAAAAATCCATCAATGTAACGCTGTTTGGCGGTTTGGCAGTCAATGTTTTCTAGTGGACCGCTGACTGTGCCTGACTGTACGTCAAGCATGTCTGATTGGACAACAAGTTACTCTGACCGACAGTCAAACTCCAGTCAGACCCCGCTTGTCGGCTTTCTGATGGTTTCCTGGTGGCAGTCGGCCGCCGCGAAATGCCATCAGGATTAGGGATGTCGCGAACCACCCTAGGTTCGATTTCGAAAGGTTTCGATATTTGCGAAGCGAACTGAGGTTCGATTTCGAAAAATTTCGATATTTTCGTACCGACCGAGGTCCGATTTCGAAAAATTCGCAACTTTTGTCCACAGCGGAGTTTCGAATTCGAAAATTTCGAAGCTTTCACGGTTTCTAAAATTTCGAATTCGAATATTTCGAATATTTTTTTACTTCAGGTTCGATAAATTCGAAGATTTCGAAATTCTTTGTAAAAAAAATTCGAAAACTTCGAACGCTTCGAATTTTTATAGACATGAAGTTCGAACAATTCAAAGATTTCGAATTTCTTTTGGCATAAAGTTCGAAAAGTTCGAAAGTTTCGATTCTCTTTTAACGCTAAATTCAAAAAAAAAAAAAAAAAAACTTTGAAGATTTTGAATTTTTTTTAATCCAAGTTTTCAAAGTTTGAAGTCCGATTTTCAAGTTTTTCTACAGTTTCAGTTTCAAATAACGTTTTCACGACTCACTTGTTTTCACAAAATCAAGTTTAGAAAAGTTAGGGTGTGATATCTAGATTCTGCGAAG